>NW_020837957.1:7124112-7617087 GCF_003676395.1 Aethalodelphis obliquidens | reverse complement strand
AAAAAAAAAAAAAAAAAAAAAAAAAAAAAAGAAATGTTCATGAAAATTAAAACATAGAAACATACCATGCATTTAATACAGTTGAAAATTAATAGGTAATGATATTGATTTATCCCTGTAATAATTATAATATATGGTCATAGAAACGTAAAAAGAAAAACAGGATGTAGCTCAGGAATGCTTGCTGGGACAGATAATCATTAAATAATAATCATTATTTTAATTATTAATATTATTTTATGGATGAAAAGATTGAAGCACAAAGGTTAAGTGATTGATGTTCTCAAATCCAGATCAAGGCTGCTTTAAACTCTCCACTCACAGTTTCTGACGCAAAGCCTCAAGAGTGAAGTTGCTAACATATTCCTGTGTGACATTTGATTCATCAGCAAAACTTTCTGAACCGTTGTTTCCTTGTCTGTAATATAAGCTGTTGGACTCCCTGATCTTAGGCTGTTTTGTGTTCTATTATCCTCTGGTGCTTTGATAAAATTAGATGAATTGGTTGGGTCAGTTAATGAAGGGTCAGGAACACAGTTGAATTTTGGGTTTATGTCACAGATGACACAGAGCCATTTACCCCACAGAAAACAGAAAACAAACAGACTTGATGGTAACTAGCTGGGCTCTCCTCTGATAAATAAGAGTATGGAGGGTTTTTTTTTTTTTATCAGAAACACATTCTCAATTTCCCCTGGAGTCTTAAAATCAGCCCTTCTGGTACAAAGTCTCCAACCTCCCTTCCAGAGCAGAGTGGAGTAGAACAAGTGGCCCTGGTTCGGAGGTCAGAGAATTACTGCTGGAATCTCCTTCAGGCAAATAGGAAAAAAGCAAAATTTGGGAGGACGCAGCTTACTGTTTAGTAGCCCCCATTAGATTTTTATCAGGGTCTCCATTCTATGGAGTTAGAGTCCATTCCAACTAGATAGTGCCATGCTGCTCTTATTGCTAAATATCTTGAATGATCCCCGATTTTATCCTACTCCTTTTCCAAACAATCATTACAGCTGAAATCAAAGTTAAAATACTGAGAAAAACAGAAATACTTACGGAAGCTCAGCAAGACTTTCATATCCTCCTAAGCTCTCAGCCAGTGTAAATAGCTGTGGCAAAGAAAATATTAATATAGATATTCTACTAAAATAAAAATACTAAAATCTAAAAATAAATGTTGTTGATAAAATGGCCTCGGGACGGGGGATGGAAAATGGTGCAATTATGAATAAACTACAAATTGGATAAAAACTTGGAGAAAAAATCAGAATAAAATCCATAACAATGATTTCACCAGACTTTTTTTTAAATTAATTAATTTATTTATTTTACTTATTTTGGCTGCATTGGGTCTTTGTTGCTGCGCCCGGGCTTTCTCTAGCTGCAGTGAGTGGGGGCTACTCTTCATTGCAGTGCACAGGCTTCTCATTGTGGTGGCTTCTCTTGCTGTGGAGCACGGGCTCTAGACACATGGGCTTCAGTAGTTGTGGCTCGCGGGCTCTAGAGCACAGGCTTAGTAGTTGTGGCGCACAGCCTTAGTTGCTCCGCAGCATGTGGTATCTTCCCAGCCTAGGGCTCGAACCTGTGTCCCCTGCATTGGCAGGCAGATTCTTAACCACTGCGCCACCAGGGAAGGCCCAATTAGACATATTATGTGTTAACTTTTAAAACATTAAAAGTTGATCGGTACTTCCCTGGTGGCACAGTGGTTAAGACTCCACACTCCCAATGCAGGGGGCCCAGGTTCGATCCCTGGCCAGGGAACTAGATCCCACATGCATGCCACAACTAAGAGTTCATGTGCCACAACTAAGGAGACGGTGAGCTGCAACTAAGGAGCCCACATGCTGCAACTAAGGAGCAGACGAAGACCAACTAAGGAGCCCTTGAGCCGCAAGGAAGGAGCCCGCCTGCCACAACTAATAAAAGGAGCCCATGTGCCGCAACTAAGGAGCCAATGAGGCACAACTAAGGAGCCCTTGAGCTGCAACTAAGACCCAGCACAATAACATGAGCTCTAAAACCTCAGAATTATTACACTTGAGACCTAGCTCTGTGGTTACCCTTTAAATAAAAATCTCTAAATGTTTATCAAGTTATACAAACTTACTCATTAATATGTATCACTCACTAAATTAATACATCTATTTAACCCCTTCCTAGGGAAGAAGGGAAAAAAACTTGGTTGTTGTATTTAGTGTTATAGTGTCATAGAATTTCACAACATGTTAAAAATTCTTCTCACAACTGTGTTAAATCAAATGTGCACTACTATATTTCTGATTTTAGAAGTGGACAAATTTTAGAACCAATAGAACTTTGACTAATCCAGAGGCATCCTTTTCTTTAGATCTGTAGTATTTAAAACTCAGTCTTAAATACATTACTGCATGAGCTCAAAGTAAGCCCAAAGTATGGAGTTACACAGGTCTCTCTCGCAGGGCCCCTGAGAGCCTTCTGCCTCTGTGAACATTAGGCAAAGGCCTCCCTTCCGTCACTCCAGGCAGATGCAGCCTGGGTGGTGCAGGGTTTAGAAAGCCATTCCTAGGCTGGATTTCAGAACAGTCTTTCGTCATTGCAGTGACCACACACTACTGCGGTTTCATATAATACTTCATTTGAAAAGACGGTTCACTTTAAATTTAAAAACCAATGGATTAGAACATTCTGTCTCTCTCAAATGGACGGCAGTGTGCAGAGTTAAATAAGTTAAGTAAGCAGATTCATATATCTGCTACTGCAACACTCTTGTTTCAAGTGATTTTCCAACCCAAAGCATTTCATGACAAAGAGGCTTGTGGGTGTGAACTCCAGGTACAACAACATTAATATGAGTCAGGTGGAAGTGAGAAATAATGACTATAATAATGTTATAAGAAGGTCTTAAGGTCTACAGTTTAAAAAACTAGTTTGAAAGTTTACCTTTAGGTTCTTGAGGAAAGTCTCAGCATGTTGAAGGGAGCCCTTGATATAAAAGGTGATCATCCCTGGGCAACCTGTGCACTGACGCTTTGCCAGCTCATGCTGAGGATGAGAGGGCAGTCCTGTAGTCATAAGGTATAATGAATGTCTTATTTTAGAGTCAAACATGTAATTTCAGAACAACAACAAAATCACCATTTGCTTAAGTCAACTGCAAATAAGCCTAATAATGAGCTTTATGCCATGTTGACATCTGACCTCTTGTTCTGGTCCCTGTCTATCTCTCTAGCTTCATTTTGACCTATCTTTTCTGGTCTCTCCTTGCTCTAGCCATGCCAGCTTTCTTTACACCAGTGGCATCACACTCTTTTTCATCTTGGGACTTTTGCATATGCTGTCTCTTTAACCTGGAACATTCTCTCCACTGACCGCCCCCTTCCCTCTGTTAATTATATCCTCTGTAATTTTTTTGCTTAATGTCTGTCTTATCCACCAGACTAACTCCAAGAGGAGAAAGCTATTTCTTTTATTAATAATTGGATCCTAGTTCTGAGTGCAAGGCCTGGCCCATGGTTGGCTTTAATAAACACTTATGGAAAAAATCTGAAATGTCTTGTCCATGACCTTTTAACAAATGCTACCCACTCCTCAGGGCATAGCCCAAAACTTTTCTCCCGTCCTCCATTCAAAATGCACACCAGTCAACAGCTCTATACCTAGTGTACATATTAGGGCATTTAATCTCATATGTATTTCTGCCTTGCCTTATCTAAATTCCTTAAGGGCAGGGATCAAGCCTAATTCTCCTTTACACCCAAGACTACATGGATGCACACCTCAAAAGGATTTAAAAGAATTATTTACTTAAGACGACCAGACCACAATTAAAAAGTCTGGTAAAATAAATTCAAAGAGTAACATGTAAGTCTGCTAACTCACATGAGCATTTCTAGATGTTATAAAGGTGAAGAAATTCCAAAAAAATGTAATAGAATTTCGGGGGAGTTTTGGTACCAAGTATCAAGTCTCAATCTATATCAGATAAAAGTTAGAGCTAATGCAGAATATCAGACTGATAAGATTACCAGCAAATTACTGGAAAGTATAAGGTTGCAATCCTGGAACAGGTATACACAAACCTTCAAGCTAAAGACAGGAACATCAAATATGTAAGATTAATTTTTTAACATCCAAGCAACCACTAGACTATAAACAACTCTAGGCCAGAGATCATGTCCATCTTCTTTACCATCAGACCCACCAAAAAGCCTGACACACAGACACACAAAAAGCTCAATAAGTGAACAACATAAAAATACATGAAAGCACCTAACTTACAAACAAATGTTACATAAACAGGATGCATAGGATAACACTTAAAATCCTAGTGTAAGCATATGTGCTTAGAAAGCAGATTAACATACCGGGATAAATAACCTTTTCTACCCAAGGATTAGACTCCAAAAACTGAGCAACTGCCATTCCATTTTCGAAATGCTTCTCCATGCGGATTTGTAGAGTCTTCAGACCTCGATTGCAGAGGTAACAGTCAATAGGAGATGGAACTGCTCCAAGAGCTGCAAAATGAACGTGTCCTGGATTAGTCTGAAGGTGAGGAGGCGCCCAGAAAATCCTCTCACTGCTCTTTTTCATTATAGTGACTCTGAGAAGTTAGCTACAAAGCCCAATGTTTGAGTTTTAGTGGGAAAAATTAATATATCAAATTAGAAACATGAGAATGAAGCATAAAACATGCTTAGTGAAATGGGCTTTAAAATGAGAGGGGAGGGCTTCCCTGGTGGCACAGTGGTTAAGAATCCACCTGCCAATGCAGAGGACACGGGTTCGAGCCCTGGTCTGGGAAGATCCCACATGCCGTGGGGCAACTAAGCCCGTGAGCCACAGCTACTGATCTGGAGTGCCACAACTACTGAAGCCCACGTGCCTAGAACCCATGCTCTGCAACAAGAGAAGCCACTTCAATTAGAAGTCCACGCACCGCTACAAAGAGTAGCCCCTGCTCACCGCAACTAGAGAAAGCCCACGCACAGCAACTAAGACCCACGCAGCCAAAAATAAATCAATAAATTTATTTTTAAAAAAATGAGAGGGAAAATGAATTATCCTGAAAATTAAGTACAAATACAATGATATGAACTTTTCAAATATGAGCATCAATAGTCTTTTCTATGATTTTAATGAAAGGACATAGTTTAATCTTGTATTTCTTTGACAGAGTATTATAATACACAGAGAAAATAGCAGTTCAGCTCCTATTATTTCTGAGTGTTCTACCAATATTCTATTTAGCTTTTGTCTAAAGCAGCCTGTGATTTCCCATGCCTCCAGGATACGTGCCTCAATCCTTTTTTTTTTTTTTTTTTGTAAATGAAAGGAATTTATCAAGCAATAAATTTTGGTTTCCTTCCTCAGTGCCCCCTTTTGCTACCCAACATGTATTCCCTGGAAGGGGATTTTTATTCCTAATTATGTTTGTATCTTATCTTTCCGTCAAATCACAGTGGTTAAATCAAGTCTCTTTCAATAAACCCTTCTCCATACCTGAGATAAGAAAACAATCTAAACAGAAAACAGACGTTTAGACACCTGTTGAAAAATATAAGTTTATATGTTAAGTGCCATTTAAAAGTTATCATCATTTCAGATACAAAAGGTATAGTATAAGAAAGCCATCATTCCAAATGTTTAAAAAAAAAGACAAAAGAATCCATTAAGTCATAAAACTAAAAATTCACTTGAGGGACTTCCTTGGTGGTCCAGTGGTTAAGACTCCACGCTTCCAATGCAAGGGGCGCGGGTTTGATCCCTGGTCGGGGAACTAAGATCCTACGTGATGCTCGGTGGGACAGAAAAAAACAAAAATTTACTTGAGCTATACCAAATTATGATCAAAATTAACATGGCTTTGAAAAATAACAAAACGTATCTCTTGGTCATGTTGTAAAGCCCTATTATGTTATAACTGTATTTTTATAACCCAATTTCTCTTTCCTCTAAAAAATCAGAATTTTTCCCACTATTTCTCATTTCTTCCTAAATTAGTGGAATGCTATCACTTCACAGCACTTAGTGGAAATACAAATATCAAATGTAGTCACTTTGAGAGTATAAGGGGAAATTTGGGTTTTTTAATACTTACAATTTTGCAAGAATCGGAGCCTATCATGAAGCCTCTCAGAATTAAGTGACACTAAGCCCATCACAACATCACTGTGGCCTAAAAAAAACAAAACAAAAACAAAAAACTTTAAGTTAAAAACAACATATGTTTATTCCTCAGCTTATAATTTCTAAAATGTGACTTTCACTTGAAAAAACTCTGGGAAAAATCCCTATAGAATCAGTTTAAATAAACTTTAGCAAAAGCTATACCTTAAACAATAAAATTAAAATCATGTAAAAATTAAATATTTCTTTTTAAGCTATCATCAGGATAAAAATGTAACATTTATAGTACATTTTAATCCTCTGCTGTTAAATCATGAGCATAGTTTTGTCTGCTATAAATGAAGTCCTATATTTAATCAAAGTATTTTCTTACTTTCTACATGAGTCACAGAGAAAACCTGAATAATAGAAGTAAAGGGATAAAAGGATAAAGTCTTATGCTACTTTCATCTATTGATGGAAAAGAACGTTCTAAGTGAAGACTGTCTTACCATTCATATATTTTGTTGCTGAATACATACAAATATCAGCTCCCAGAGCCAAAGGCCGCTGAAAAGAATAAAAGGTTTTTATTCCAAATGGGAAATCACTTGAAAGTATGCTTCATTGCCTGCCTATTTATTATTGTAAATTCCATTCCTATTCTAACTTTTAAAAATACGCACATCTTAAAATTTCCAGGAGCTCTGGTATTATCTTTCCCTTTCCTCCCTCACACCAAATAAAAATACAAAGTATTAGAACCAGTATTAAATCCAAAGGCACAAATTTTCTGGAAATAGCAGATAAACTCAGGTCAACAGGTCTTCTGAACTTGTTTCTTTAGAGCAGTTGCTGACTAGCCCCTAAATTTATTACCTTTAGCAGAGATGTTGGCATTTTATGACTCAGTAAACACGGAATAGTTGACACAAACATTTAGCAATTGTTCTGTCAAATAAGTATAAAAGTGATTTGCTTAGGTTTTTAATCATTAAAACCTTATAATGTATGCTGTGGTTATTTATTGATTTGCCATGATCTTGACTCTTAATTACTCTTTTATTATACTAGTTTTGTCAAGTGTAAAATCACTTATAAGGAAATTTGTTTAGATTGTTTTCCCTCACTGAACTTTCCTGCAAAGTAATTCTTTAGTCTTAGATGTCTTTGTTTACGGTGAAAATTAAACTAATAATCAACTTATTCACTAAATAATGTAATATCAACATCTTTCCATTTAAATTTCCTTTAAAATAAAGTGTGTGTGTGTGTGTGTGTGTGTGCGTGCGCATGCACGCGCACGCATGTGTGTGTGTGTGTGTGTTTAACCTCCCTAGCTGGGGGCTATGGGACTTTTCATTTAGGGTTTCAAAAATAGGACATTTTAAGTGTGGTATTCCTCAAAGCACTCTCTACATATGTGTTTGCTCATCTCTAAAGTGATGAGTCAAACTAGATGTTGTGTGAGGTCTCTTCCAGTGCTAACATTCTGTAAACTCTATGGTCAAAAGGAAAAATAAAAACCAATAACTAACAACTGTTGATGCCATTATGCTCCAAGAATCATGAGTTACTTTACATAACCCAGTGAAGCACTTTACATAACCCAGTGAAGCATTGTTCAAAATACTTTACCTAACTCAATAAAATCAGTATGTTTATGACTAATTGTACAGATGGGGAAAAGGGACTAAGAAAAATAAAATAGATCACTCAGATTTAAAAAACTGGTAGAGACAGGACTCAGACTACCAGAATTCAGAGGTTCTACGTGGAAACTTTATGAGACTTATAAAAGATCAAGAAGACAAAAGACAGGAAAGACAGAACATACCCACTTTTCATGAGTGTAAAATAATGAGAGGATCTTTTCAGAAGATTTGCTTTGTGGAACCAAATGTGGTTCCACATTTGGTTTGTGGTTGCCTAGGGACACTGTGATTCTGATTAATTCAACTGGAATGAATCCAGACTGAAATGAAGCAAATTGCAGTCCCTGGCATGAGGAATGTGATGTGGGCTTCAGAAAGGTGGAAAAACTGGACCTATTTTAGTGACAACAATAGGAGAAAAAGGGCCAGGCCTGATGAGTAACCTGGGCAGGCCCAGCTAAAATGATTCATGCGATCTCTTTGGGAATATACAGGACTCATGATGACTCAGCTAGAGCAATCCTATGCTATAATAACTGCCCTACTGTAAGTGGTAGATGGGGTAAGGAGTTGGGATAAAGACTCCAAGAGTGAAAATCACCTGGGACAAATAGATGATGCCAGGAGATTTTCACTTGGAAACAGACTGCCTTACTTGATATAAGAATCAGCTGGGGCTTCCCTGGTGGCGCAGTGGTTGAGAGTCCGCCTGCTGATGCAGGGGACACGGGTTCGTGCCCCGGTCCGGGAAGATCCCACATGTCATGGAGCGGCTGGGCCCGTGAGCCATGGCCGCTGAGCCTGCGCGTCCGGAGCCTGTGCTCCGTGACGGGAGAGGCCACAACAGTGAGAGGCCCGCATAGCAAAAAAAAAAAAAAAAAGAATCAGCTGAAGCTATATCATGAGCCAAAGGTAGATGACACATGAAGCCATCTGAACACATTGTAGCCAGGAAATGTGTTTCAGGAAAGGAAGGTAAAACATGGTAGTGCCTTCCGAATAAAATGGAGTAAGGTGAAGAACAGCTTTGTGCAGACTCTTAGGGAGTCAGCCAACTTCAGGGACCCAGAACAGAAGCAGGGAATATAAACAATTGAGCTTGTAAACATATGCCTAATTGAAGAGTTGGAGAAAATGAGCTCGGGTTTCAGGAGCTCTGCAGAATAAAGGTGAACTACAGGAGGTGTAATAAGAATGACCACAGGATACAGACAAAAAGGAAATAGCAGGGAGATGGTAACTCCTAATAAAGAAAGGAAACAGAGTTAGGTTACTCAGAGGAAACAAAAGGAGAACGTGTGGGGAAAAGGCAGACAACCAGTCAATTATAGAGAGATCCCAAGATGATCTACCAAAAGGAGCAAAGCAGAAAAGAAGAATCTGGAAAAATGTACAAGAAAAGAAAGAAAGGAATTGCAGATGAATGGGAGGGTTTGAGTGGGGAAGAGATGTATGTAGAGGACAGGCAGGAAAAGAGAGAGTCTAAAAGGAGCACTGTAAAGGAGCTGTACTCACAGATACAAGGTGAAACATGGAGTAGAAATTCATGATACAAATAAGGTAAAGATATAGAGGGCAGGGCATGGTCTTTGAAGCACTGAGGGAAGACAAACTAGAAAGAGGGAAGACAAATGGAGAAATAATGTGTGATGTACACTGAGATGTCATTGAGTATAGCTTTTCTCTTCCTTTTATTTGAAAAGTTAGCCAGGTTTAAATATATATAAAATAATATAACTGACCTGGAACCAAAACATAAACATTGAAACCCCTACTATGTGTAAGGCACTGACATATACAATCATATAATACGGCCAGGTCTTCAGAGACTTTACACAGAGAACTTAAAAGCTTTAATTAAGACAACATTTAAAACACACAAAGTCCCACACAACATATTAACGTAGTGTTGAAAAGATATTAACTAATGGTAGGAAAGATCCAATTTTAATTCTTTGTCTAATCAATAATTATAAGCAGATTTCATGTAATTTAATGTAAACAAGTCCTTCCTCTCCTAATTACAGGTACCTGTGTAGTCTACTAATCATTTACCTGGAAATATGCCGACATAAAAGTGTTATCCACGACCAAAATAATGTCTCCATGTTTATGGACAGTATGTGCACAGGCTTCAATGTCAATCATCTTCAAGATAGGGTTTGTGGGAGTTTCAATCCAAACAAGCTAAAACAATTCAGTAAATGACAATAGTTTGTAAAAACACACTGCCAAACATCTATCTCATATACTGTAACCATCTGGGAGGCTACATTGGAAGACCATAGATGATGAAGTTTAAAGGTTTGAATCTGAATCCCAGCCCCATGAATTTCTAAGAAGTCATCATAGGTAAGTAACTAACCCTCTACGTTCTTCCAATTTTTTATCTATACAATAGGATTGATAATATTTACCTTATACAGTTGTTGTAAGGATCAAATGAGATAGTGTACATATAAGCAGAAAAGCATTCAAGTTAATTATTGTAATTATTTTCCATTAAAAAGAGGATGAATTCCAAAGAGATAGTTCAATGTCTGGGAATTTTGTTCTCAAAGATAAATAACATAGGTTGTCTAAGTTTACATTCTGGAATTTTCAGTAAAGAGAACTATCTCTATGATGCCAAAAATATCCTGAATAGTAACTTAACGCCAGATGCACTAGAACCTACAAAATAAGTCCCCAGAACTTGAAGAAGAGAATGGGTTTTAGAGTGAGGAAGAAAAGTGACACACACAACAGAAAACCTGGCCACAGCTCACTTAAGAGACAGTATCATATTTATCTGTCTATTCAAAAACCAAGCACAATCCAGGCACATCATTGATGTTTGATAGTTATAGAAAAGACCAAAGAAAAGAATTCTGTTTGTTAAACAAGCTGCCACTGTATTGATTGACATTATCCACAGCTTTCTTTTTAAAAGGATTAATGGTTATTTTTTCTATGTAAATGGACAAGTGGTCTGGTTTAACTCTCTTCCTACTCTAGAGTTTTACTGTAGAAAAGACATGGTAGTTAAAATAATGCATATTCTACAAGAACAGAATTATTTAAGAACATATAAAAATTTATTTCTGGGTAAGAATTTATTATTCTCATTCATAATAAAAATTAATTAAAATAAAAATAAGTAAATAAATACAAAGTAGATTTTACGTAGACTTAAAAAATCTACTTCAAATGATGAGGCAGACATTTCAGGGGGAAAAAATGTATTAATTCAAGTTGGTAAAGAGGCACTATATAAAGTTCTATTGACAAGAATTAATATACACACAATATGCTTTCCTCCCTTAGAAAGACTCAGACCATCTATTTTAATAAGAATCTTTTCTCCCAAGCAAGAAAACAAACAAAAAACAACAACAAAAAAAAAAACAAGTTCCTTTAAAAAGAAGCCTTAATCACTCAAAGCTCACCCTGGTGTTAATCTTCAAAGTAACTTGTGTGAGAAAAGTTTTTCATTTTTTAGCATTCACTGCAACATAATCTTGAGTACAATTCAAACCTTTTAATCATTAGCAAAAAGTTGGGAAAGGCTGATACTTATAAAAGGCACTGGTCCTTCTTTTCCCCATGCAGAATTTCAATGAAGTCCCAAGAAAGAATATCACATATGCCATTCATTCCAGCACAAAACACCTTCCGGTGGCATACAAGCTTCCCAGGATGGAAGCTAAAGACTGCTTGTGGCTCATTCTCTGTTTCTATCATTTTGCTGAAGTATCCCTTAGAACCCTTAAAACTATGCTTAGGGTTTGGGGGCTTCCTTACAAGCTTCCTTTTCTGTAACCCAAACTCTGTGGTGACTTTTGTTACCAAGACTAGCTTGGTAATGCAGTTAAGAATTGTCTGCTTTTGCTAACAAATTTTTTAACAGTCATCATGTATTGGGTACTGTAATAAGCATTTCATACGCCTTATCTCATTTAGTTCACACAATCACCTTTCAATAAGGCAGGTACAATTGTCCCCATTTTGCAAATGAAAAAAAATGAGACTTTGGTTAAATAATTTGCCCATGATAATACACCAACCATGATACAGAATTAGAATTTGAATCCCACTACAGAATGCACACACCTAACCATTATGCTATACTACACAGAAGTCAGACCTATCCTCATCTTGATGGTTTCCAATGGCTTCCAGTAAAATTTGTTATTCAGATTTAAATTATTTCCTCAAGCAAACAGGAATGATGAAAACAAAACATCACAAGGAAAATAAACAAACTGAAAACTGAGTTACCTTGGTTTCTGGAGTAATAGCTGCCTCTAACAATTTGGTTTTTGAACAATCAACAAAAGAAATCTTTAATCCAAATTCAGTTGCCACCTGCCTGAAGTACCTGTTTGTACCTGAGGCAGAAGAGAATCAGATAAAATGAAAAGAAAACTGTATTAGGAAATATTAATTCCTTAAAAGTATAAACACTTAAAAAATATAAGGAAGTGTCAATCACCAATAAAGAAACAACTAAAAGCAATTCTACTTTGTTTGAATAGTTTGACCTTCTCATATACTAAAGAATATAAGGCTTAAATTTTAAACTAAAAATCAGAGTCAAATAAAATACACTTGATACCCACACCAAGTTGTGTGAAGCAGAAAATGTTTCTTAAAATACACAATCTCTACTCTTCAAACATGAAGTGGCATGCTTCCTGAAATATCAATATCTTTTTAAAACAATTCCTTCCTACTACTCAAATCTAAAATAAATGAACTGGGACTTCCCTGGTGGTCCAGTGGTTAAGACCCCAGGCTCCTAATACAGGAGGCCCAGGTTCGATCACTGGTCAAAGAACTAGATCCCACATGCCACAACTAAGACCCAGCGCCACTAAATAAATAAATAAATAAATAAAATTTAAAAAAATAAAATAAATGAATCAATGCCAATGAAATATTCAAAATAAAATTTCAAACTGATTATACTTTGGTAAGAGAAAAGAATTGGTTTTTATCCTTTGTTCTTTCTCAATCTTTTTGTTATGCGGTTCTGAAAGCTTTAGTAGACAAATGAGACAATGTAAATCAAACTACTAGAGTTTTACAGTGAAAGAAGATAAATCATTCAACTTAGAATGGCTTCTTTTAAAAATACGGTTCTGGATTTGATGTATATATATGCAAATTTAAAGAAAAATTTGCTGTTATTGATAGTGAACCAAAAAAGAAAAAAAAAATTATCATCAAAGATATACTGGAGGGACTTCCCTGGTGGTGCAGTGGTTGAGAGTCCGCCTGCTGATGCAGGGGACACGGGTTCATGCCCCAGTCTGGGAGGATACCACATGCCGCAGAGCGGCTGGGTCCGTGAGCCATGGCTGCTGGGCCTGCGGGTTCGGAGCCTGTGCTCCGCAACGGAAGAGGCCACAACAATGAGAGGCCTGCGTACCGCAAAAAAAAAAAAAAAAGATATACTGGAGGGACTTCCCTGGTGGTGCAATGGTTAAGAATCTGCCTGCCAATGCAGGGGACAAGGGTTTGATTCCTGGTCCGGGAAGATCCCACATGCTGTGGAGAAACTAAGCCCATGCGCTGCAACTACTGAGCCTGTGCTCTAGAGCCTGCGTGCTTCAACTACTGAAGCCTGTGCACCTAGAGCCCGTGCTCTGCAACAAGAAGCCACGGCAGTGAGAAGCCCACGCACAGCAACAGAGAATAGCCCCTGCTCTCCTCAACTAGAGAAAGCCCACAGGCAGCAACGAAGACCCAATGCAGCCAATAAATAAATAAATACATTTATTTTTTTAAAAAAGATATACTGGACTTTTGGTAGACTGATCCTAGGTAATATAAGATAGAAAAAGAATGTAAAGAATTGTTAAAAAATCAACAGCAATTTTCAAGATTTTGTACCTATGTTTACCAAAAGGTTTTTATAATACATTATAATAGTAACGAAAAATTTGATTTTTCTATAATTTCAATTCATCAGACTATCATAGGGTACTATGATAAAATATAAAGCATTTTGCAAATTTCTGAGAGGGATAAAATGATTACTAAGAGTAAGTCTCTTCCTTCAAAGAACTTACAGATTTAACTTTTTGTTCAAATAGGAGATATATAAAATGATAATAATATTCCATAAATCACATTTTAATTATTTGGAAACATTTGGTATATATGTATAATATACTTACAAAATTTTTTGCTGTTGTTTTGAACACAAAAATCAGTCTTACTTAAAGGTAAGGGCAACTTGTCTTCCTTACCTTCCCACTTACCACTTTATATAACTAGCATTTAAACAATTTGGAATGAAAGTTCTTAAATTTGTATCCATGGATAGGTTTCAAGGGGTAAGGGTCCTTGGAGAGGAGCCTTATCATTTTAAAATTAAAATGATAAACGTTGGGTATAGTCTTAAGTGCATTTTTTGGAAAGAGGTCTATAGCTTTCAACAGCTTTTCAGAAGCTTCCCTAAAAAAAAAAACGCAGGGGGTGGGGTGGTTAAGGGTTGGGTAGAGTTAAGCCCTTTGAGAATGACTTGGGTTATAGACCATCTTCACTGGAGGTAAACATTTTTAATTACACTAGAACACTCTCTCTTTAAACACTATCTTCTCTAGAGTAGAATATATCTGGGATAAGCTCATTCCAGCTGCTTAAATAAAATTATTATTAAGCAACCTCTCTTATAAGCAAGTTCTGGAGCATAGACCCTAAGTGTTTATGCTCCTCCTTTATCAAGTGTGAACCAGCATAGAGTTGTTCATCATATTTTGAAAAGGTAATCAATAGTCAATAATCCTGGTAGCACTGTTAATATAATTCAGGACCCATTTTATTGTCTTTCAAATATCAGCTGAAACAACATGAATGAGAGAGGTCACCTACCTCCATACACATCATCCATACAAATAATTTGGTCTCCTGCTTTTAAGAGATGGGTAACAGTCACAGTGGCTGCTAAACCTGAAGCAAAGGCCAAACCTAAGGTAAAAACCAAGTTAGAGTAAGCCAAAATGTCAGAACTATAGGTTAAAAACACCTACAGTATTTAGTTGCATTACTTTATATCCCTCTCTCTGCTGACTGAAAGACAACCGTCACTACTGAGTCACCAGAAATCCCCTGATTAATACCATTATAAAATCCCCCTTTCTATTTCAAAAATAAAATATCTTTAAAATAAAAATACTTAATTCTGCTCTGGTTATAACATTTCTCTGAAAAGCTTCAAAGAAATAATTCTTTACAAAATTCGGAGACAAAAGACCAATTGCCAATTAAATTACACTTTAAAAGTATCAAACTCTAAAGAAATTTCAAACTTGAGGAATAGAGCTAAGATATGATTCATCCATTAACTATATGGATATGCAGTTGAGAAAATATTTTAACAAAACTCACAATCAGACCTGATAAATTTAATAAATTTTATTTTTTTAATTTTTTAATGTGGATTCTCTTTAAACACATGTGATCCTGAATCTCATATTGAACAAAAATAGTGAAAATGAATAATAAAAAATAACTGGCATTGTACACATTAAACACTGTAAAGAAAAATATCCTGATAAAATATCAGTGTATCACCTTGATGATAAAAATCACTTGTGACCAGTAGATGGGATATCCAATTAACTTGGAAAATGTAATTTTTGCAAAGTTTTTTCAGAAAAGTTGAGGTTGACATTGCAGTTCTCTACTAAGCAGATCTGTGGTCCAACAATGAATTCATACAGAAAGCTAACCTTTAAATCCCATTCAAAACAACCGTGTTTTCTGGAGCCCACCTGAAAAAAGTGTCTGGCATATGAACCCTCAGCCTTTATAATTTCTGTGGGAAATAATATTCCCCACACATTACTAAATTTAAGAAATTTAGTGTTTAAAAAACTCCCCCTCTCACCCCAAATAAAAGAAACTCCCCCAATCCCAAACAAACACCAAAGCTCATATTAACATTTCTGATTCCTACACTCTTGCTGTGAGAAAACTCCTAAGACTCTCCTTTTTTAAATTCACGATTCTGCCCTCATTTAGTATCATTTGTATAGAAAGTACAAAGATGATTTAACAGCCGTCCACTCCCTTCACGGAAGAAATTCAAGTTTTGAGGCGTTAATCCCTAATCTCCCAAAGCACAGTATCAAGGGTACCTGGCTATTGCAAATGTTCCTTGGTGCTACTCTCAGGCACAAAATAGCAGGTGAATGAACCAGAGTATAAGAAAGCTTATATTCTCATAGGTGGTATTATAAAACTTAGTTAATTTGTATCTATTTATACTGACAGCTTCAGACGAAGAGTACGTTTACATGAATTCTAAGTGGCAAATTCTGCCATTTTGCCTCTCTTCATATTTATTTTCACCTTATAATTACACATATACATATGAAGTCAGCTGTGGGACCTCAAGCAAATAATTCAATGTCATAAAAAAATAAGAGTTTTGAACTAGCTAATCCTTATTTCTTTCCAATTCTACATTCTGTACCTCTGTAATTTTTTCTATACAAATAAGAATGGATTCTAGATTTTACAAACTTTGAAATGAAAATCACTTACTGTACTTAGCCCCATCCAGTGCTGCCACTGCTTTTTCCAAGCAATTCCTGGTGGGATTTCCAGAACGGCTGTACTCAAAACCCTGAAGGAAAGAAGTTAGAGTTCATCCTAAGAGATTTAAATTTATTATCAGGGTCTTAACATAGACATTTCCTCAACTACAGGTCCATCCTGCCATGTCTTTCTGTTATTTATCTATTACATGTCTTGCCATTAGACAGAAGCATCACTGTTGTGGCCGTAGTGGTATGGAGAGATCCTGAAGTCAGCCAAACTGGGTAAGAATTCTGTGTCTGCCACTTACGAGCTACATGCCCATAGGTTAGTTACTTAATATTTCCCAGAGTCAATCTCCATACCTTTAAAATGGGAATAAAATACAGATATCTACTTCATAAAATTGATGTGAAGATAAAATGAGATAAGTTCTCTGCATGATGCCTGGCATGTGCTAACCACTAGATAAATGGTGGTTTTTATGTTACAGTCACCTCTACCCATTAATCTAGGGATATTAGGAAACAGGAACCACCTGAACCAACAGAGTAAACCTATTTCTAACCTGCACTTCATTTCCTAAAAAATAAGTGTTGTGAGCTCTGTTTAGCATCTAACAGGAAGCTATGAACAGATCTTACAAATGCTCGAAGTTCAGATCTTTGCTCTACAAAAGCAACTCAAAAAAGAGAGTAATTCTCGGCAAAACAGCTCTATACAACCCCTTTTTAAATTTTGCATTATATTCCTTTTACATGTATGACACTATACTACCTGAATTCATCCAGTCATTTTATTTGATTTATTTAGTTTTATTGAGGTATAGTTGATGTACAATATTACATAAGTTTCATGTGTACAGCATAATGATTCACAATTTTTAGAGGTTATATTCCATTTGTAGTCATTATAAAATATTGGCTATATTCCCTGTGCCGTACTATATATTCTTGTAGCTTATTTATTTCATATAGTAGTTTGTACCTCTTAATCCCCTACCTTAACCTCCCTCCCCGCTTCCCTCTCCCCACTAGTAACCACTAGTTTGTTCTCTGTATCTGTGAGTCTGTTTTTTTGTTGTTGTTGTTATATTCACTAGTTACTTTTATTTCTTACATTCCACATATAAGTGATATCATACAGTATTTGTCAGTCTCTGTCTGTATCCAGTCATTTTATTTAATCCTCACAATCTGCTCTAAAGAATGTAAAGCCAAATGTTACAGGGAATGTCAGTGCCAGAATTCAAAGCCAGGACTTAAACACTCACTAAAAATCCTATACATACTTTTCTCCTCCTGCCCCACATGGCACATAACAAAACACAACCACTCTTTACACCTGTTTCTGATTCAGGAGCTCCCAGTATTAGAGATAGATATAGATGTGGCTATAGATATAGATATTTAAGTTTTGTTGCCTTTTTTGTCTCCTTGTTTTTGACAAACTGAGTAGACATTTTATAGGGCTCCAGGATATCCTCATTACTGGCCACCATCACCTCCTTGATGTGACCTGCAGCTGTACTCCAGACAGAAAAAAAAGTTTAGATTCATGTGGCTATTGCCATGGAAAGGTAGTCCATGTCTCCCTAAATATTCACTGCAGAGATTTAACTTTGTGGTTGGGGAGGGGGGTGGGGGGAGAAGCATATTTCAGTGCCAATTCTCACGCTCATTCATTCAATGACTTTCCAGATGGAAGTGGAGAGTTAGATGCTTCTCATTCAGCTCCTCAAATTCTCTTTAGTGCTCTCAACTGACATTTTAAAGATATTAAGAGGAGTTTGTGGATTTTACCACCCCTGCTGCCTCTCTGAAAACATTTAATTGTTAATATCACAGCTAAATTATTAACTTTTGTACTAAATGCTAAAGCTTGGGCAGCTACACATTCACAAAGCCCTACACGAGGAAGAAACTTGGAAGACAGGTTGTGTACACAATTTGATTACAAAATATAGTAGCTAGAAGTATCCTAAACCAGTTGTAGAAATGCCCTTAGAACTCTACTTCACAAAACAAAGGGCCACGTCTAAAAGAATTTTCCTCAACTTATATAACATAACACACTAAAGAGGTGTTTGAAGTATAATCAAGGTTTTGGATCTACAAAGTGTATTCAATTACAGTTGACACTTGAACAACTGCCGGGTTAGGGCACCGACCCCCTGCTCAGTGGAAAATCCATGTACAACTTATAGTCAGCCCTCCATATCCGAGGTTCCTCCATATCTGTGGTTTATGTCCCCAGATTCAACCAACTGCAGATTATTCAGCACTGTAGTATTTACTATTGAAAAAAATCAACATATAAGTGGACCTGCACAGTTCAAACCCCTGTTGTTCAAGGGTCAACTGTAATTTCTTCTGGACCTCAGCAACTTTTAAATACTCCAAGATCCATCAAGTATGCTACCATAAAAGGAAAAGCTATGTAATGAACACAGAGGCCTATCTCATCTATGACTCTGGGTAGGTTCCTTTTCTATAAAAAGTACATAATATCTGTCTTGCTCTCTAACCTGGTTGTTGTCCAGATCAAACAGAAAAAGTGCAAATATGAACACCATGAAATAGCAAACTACTGAGCAGTTATAATGTACAATGCAGCTTAACATACATATCAACAACTTATGTGGTAGGTACTATTATTAACCCATTTACACAGGATCAACCTGAGGCTTAAGATAAGTCAAGTAACTTGCTCAAGACCAACTGGCTAAAAAGAGGTGTTGTCAGAATTCAAACCTAGGTCCTCTGACTACATGATTTAAGCTCTTAATTACTAAACCACAATGATGCAATGGGTTAGACTATTGCTAGCATTACTGTAGTATAGCACAGGATAGACTAATGCCCAAGAGTGGGTGGGGTTCCAGAGCAGTACTGCATTGGAATCCCGGCTCTGCTGCTTACTAGCCAGGTGGACTTTGCATTGATACTTATCCCCAAACCTCAGGTTTTTCATGAGGGAAATAAGAACCTAGTTCATACTAGAATTGCTGTAAGGATTATCTGAGGCAATATATGTAATACACATGATAGAATGTAACTATGAATCTGGCTCAATGGCTATTAATAACTACTGGAATAATATTGGGAGTTAATAGCTACTGGGAATAATCTTGATTCCAGGTGAGTTATGAGACTCTTAATTTTTTTCTTAGTTGACTCCTTACTATATCTTTACAATTTTTGTTGCTAAAGGTAACTTAAGGAAGTTATGACACTCAGTTTTGAACTGCAAATTTGCCAAAATCACATGAATATCAGTCCAAATCTATAGGGCATGTTGGACAAACTGTTCCTTCCAGTCCTGCTTATCAAAAGAAATGCTTATCAAAAGAAATATGATCATTGAACCATTCAATACAAAGCTTTATTACAAGGAGGTTTACAGGTGTAGTAAACATCATTCCTGATATACACAAATTAAACCTCACAAATTACTTGTGTGCCTTCTTAATTTATAAGCCATCTCTCTTTTACCGCCCAACACTGGACCGCCCCAGACAGACCCAGCTCACCAAGTGCCGGCCAGGAGCCCCTTGCTTGAACGTGGTGGACAGTGAGATGGGAGGCACTACAGCGTGGGAAGTCCATTGCTCTGGTTCCTGGCCCACGTGGATGGCCTGCGTAGCGAAATGTTGGAACCTAGGCAGGAAACCGTGTGGGGAGGCGTCTTTTTCCTGCATGCTGATCTGCGAAGGAAGGTGAGAGTTAAAGGGCAAGGAAGATAAAACTGTGAAACTGGTGAGTCGGGGCTTGAAAAAGACACCGAAGAATTAGGCGAAAGAGAGGTAAAGGTATGCCCAGCAGGGTGACCAGCGGCGAGCGCACAAAAGCCGGACTGTAGCTGAGACTCTATTAGCGGGCCGGGAGCTTTGCTTCACCTCGGGGCGGAACCACCGCGACCCAATGAGCGCAGGCCCCTACGCGGTCCCTGCTCCTCATTGGCCGGCAGCGGAGGCGTCGCCCGGAGCGTCGCCGCCAACCGTCTGGCACAGGACTTGGAGTGAAGCCGGGGTCCCTGGGCCCCTTGGTTGGTCCCTGCTGGTGAAATTCCTGAGTCCCGGCCCAAGGGAAGCTTCATTGCTGGCTCCTGTGAGCCACCCAGGCGTCTGTGTGACCTCAGACCGGAGGTTCGCCAGAGATGTGCAAATAAACTGCCTTGACACTGAAACCGAGTAACCTGTAAACAGGCCACGCAAATATCCTCCTCTTACCGTAGCCCTTGCCCCAACCCCTCCCACCTCCACCAACCACCCTTTGTCCTGAGGGCGGCTCTGACGGACGAAGCGACAAAGTGGAGATCGGTGACGAAAACGGTAGCCCAAGCTGCCAAATGTGCAGCTGGGATTCTCATAAACTGAGGGCAGCCTGCCTTTGAAACAACGCTGAATTCTGTAATGACCCAGTAATTATGTTGATTGAAACAGGAGTGAGGGTCATATTTTTCTTAGGTAATAGTAGAGCTACTGTGATAAGGATCTCTAAGCAGGATTCCAGCAGCTTCCTAAGAGCTATTCAAACGACTTTTTTCAAGCATCATTATCTTCTTTTGAAGTACCCAGAGAGACTCTCCCTGATGAAAAAATATATATATATAGTATGTGTGTCTTTGAAAAACTTATTGGAGCCTCAAATCCTTACACAAAATGCCTTCATTGTTACGCAGTTGACAGCAACATCCCCGTAGGAAAAAGGAAGCAGTCCCGTGTCACAATTTATTCACCTGTATCCAGAGCCCTACTCTCACAAGGAGCACTCCTTTAAAACAGACAACAAAAATCTCCTTGTTCCCTAAACAATACAGACTTGACCTATTTACTATTGTGACTATTTTCTAGGACTAGGGTTAGGAATACTTCTGTTCCTGCAGAGTGTTAACTAAATATCTGAAAATTTATTAAACCATTTAAGAAAGAAGAGAATACAGAATAAACGGCTCTTAAAATTACACGACTGAGGCAACTGGCTTTTCAAATTAACTACCAGGACACAGCCATTAAGCACTAGGACAACAGAGCCTAAGGACCTGCAAACTTTTAGAAACCTAGCAAAATTTTTAGCCCTGTGGGGAAAATGGATGGACTCCAAGACACTAATAGATATTACTGTATATTTAATTAATATTTTCTGTTAAAAAATAACATATCGGTCTTCCCTGGTGGCGCAGTGGTTGAGAGTCCGCCTGCCGATGCAGGGGACACGGGTTCGTGCCCTGGTCCGGGAAGATGCCACATGCCACGGAGCGGCTAGGCCCGTGAGCCATGGCCGCTGAGCCTGCGCGTCCGGAGCCTGTGCTCCGCAACAGGAGGGACCACAGCGGTGAGAGGCCCGCGTACCGCGAAAAAAAACAAAAAGCAGAAACATATCAACTGCAACTCCTCTCAAGATATATATATATATAAATAATATATATATATATATATAGCTGTACATGGGTATGTTTTTATATGATATGGTGCTTAGGGACCCAGAGGGTCTAAAACAGTCCTAATTAGTTTATCTCCTAATATTTGTGAGCAAACACTGAGTTGCATGAATAGGGATATTTTATTTAGTATTACCATAACAAAAGATTCTTTAAAAAATGACACTGGACTTCCCTGGTGGCACAGTGGTTAAGAATCCACCTGCTAATGCAGGGGACATGGGTTCGATCCCTGGCCGGGAAGATCCCACATGCCATGGAGCAACTAAGCCCATGCACCACAACTACTGAGCCTGTGCTCTACAGTCCATGAGCCACAACTACTGAGCCCGGGTGCCACGACTACTGAAGCCCATGCGCCTAGAGCCCGTGCTCTGCAACAAGAGAAGCCACTGCAATGAGAAGCCCACTCACCGCAACGAAGAGTAGTCCTTGCTCTCCACAACTAGAGAGAAAACCCGCACGCAGCAATGAAGACCCAACGCAGACAAAAATAAATAAATGAATAATAAATAAAAATAACACTAATATAAATGCTCTAAATCGAGCCTTTTTCACGCTCGTAAATTGAGAAAACTCTATTAGGTGGCAGCTCACTATTAGGTATCAAGGATTCCTATGATTTAGTAACTTGTAAGAATTGATCCTTCAAATGTATTCCTGTATGTGTGTGAGGATGAATAATGGTGTTTTTTATACCTATTTTCGCTCTTTTTAATAACAGAAGAATGAAAAACAGCTTAGTTATCCATCCATAGGAGACTGGTCAGTGTGTTATTGATACAGTTCTGTGATGGCTACAGTATAGCTGAGAAGCAGCTGAGATTGATCTGAGTTGGTATGTCATGATTGCTAATTTCTGGGACAGCAAAGCAAGGTGCAAAGCAATGCATATGTTATGCTCCTACTTTTTCAAAAGAGTATATACCATGTTGTGTTATTTTTAGAGGAACACATATGATTTAATGTGTATAAAAATCATTCTGGGGGACTTCCCGGGTGGTCCAGTGGGTGAGACACTGCGCTCCCAATGCAGGGAGCATGGGTTCGATCCCTGGTTGGGTAACTAGATCCCACATGCATGCCACAACTAAAGATCCCGCGTGCTGCAGCTAAGGCGCAGCACAGCCAAAATAAATAAATAAATATATATATATACACATATTTTTATACAGCAGGCTCTTATTAGTTATCTATTTTATACATATTAGTGTATACACGTCAATCCCAACCTCCCAATTCATCCCACCACCAACACCACTTTCCCCCCTTGGTGTTCATACGTTTCTTCTCTACATCTGTGTCTCTATTTCTGCCCTGCAAACTGGTTCATCTGTACCATTTCTCTAGGATCCACATATATGCGTTAATATTTTGTTTTTCTCTTTCTGACTTACTTCACTCTGTATGACAGTCTCTAGATGCATCCACATCTCCACAAATGACCCAATTTCATTCCTTTTTATGGCTGAGTAATATTCAATTGTATATATGTACCACATCTTTATCCATTCGTCTATCAATGGGCATTTCGGTTGCTTCCATGTCCTGGCTCTTGTAAATAGTGCTGCAATGAACATTGGGGTGCATGTGTCCTTTTGATTTATGGCTTTCTCTGGGTATATGCCCAGTAGTGGGATTGCTGGGTCATATGGTAATTCTATTTTTAGTTTTTTAAGGAACCTCCATAGTGGCTGTATCAATTTACATTCCCACCAAGAGTGCAAGAGTGTTCCCCTTTCTCCACACCCTCTCCAGCATTCGTTGTTTGTAGATTTTCTGAATGCCCATTCTAACTGGTGTGAGGTGATACCTCATTGTAGATTTCATTTGCATTTCTCTAATAATTAGTGATGTTGAGCAGCTTTTCATGTGCTTCTTGACCATTTGTATGTCTTCTTTGTAGAAATGTCTATTTAGGTCTTCTGCCCATTTTTGGATTAGGTTGTTTGTTTTTTTAATATTGAACTGCAAGAGCTGTTTATATATTTTGGAGATTAATCCTTTGTCCATTGATTCATTTGAAAATATTTTCTCCCATTCAGAGGGTTGTCTTTTCATGTTGTTTGTAGTTTCCTTTCATTTCCAAAGCTTTTAAGTTTCAGTAGGTCCATTTGTTTATTTTTGCTTTTATTTCCATTACTCTAGGAGGTGGATCAAAAAAGATCTTGCTGTGATTTATATCAAAGAGTGTTCTTCCTATGTTTTCCTCTAAAAGTTTTATAGTGTCCGATCTTACATTTAGGTCTCTAATCCATTTTGAGTTTATTTTTGTGTCTGGTGTTAGGGAGTGTTCTAATTTCATTCTTTTACATGTAGCTGTCCAGTTTTCCCAGCACCACTTATTGAAGAGGCTGTCTTTTCTCCATTGTATATCCTTCCTCCTTTGTCATATGTTAGTTGACCATAAGTGCATGGGTTTGTCTCTGGGCTTTCTATCCTGTTCCATTGATCTACATTTCTGTTTTTGTGCCAGTACCATATTGTCTTGATTACTGTAGCTTTGTAGTATAGTCTGAAGTCAGGGAGTCTGATTCCTCCAGCTCTGCTTTTTTCCCTCATGACTGCTTTGGCTATTTGGGGTCTTTTTTGTCTCCATATAAATTTTAAGATTTTTTGTTCTAGTTCTGTAAAAAATGCCACTGGTAATTTGATAAAGATTGCATTGAATCTGTAGATTGCTTTGGGTAATATAGTCATTTTCACAATGTTGATTCTTCCAATCCAAGAACATGGTATATCTCTCCATCTGTTTGTGTCATCTTTGATTTCTTTCAACAGTGTCTTATAGTTTTTTAAACACAGGTCTTTTACCTCCTGAGGTAGGTTTATTCCTAGATATTTTATTCTTTTTGTTGCAATGCTGAATGGGATTGTTTCCTTAAGTTCTCTTTCTGATCTTTCATTGTTAGTGTATAGGAATGCAAGAGATTTCTGTCCATTAATTTTGTATCCTGCAACTTTACCAAATTCATTGATTAACTCTAATAGTTTTCTGGTGGCATCTTTAGAATTCTCTATGTATAGTATCATGTCATCTGCAAACAGTGACAGTTTTACTTCTTCTTTTCCAATTTGTATTCCTTTTATTTCTTTTTCTACTCCAATTGCCATGGCTAGGACTTCCAATACTATGTTGAATAATAGTGGTGAGAGTGGACATCCTTGTCTTGTACCTGATCTTAGAGGAAATGCTTTCAGTTTTTCACCATTGAGAATGATGTTTGCTATGGGTTTGTCATATATGGCCTTTATTATGTTGAGGTAGGTTCTCTCTATGCCCAATTTCTGGAGAGCTTTTATCATAAATGGGTGTTGAATTTTGTCAAAAGCTTTTTCTGTATCTATTGAGATGATCGTATGGTTTTTCTTCTTTAATTTGTTAATATGGTGTATCACATTGATTGATTTGCATATATTGAAAATCCTTGCATCCCTGGGATAAATCTCACTTCATCATGGTGTATGGTCCTTTGAATGTGTTGTTGGATTCTGTTTGCTAGTATTTTGCTGAGGATTTTTACACCTATATTCATCAGTGATATTGGTCTGTAGTTTTTTGTTTTTTGTTTTGTTTTGTTTTGTTTTTTTTGTAGTATCTTTGTCTGGTTTTTGTATCAGGGTGATGATGGCCTCATAGAATGAGTTTGGGAGTGTTCCTTCCTCCGTAATTTTTTTGGAAGAGTTTGAGAAGTATGAGCGTTAGCTCTTCTCTAAATGTTTGATAGAATTCACCTGTGAAGCCATCTGGTCCTGGACTTTTGTTTGTTGGAAGGTTTTTAATCACAGTTTCAATTTCATTACTTGTGATTGGTTTGTTCATATTTTCTACTTCTTCCTGTTTCAGTCTTGGAAGGTTATACCTTTCTAAGAATTTGTCCATTTCTTCCACGTTGTCCATTTTATTGGCATAGAGTTGCTTGTTGTAGTTCTTAGGATGCTTTGTATTTCTGCAGTGTTGTAACGTCTCCTTTTTCATTTCTAATTTTATTGATTTGAGTCCTCTCCCTCCTTTTCTTGATGAGTCTGGCTAAAGGTTTCTCATTTTTGTTTATCTTCTCAAATAACCAGCTTTTAGTTTTATTGATCTGTGCTATTGTTTTCTTTGTTTCTATTTCATTTGTTTCTGCTCTGATTTTATGATTTCTTTCCTTCTACTAACTTTGGGTTTTGTTCATTCTTCTTTCTCTAGTTCCTTTAGGTGTAAAGTTAGATTGTTTATTTGAGATTTTTCTTGTTTCTTGAAGTAGGCTTGTATTGCTATAAACTTCCCTCTTAGACCTGCTTTTGCTGCATCCCATAGGTTTTGGATCGTTGTGTTTCCATTGTAATTTGTCTCTAGGTATTTTTTTTATTTCCTCTTTGATTTCTTCAGTGACCTCTTGCTTATTTAGTAACATATTGTTTAGCCTCCATGTTTTTGTGTTCTTTACATTTTTTTCCCTGTAATTGATTTCTAATCTCATAGCTCTGTGGTCAGAAGAGATGCTTGAAATGATTTCAATTTTCTTAAATTTTCCGAGGCTTGATTTGTGACCCAAGATGTGATCTATCCTGGAGAATGTTTCATGTTCACTTGAGAAGAAAGTGTAATCTGCTGTTTTCAGATGGAATGTCCTATAAATATCAATTAAATCTATCTGGTCTATTGTGTCACTTAAAGCTTGTGTTTCCTTATTAATTTTCTGTCTGGATGATCTGTCCATTTGTGTAAGTGAGGTGTTAAATTCCCCCACTATTTTTGTGCTACTGTCGATTTCCTCTTTTGTAGCTCTTTGCTGTTGCCTTATGTATTGAGGTGCTCCTATGTTGGGTGCATATATATTTATAATTGTTATATCTTCTTCTTGGATTGATCCCTTGATCATTGTGTAGTGTCCTTCCTTGTCTCTTGCAACATTCTTTATTTTAAACTCTATTTTATTTGATATGAATATTGCTACTCCAGCTTTCTTTTGATTTCCGTTTGCATGGAATCTTTTTCCATCCCCTCACTCTCAGTCTGTATGTGTCCTTAGGTCTGAAGTGGGTCTCTTGTAGACAGAATATATATGGGTCCTGTTTTTGTACTCATTCAGCAAGCCTGTGTCTTTTGGTTGGAGCATTTAATCCATTCATGTTTAAGGTAATTATCAATATGTATGTTCCTATTACCATTTTCTTAGCTGTTACGGGTTTGTTTTTGTAGGTCCTTTTCTTCTCTTGTGTTTCCCACTTAGAGAAGTTCATTTAGCATTTGTTGTAGAGCTGGTTTGGTGGTGCTGAATTCTCTTAGCTTTTGCTTGTCTGTAAAGCTTTTGATTTCTCCATCAAATCTGAATGAGATCCTTGCTGAGTAATCTTGGTTGTATGTTCTTCCCTTTCAACACTTTAAGTATATCCTGCCACTCCCTTCTCGCTTGTAGAGTTCTGCTGAGAAATCAGCTGTTAATCTTATGGGAGTCCCCTTGTATATTATTTGTCATTTTTCCCTTGTTGCTTTCAATAATTTTTCTTTGTCTTTAATTTTCTCAGTTTGATTATTATGTGTCTCAGTGTGTTTCTCCTTGGGTTTACCCTATATGGGACTCTCTGCACTTCCTGGACTTGGGTGGCTCTTTCCTTTCCCATGTTAGGGAATTTTTCAACTATAATCTCTTCAAATATTTTTGCGGGTCCTTTCTCTCTCTCTTCTCCCTCTGGGACCCCTATAATGTGAATGTTGTTGCATTTAATGTTGTCCCTGAGGTCTCTTAGGCTGTTTTTTTTTCTTTTCATTCTTTTTTCTTTATTTTGTTCTGCAGCTGTGAATTCCACCATTCTGTCTTCCAGGTCACTTATCCATTCTTCTGCCTCAGTTATTCTGCTATTGATTCCTTCTAGTGTAGTTTTCATTTCAGTTATTGTATTGTTCATCTCTGTTTGTTTGTTCTTTAATTCTTCTAGGTCTTTGTTAAACATTTCTTGCATCTTCTTGATCTTTGCCTCCATTCTTTTTCTGAGGTCCTGGATCATCTTCACTATCATTATTCTGAATTCTTTTTCTGGAAAGTTGCCTATCTCCACTTCATTTAGTTGTTTTTCTGGGGTTTTACCTTGTTCCTTCATCTGGTGCAAAGTCCTCTGCCTTTTCATTTTGTCTATCTTTCTGTGAATGTGGTTTTGTTTTCACAGGCTGCAGAATTGTAGTTCTTCTTGCTTCTGCTGTCTGCCCTCCAGTGGATGAGTCTATCTAAGAGCTAAATACATATTTTTTTAAAAAATCATTCTGGTAGTTTGAAGCATGGATCTGCAGTAGAAAGACAAATTTTTTACATTTTATTTGCTTTTGTGTTCAAGTTTTATACCATATGTTACCTTCTAACAATAAAATTAATACCAGCTATCCTAATTTTAAAATGTCAGTTAAGCAAGTTATTTAGAAAGAAACTTTTTTTTTTTTTTTTTGCAGTACACGGGCCTTTCACTCTTGTGACCTCTCCCATTGCAGAACACAGGCTCTGGACACGCAGGCTCAGCAGCCATGGCTCACGGGCCTAGCCGTTCTGTGACATGTGGGATCTTCCCGGACTGGGGCACAAACCCGTGTCCCCTGCATTGGCAGGCAGACTCTCAACCACTGCGCCACCAGGGAAGCCCTAGAAAGAAACTTTTTAAGTGAATAGAAGACAGCTACTTTAAATATAATAAACACTATATAGTTTGGAGTGTGTGGTAATTTTTCATGTAAATTAGCTTGTAAACAACAAAACAGCATTATCTTAACACTTACTGAAAAAAGATTAATTCCTCTTGGTAATGGGATTCTTCATGAGCATATATTTTAGAGGAAATGGGATACTTCTTACTTTTTACATTTCTTTCATAACACAAAGTTAATTAATATTTTTATAATAAATACTTTTTACACACTATGTAAACAGCATTGTCATTAAAGTCAAGCTATGGATAGAGATATTGTGACTGAACAGAGAAAACAGTAGGGACCTTGGTGAGATGTTCCTATAATATGTTATTATTGTAAAGCATAAATATAGGCAGTGATTAGATCTGCTTTGTTTTACCTCAGAGGGGGAAAAAATTGCTCTTCCTTGGCTTTTGACAATCAAATTTATGAGAAGGCAGGAAATTTGAAGCTCAGGGAGAGGAGAAAGACTTTACAACACAAGTCCTTAATTTGGGTTTTGTAGATCACTACAGTGAGCCAAAACCCTGAGGATATCACTTATGAGCCTACTTTCATTTGCCTGTAAAAATAGTTTTTTTAAATATTAAGAAAAAAACCCTGAATCTGGTTTTGGTATGACATAATTGAAAGTGATAAATCTTGAGCATAAAAGTCTAAACACTGTTGATGGAATTATTAAATTTAATATCAAGAGAGACACCAGAGATTGAGTTTCTAGCACAATTGCTTTGTTTTAGTGATGAGATTAAAAAAGTTGTGGCTTGCTCATGCTGGCATATAATCTGATGAGCATATAATCTGATAATAAACAGAGTTCAGATATTTGGGATAATAAAGTAGCCCAGAAATCATTAAGATGCATTCCACAGTGGTACAAATGTAGCCTAGTATGACTGAAAAATGTAATGAAGTACCAACCAGGGCATTTTTGAGTAACAGTGAAGCTGCTGAGTTTTGGAGTCAGAATGCTTGGGTTCGAAGCTCAACTCTAGCACCTGCAACCTCTGTGACCTTGAGAAGTCAATTTACTGAACCTTTGTAAATCTCAGTATCCTCCTCTGTAAAAATGAGAAAAATAATAATACTTGACAGTTTTCAAAAATAGGTCCTTAGAAGCTCATGGCAGGCCAGGGATAAGATACGGGCAAGGGATAGGATATGGGGCAGGGATAGAATATGGGACAGGGATAGGATACAGGGCAAGTAGACAGAGCGGGCAACACTTAGGTCAGAAAACTATTTTTTGATGTTTTTGATATTTCAGCATCTTTGCAGAGGTATACTCTTCATAGGCCACGTGGTCCAATGGAGAAAGCTGTGCCTTTTTGCACAGCCCATAAACCACCACAAAGATAAGATATAAGAGTGATAGAAAACTTGAACTATTCAGATACGAAGAAGTCTTGTTCAACCGGTAATACAACAATTGAAAAGCTCTTGACTTACTTGATGACAATTTTATATCATAGGGAAAACGTGTTAATTCTCCAAGTTTCAGGACTGGCTGGCTCACTGCAGAGCAATTAACCTCCCTGGTGGACAATGACACAGCCCTATATATTTCCACAGATTTCCGCATGTGGAAAGACCAATCCCAGTTGAGAACCATGACTAGAGGAACTAAGGGACTGCTCTGAATTTAATCTTACCAACAGGAGAATGGATAGGTAATGAAGGCACATGGAGAACTTTGGGAGAAAATTACCTTATCTTGAAGATTCTGGTATCTCGGAAAACGAAAGCAAGACATGTAAGACATACTAGACAAAACCTCTCCAAACTGTGTCCCTAGGAATTTCTGTACAAAACAAACAGCCTGTGGTCAAAAAGGTTTAGGAAACACTACACAGTTAATCAGTCATCTTTAGAGTTACAATGCCTACTATTACCATGATACGGGTCAGAGAAGTCTTAGAAGAAGAAACCAAGTGTCAAATATTTCAAAAAGGAAAACTCTTCTCCATAGACCTGTGCTCTCTTCTTCTGACTCATCTCCCATTTCTACTGTAACATTTTTCTCTTAACAGCAATTTAAAAAGATAAAAAGTTAAAATTAAAATAAATTAATTAAAAGAGCTTCTCTGGACAGGCTTTAAAATACAGACATACCTCAGAGATATTGTGGGTTCGGTTCCAGACCACCACAACAATAATGTGAATATCACAATAAGGTGAGTCACACAAATTTTTTGGTTTCCTAGTGCATATAAAATTTTACTTACACTATAATATAATCTATTAAGTGTGCAATAGCATTATATCTAAAAACCAATGTATGTACTTTAATTTAAAAATACCTTATTGCTAAAAAATGCTGATCATCATCTGAACCTTCAGTGGGATATAATCTTTTTGGTGGAAGAGGATCTTGACTCAATGTTGATGGCTGCCAGCTAGTCATGGTGGTGATTGCTGAAGTTAGGATGGCTGTGGCAATTTCTTAAAATAAGAGAACAATGACATTTGCTGCATCAATTGACCCTTCCTTTCATGAATGGTTTCTCTGGAGCATGCAATGCTATTTGATAGCATCTTACCCACAGTAGAACTTCCTTCACAATTGGAGCCAATCCTCTTTAACTCTGAACAAACTCAAAGTCAACCATGAGGGTTGGAATCAACTTCTTTCAAACTCCTGTTACTGTTGGTATTTTGACTGCTTCCCATGAATCATCAATGTTCGTAATGACATCCATTCTATATACAATAGTTTGCATCTGCTAAGCCCAAACTCCCAGTCCATCCCTCCCCCACCCACCCTCCCCCTTGGCAACCACAAGTCTGTTCTCTATGTCTTTGAGTCTGTTTCTGTTTCTTAAATAATAAGACTTGAAAGTCAAAATTACTCCTTGATCCATGGGCTGCAGAATGGATGTTGTGTTAGCAGGCACAAAACAACATTAATCTCACTGTATATCTCCATCAGCGTTCTTGGATTACCAGGTGTATTGTCTACGAACGGTAATATTTTGAAAGGAATCTTTTTTCCCTAATCAATAGATCTCAAAAGTGGGCTTAAAATATCCAGTAAACTATGTCATAAACAGATGTGCTATCAACCCAAGGCTTTGTTGTTCCATTTATAGAGCACTGGCAGAGAAGATTTAGCATAATTCTTATGGGCCTAGGATTTTTGGTAAACAAGCATTGGCTTCAACTTACTTTCACCGGCTGCATTAGCCCCTAACAGGAAAGTCAGTCTGTCCTATGAAGCTTTGAAGCCAGGCACTGACTTCTCCTCTCTAGCTATGAAAAGGTCCAGATGGCAACTTCTTTCAATATAGGCTGTTTCAATCTACATTGAAATATAAGACTGTTTCATTTACATTGAAAATCTGTTGTTTAGTGTAACCAACTTTATTAATTATTTTAGCTAGGTCTTCCGGATAACTTGCTGCAGCTTCTACATCAGCACTTGCTGCTTCCCTTTGCACTTCAAAAAAATTTTTTTTAATTAATTAATTTATTTATTTGGTTGTACTGGGTCTTAATTACAACAACCAGGCTCCTGAGTTGTGGCAGGCAAACTCTTAGTTGCAACATGCATGTGGGATCGAACCTGGGCCCCCTGCATTGGGAGCACAGAGTCTTATCCACTTCACCACCAGGGAAGTCCCCTGCTTTTATGTTATGGAGGTGGCTTCTTTCCTTAAATCTAATGAACCAACCTCTGCAAGCTCAAACTTTTCCTCTGCAGCTTCCTCACCTCTCTCAGCATTCATAGAATTGAAGAGAGTTAGGACCTTTCTCTGGATTAGGCTTTGGTTTAAGGGAATGTTTTAGCTGGTTTGATCTTCTATCCAGACCACTGAAACTTTCTGTATATCAGCAATAAGGCTGCTTCACTTTCTTATTATTCATTTGTTCACTGGAAAGTAGCACTTTTAGTTTCCTACTTTTCCTTTGCATTCACAGCTTGGCTAACTGCTGCAAGAAGCCCAGCTATCTGCCTGTCTCAGCTTTCAACTTGGTCTCCTAACTAAGCTTAATTTCTAGCTTTTGATTTAAAGTGACTCTTCCTTTCACTTAAACCATTAGGGGCCATTTGTAGAGTTATTAATCAGCCTAATTTCAATATTGTTGCATCTGAGGGAATAGGGAGGCCGAAGGAGAGGGAGAGAGAAGGGGGACAGCTTGTTGGTGGAGCAGTCAGACCAAACACAAAATTTATCAGTTAAGTTCACTGTCCTATATGGGTGTGGTTTGTGGCACCCCAAAACAATGACAATAGTAACATCAAATATCACTGATGACAGATCACCATAATACATATAATAATAATGAAAAAGTTTGAAATATTGTGAGAATTACCAAAATGTGACACATAAAAATGAAGTGAGCAAATGCTGTTGGAAAATTCCCACCAATAGACTTGCTCGACACAGGGTGGCCACTAACCTTTAATTTGTCAAAAACCCAATATTTGCAAAGTGCAATTAAAGTGAACCACAATAAAATGAGGTAGGCCTGTATTTAAGAAAAAAATATAAAATAATTCTAGCATCGGAGAAGATGTCATTAAATAGTAAAGAGTAATTCCAACCCTTCCACTAATGTTTTTATATGTGAAAGAAATGGGCAGTACTTTAAGGTTCTCTCCTCTGATCCTTCAACCAATCAGAAATTCCTTTGAATGTCCACACTTGGTTAATTTCTTCTCTGAATGGCCACTATAGCTACTGTAAGCTTTCATCACTCTCTTCCATCACCCTCCTTCTCTTTTAACACTTTCACAGAAAAATAGGTGTGAATTCACTAAATTTTCCCTTCTGCTCCCCCCTAACTTTACTCCACCTCTTTATTGTCTTTTCTCTGAAAGTCACACCCTTACAATAATAATAATAGCTATAACAACTACCTTTTGTTGAGTGCCTACTTATTCTAAGGGATCTACATAATTATTTTCTAATTCTTAGAACAATTCCAAAGGATAGAAATTATCTGAATTTTATAAATGAGTAAACTAAAATTCAAAGAGTTTATGTAACTTGTTCCAGTCACAGGGCCAGTGAATGGAGACTCTAAATTCCTGATCCCATCCTGTGCCTTTCCTACATTTTTATTATGTTCTCCCACACAACTCCCTCCTCTCAGGCTACAACCATGCTCAAGCCTCGCCTGTAAATAAAACAAACAGGACTTCCCTGGTGGTGCAGTCGTTAAGAATCTGCCTGCCAATGCAGGGGACACAGGTTCAAGCCCTGGTCCGGGAAGATCCCACATGCTGCGGAGCAACTAAGCCTGTGCGCCACAATTACTCAGCCTGCTTTCTAGAGCCCGCGAGCCACAACTACTGAGCTCGCATGCTGCAACTACTAAAGCCCGCGTGCCTAGAGCCTGTGCTCCGCAACAAGAGAAGCCACGACAATGAGAAGCCCGCGCACTGCAACAAAGGGTAGTCCCTGCTCACCACAACGAGAGAAAGCCCTCATGCAGCAACGAATACCCAATGCAGCCAAAAATAAATAAATTTATAAAACAAAACAAAAAAATTCCTTAAACAGTTCATCATTCTCTAGCAATGACTCTAATTATCTTCTTCTTTTTAAAAATTCTTACTTTATTGAAGTATAGTTGATTTACAATGTTGTGTTAATTTCTGCTGTACAGCAAAGTGATTCAGTTATACATACATATATATACATTCTTTTTCACATTCTTTTCCATTATGGTTTACCAGAGGATATTGAATATAGTTCCGTGTGCTATACAGTAATATGTTCTTCTTTCTATAATCCATGTATCTTTTAAATATATCCTCTCTTCTTCATGCCCATTGCAGCATCCTTGATCAGGTACTACCATGTGCTCCTGCCTGTTCCCTTTTTAGTTCACCTTGTACTTTACAGGCAGAATAATTCCTCTAAAGTGCAGAGTTTTTGTTTGTTTGTTTGTTTGTTTTGGCTGTGCCGGGTCTTAGTTGCGGCATGCTGGATCTTTAGTTGCTGCATACGGACTTCTTAGTTGCAGCAAGTGGACTCTTAGTTGAGGTATGCATGCAGGATCTAGCTCCCCGACCAGGGAGTGAACCCAGGCCCCCTGCACTAGAAGCACAGAGTCTTACTCACTGGACCACTAAGGAAGTCCTTAAAGTGCAGTTTTGATCAGGTTGGCCCCCTCAAGTCCCTCTTCTCAAGAAAGGACTCCTATTTGTACTTTGTTCCTAAAGCTGTACATGCGTGTGTGACAATGACCAACACTGAGCTATATTCATTATTAATTTATTCATTCAACAAACAACCACTCATTGCCAATTATGTGTAAGCATAATGGTTTGTCTTGGCTCAAGTCTCTTATTATATGTTACCTGGACTATCTATTCTATCCATTCTAGCTGGAAGAACTTTGAAAATGAAGGTGCAAAACTGATTACAGTATGCCCTGCCCAGAAAACGTTTAAATTCCTTCACCTGGCATCCAAAACCCTTGGTTATCTTGCTGGTCCCTACCCCTCTCCAGCCATACGAAGCTACATCCAGTTCCTTGGATGTGCCAATATCCTTTCATGATTATGGGTCTTTATACATATTGTTATGCTGGAATTCTCTTCCCCCTTTTTCACCAGATGAGCTAACTGCTATAGGTTCTGTATATCTCAGATCAAGCTTTTCCTCTTCTGGCAAGATTTATCTGAAGTTACTATCTCCAGAGTTGCTTTCCCTCCCACAGATATGAGTTCCATACAATCCTTATTTTTTTTATTTGAAACTGTTTGTTTAAATGTCTTTTGCTAGGTTATATGTTCCTGGAAGGAAGGCAGCAGTATCTTCGTGTCACCAGCACCTAGGTTTGTAGTTGGCATACAGAAAACACTCAATAAATATTTGTTAAATGACTGAATAAATGTTAGGCAATCGAGGGAATAGCAAGACTTCATTCTTCTCCTCAAGAAGTCTAAAAAGTAAGCAGTGGAAACACATCAGTATTGTCATACTATTTACTGCGCTGTGTATTTGCTTTAAATGAAGCTAACTTCTTTATAAAAGAAATTTTTTCCCAGATGAATTATTAACCAGTGTATTATAAGAAATCTATAGGGGCTTCCCTGGTGACACAGTGGTTGAGAGTCCGCCTGCCGATGCAGGGGACACAGGTTCGTGCCCTAGTCTGGGAAGATCCCACATGCCATGGAGCGGCTAGGCCCATGAGCCATGGCCGCTGAGCCTGCGCATCCGGAGCCTGTGCTCCACAACGGGAGAGGCCACAACAGTGAGAGGCCCGCGTACCACAAAAAAAAAAAAAGAAAGAAATCTATAGATATATACACAAACCTCTTGATGCCTATTGGAGTGGTTTTTCTGAAGTACAAATCGGACCATAGAAAGAAATGAATATGAAAATGGAGGGGTAGTTGTTAAGAAGGGAAAATGGCAGAGTAGGAAAAGTAAGTTAGCAGGTTAAACTGTTTTTCCTATGGTTGCAGTTCAAGAAAAGGAGGAGAAAAGCATAATAGTTGCTGCTGCTCCTAAGTCTTCTATATTCAGATTTTTACTCATGAACAAGAAATACTTTGTCTTCTACATGAGTACCTTATCTAATCATCAAAAAACCAAATTATTCAAGCTTCAAGATGATTGGATAAATATATCCAATTATACATTATACTTAGGCACTGCTGAGCTCCTAGCATAATAGTTTTTATTAGAAACAGGCCTGAAAGTCATGTTCTCTCACTTATAATTTCATGGTTATTTATTTAAAAGTCCTTCAATCTTTACAAAAAATGTTCAACACTAGATACATCCTTTGAGATATTTCTTCCATAAGCAGAAATTACAAGTCCATTTATTTGTCTCTTGCTAAATTTTCACTTATTAACAGAGCCTCAAGCAAAAGTTTTGAGTCACAACCATTAGGATGAATAATATCACCATCTAGTCATTCATTGAATATTATTTATTGAATGCCAGCTGTGTCAAGCACTGTGCTAGATGCTGGTTACATTAATAGATACAGTAACAAACAAGACACACACATTTTCAAATAAGAGAATTGGTCTCCACTTGTAGCAAAGACAGAGTAACTGCTACCTGACTTCCTCTCTCGACACACACAACTAAAAAACTGAACAAAATATGATTTTTAAAAAACTATTATCAGACAACAGGCAATGCAGAAGTATTTTATCTTAGAGAAGGAAACAAACAAGGTGAGCTGTATTGTCATTCCAACAGGAAAACTGGAGTAACTTTCTGGATCAGAGAGAGAGGGATCTCAAGCAGAACATGTTGGCCCAATGCAGGGGGCCCAGGTTCGATTCCTGGTCAGGGAACTAGATCCCACTTGCCGCAACCAAGGATTCGCCTGCTGCAACTAAGAGTTAGCATGCTGCAACTAAAGATCCCACATGCTGCAACTAAAGAGCCCACATGCTGCTACGAAGATCCCATGTGCCACAACTAAGACCTGGGACGGCCAAATAAATATATATATATATATATATATTTTTTAAAAAAGGACATGATGGCCTCATTTAGCTGAGAAGACAGAGATCAGAGTTCAGAGGATTGAGGTAAAATGTCAGAGAGGGAAATTATCTAGGGAAAAGCTCTAGGAATCTGTATAAGGCATTTCCTTGTGTCTTTGGATGAAAATTAAGCTACAAGTGCATAAGTGAAATTCCACAAGCCTGGGAAAAGAACAACTACTGGGTAGCTGAAAGCTGAACAATTCCCAGAGCTCACCCAAGGCAGGGAGACATATGAGTTAGAACCACAGGGTAAGACCTCAGACTTCTGAGACATTCAATAGTGACTCTGTAAGTGCAGCATCTCAGTTGTAGGCTAAACCAGCCACAAAGTAAAGGATACTTTATGACCAACCTAACAAAGCTTAAAAATAAGCCTTTAAAGGGGCAAGCTGATAGAGGTAATTTCACCACTTCCACAATAAACTTCAACATTCTTTAAAGGAAACAAAATCCAGACACTCAGCCACATCAAAGTCCACAATACTCAGAATCCAAGCCAACACCTCTAGACAGGCAGAGAAGATAATTGTACAAGGAATTGGAAGGACAATAGTTACTACAATAACTGTTTAAAATAACTTTTTTACTATAGATTTCCTGGAAGCCAGAGAAAATAAAAATCAATATAAAAGCGCCCTGTAGCTCTTCATATCAGTTGAAATGAAATGTGTATTCCTTTCAATAGAAAAGCTTTATTCTAGGCATGAATTCTGGGAGGTATTTATCCTATAGATTGTTTCATGTGAGCTACTAAGTATCACGTTAAAAGTATACAGCTTCAGAACATAAGATTTTGAGAATTTAAAACTTTCATTTTAAGTTTAAAATAGTTATTATTAGTTTCATAGTCGACTCCTAATTTCTCCACAGCTCCTTAGGGAGATGTCCTAGAAATCTGTGGCAAGATATGGTAAGAATCAATGTGCTACAACAGCAGTTGTAATAATAACAAAACAAAAACTACAGTAACATGTACATGTATTTAAAAAATCAACTCTTCAGGGGCTTCCCTGGTGGTGCAGTGGTTAAGAATCCGCCTGCCAACACAGGGGACACAGGTTTGAGCCCTGGTCTGGGAAGATCCTACATGCCACAGAGCAGCTAAGCCTGTGCACCACAACCACTGAGCCTGTGCTCTACAGCCTGTGAGCCACAACTACTGAGCCCACGTGCCACAACTACTGAAGCCTGCGTGCTTAGAGTCTGTGCTCCACAACAAGAGAAGCCATGACAATGAGGAACTCAAGCACCACAATGAAGAGCAGCCCCTGCTCACTGCAACTAGAGAAAGCTTGTGCACAGCAACAAAGACCCAATGCAGCCAAAAATAAAAACAAATTAATTAATTAATTTAAAAAAAATCAACTCTTCAATCTCCCCCTCCCCTCTTCCTGTGCATCATTTTCCTTTCTCTTCCAAATTTCAGAGAACTTCCATATGAACATTTTATAATAAACATTAAAGGACATAATTTAATTAAAATATCTGACATCTGAAAAGTTTTTGATTACTTGTGTTGAAAGAATTTAAAAAATTAAACTGAGTAGGATCTTGGAAATCTGTTGACCTGAATGAGATTTCTTGACCTCCACTTCTGAGTCCCATTCATATGCCTCTCCCGAGCCAAATGGTGACATGGGGCTTGTGGGAAGCTAGAAGTAAGACAGGAGTCAACATCAGCCCCAGGTGGGAAGTCCTGGTCCTCCAGACCTCCCTGTCCTGTGATAGGGAAAGTATGGAGAGATTGGGGACCATGGAGGAAGTAAGGCCTCACAGTTACCCAAAAATCTGGGTTTACCTCTTGGTGGGTGTTGAGCCAAAATGAGACAGGGCAGGGGGAGGGGCAGGACACGACCTTTAAAAGAATGACACAGCTATTGAGGAGACAACAAAAACTAGTTAGAACCAACTAGCCCCAAGATGGTGGAAGATTTGACTTCCCATAGACCTTGAGCCTCACTGTAATACTCAGCATGGCAAATGACACACCCAAAGGCACCATGACTGTTCCAAGGCTGACCATAAAAAGTCAAAACTTTGGTGGTGGCCCAATTCCTGGAAATCTCCACCCTTTCCCCAAAATAATTAGAATAATCCTCCCACTTGTTAGCCTGTGAAATTACCCCGCCCCTTACTCTGGGGTGACTCGCACCTTCTGAGACAGTCCCCATTCTGCCTATGGAATGTGTATCTTTCTAAATAAACTTGCTTTCACTTTACTATGGCACACTCTTGGATTCTTTCCTGCGTGAAACCAAGGACCCAAACTTGGCAGCCCACCCCAGGGACTAACCCGAGACCTGGGATGTGACCATGTTCTCACTTCCCCATTCTCCTGCAACAAAAAGATACAACCAAGGCAAAAAGCAGGGGAAGGAAGGATTTATTACTTGCAGCAAGTAAGGAGAACATGGGAATCTTTCCTAAAACAGTCTCCCCAAACAGCAAAAGTGGGGAAGTTTTAGAAGTGGGGTACACACATATTCGTGAAGGGGCTTGAACAGAGAAGAATTCAGCATGGAATTGGGGCAAAGGTTGACAGAGTCCTATCTTTAGTTGATTAAAGTCAGGAGGGTCAACATCATTCTTCCATCCTACACCTGGGTGAGGGCCTCAGGTCCTGCAGAACTCAAAGAAACATATCAGATTGTTACATATATCCCTTCAGGAAGAACTAGGACTATTTTATCACTGAACTATTGTTTGTTTGTTTTTTTGAATTTTTACTTTATTTTATTTTATTATTTTTGGCTGTGTTGGGTCTTCATTGCTGCGCGTGGGCTTTCTCTAGTTGCAGCGAGCCGGGGTTACTCTTCGTTGTGGTGCGTGGGCTTCTTATTGTGGTGGCCTCTCTTGTTGTGGAGCACGGACTCTAGGCGTGTGGGCTTCAGTAGTTGTGGCACGGGGGCTCAGTAGTTGTGGCTCGTGGACTCTAGAGCACAGGCTCAGTAGTTGTGGTGCACGGGGTTAGTTGCTTTGTGGCATGTGGGATCTTCCTGGACCAGGGCTTGAAACCCTCTCCCTTGCATTGGCAGGAGGATTCTTAACCACTGTGTCACCAGGGAAGCCCTGAACTATTGTTTCTTTTTTTAAAAAAAATTAATTAATTAATTTATTTATTTTGGGCTGTGTTGGGTCTTCGTTTCTGTGCGAGGGCTGTCTCTAGTTGTGGCAAGCGGGGGCCACTCTTCATCGCGATGCACGGGCCTCTCACTATCGCGGCCTCTCTTGTTGCGGAGCACAGGCTCCAGACGCGCAGGCTCAGTAGTTGTGGCTCATGGGCCTAGTTGCTCTGCGGCATGTGGGATCCTCCCAGACCAGGGCTTACACCCGTGTCCCCTGCATTAGCAGGCAGATTCTCAACCACTGCGTCACCAGGGACCCCGATAAAGTTAATTTTACATAATGAAAATTAATTTAAATAGCCACATGTGGCTAGCAGCCATTGTATTGGAGAGTACAATTTTAGAATTGTCAGTGAAACCATGTTCCACAATTATTTAAAACTTCAGAATTTGGAATCAATCCTGGTTACAAATTTGGTCTTGCTATTGATTATCTGAGTGAAATTAAGCAAGTTATTTTACTGAGCCAAGCCTCAGTTTTTGTTTTCAGCAGAAAAGTAGAAATAATAATCCATATTTTGTATAGGATAGTGCTACTACTCAAAGTGTGGTCTTCGTGTCAGTGTCCATCAATAGTCTCTTTGCTGCAGGTTAGAAATGAAGAATGAGTGACTTCCCTGGTGGTCCAGTGGGTAAGAATCCATGCTCCCAATGCAGGGGGCCCGGGTTCGATCCCTGGTCTGGGAACTAGATCCCACATTCATGCCACAACTAAGAGTCCGCATGCAGGTTTCTAAGAGTCCGCAGGCTGCAACTAAGAAGCCCACATGCTGCAACAAAGATTCCTCGTGCTGTAACTAAGACCCAGCGCAGCCAAAATAAATATAAATAAATAAATAATTTTTTTAAAAAATGAAGAGTGAGCAATAGAAAATTTTATAAAAATTTGACAGAGTAATTTTATATCTTTTGACTGTAATAAAAATTTTATGACATTTAAATTTTTCTAGCTATTTGTTTTTGTTGTATTTTACAAAATATTAGTCTGCAATAGACTGTGAATAAAACAGAGCTGGTACTTTATCACAGGTGGCTTGAGAGAAACTGTCAGAGATTCACTGCAAAGATGGGAGTAAAGGTTGTAGAATGGTACTTGTTATGTAGCAAGTAATTGATGAATGGCTATTATTATGAATGTCAGTCTTGTAATTTCTCAGTCTCTAAGGTAATAAAAACAATTTCTCTCCTTTGGACTGCTCAGAATAGAATCCCATTGGTTTATTCTGTGTCTGGCTAACTATGTCCAGGACTATAAGTCTTTATTTCTTTGAACAGCCGTAAGGTACAATAGAGTCACTATGAGTTAATAGCAATATACTCATTCTAATGACTGATTGTGCTTTTGATTGAAAAATGTGTAAAAAATGTATGTAAGGAATAAAGTTTGTTACTCCAAGTGTTTAATGAAAATTTGTATTTGGGTGACTAAAAAGAGTATTGCAATTGAAGTGAAGCACAGAGGAGTTTTAGAGCAGTGAAAACAGTCTGTATGGTACTATATTGATGCCATGCATTTGTCCAAACCCATAGAATGTACAACACCAAGAGTGAATCCTGGGGAAAGCGGGGGTGGGGAGGGTGGGGGAGGTGTGGGGTGGTGGTGGGATGAACTGGGAGACTGGGACTGACATATATACACTAATATGTATAAAATAGATAACTAATATGAAACTGCTGTTTAAAAAATAAATAAAGTAAAATAAACTTCAAAATAAAATAAAATGGTAAAAGCAGCTGTACTTACTCAAATCTTATTTGACTGGTAATCATCTTGAGGGTTTAAAAAAATTTTTTTTTTAAAAAAAGAGTGAATCATAATGTAAAACATGGGCTTCGAGTGAGTATGATGTGTCAATGCAAGTTCACTAATCATAACAAATGCACACCCCTGGTGAGGGATTTTGATAATGCCATGCGTGTATAGGGCAGGAGGTAAGTGGGATATCTCTGCATCTTCCTCTTAATTTTGTGGTGGCTTTACTGCATTTGGAATTTATATGGTTATTTGGTAATATTGTTTAAGAACTACTAGGTCTTCATGCAATCCTGCGTATTGCATAAGAATATAATTTATGCTATGATTTTTTTAAAAGACAGATTTATTACTAGGAACCACAAAGACCAATCATCATTAATTTTTTACTGTGTTTTATTTGATAAATGTGTGCAGCTGTTATACTGAAAAGACTGTGACAGTTTAAAATATAGCAAATAAACAATATTAAAATTTTTTTTGTCCACACTTGTATACTGTGTATGCAAAATGCCTTAATTACTAATAAGCCAATGTGTTATGATACCAATAAAAATATTATTGTAATTGTATAAATGAAACATACCCAATCAAAAGGTTTTAATTACAAAATGGTCACTCAGAGAACATATATGCTGGATAAAATGCTTGAAGAAAGAATCTTGGAAAATAAGGAGTTGCTGAAGTAACATAAATTAGACAATTAAAAAAATAGGTGTAGGGCTTCCCTGGTGGCGCAGTGATTAAGAATCCATCTGCCAATGCAGGGGACACGGGTTCAAGCCCTGGTCCAGGAAGATCCCACAGGCTGTGGAGGAACTAAGCCCGTGCACCACAACTACTGAGCCTGTGCTCTAGAGCCCGTGAGCCACAACTACTGAACTCACGTGCCACAACTACTGAAGCCCATGTGCCTAGAGCCTGTGCTCCGCAACAAGAGAAGCCACCACAATGAGAAGCCTGCGCACCTCAACAAAGAGTAGCCCCTGCTAGCCACAACTAGAGAAAGCTCACGCGCAGCAACAAAGACACAACACAGCCAAAAATAAAAAAATAAATTAAAAAAAAATAGGTGTAGCAAAAGAACACAAATATTGAATAGCCATAGCATTGAGCAAATTGAAATTGCATTCAAAAGGAAATAATATTTTTACAATGAACAATAGAGTATCGAAGGAAACAAGAGCATATATCTAGGACTCATTGAAAATTCAGGAACACAGAGTAATAGTAAATGCCTGTAGTACGAAAGAGCATTTGGAAAAGTTGGTGTTTTAAAATTTAGATGGTGTTTAAAAATTAGAGACTGATCAAAATGAAGCTGTACATATGTTATAATGTCTTGTTTAAAATTAATCTGGATGAGTTTCTTTTTCTCCTTCCACTTCCCTTCCTCTTCTTTTCTTCTCTGTCCTCCTCCTCCACCTCCAGTTCCTCCTCCTTTTAAAATTTATCTATGGTTATTTAAAAACAAATTAGAAAAGCTTTAAGAACTAAGAATAATTGTCCTATATTGTGTGTGTATGCACACACATGCAGAAGGGTAGTTTAAAAAGTCTAACAAATATTTCAATTGGTAGATCACATCCATTAGTAATATCCCTAATCCTTACTTCCTGAGATGCAACATTCAAAATATTTTGTTTTTATTTTATGTGTTAACTGTATATAGACACCACAGTGAGGAGCCTCCCCCCAGAAGAAAAATAACGGTTACAAGTAAGCAGACTTATTTGAAAGTAAAAATTTGAAATGATCACATAGTGAATTTGAGTAGAGATGTACAAAGTCATCTAAAACAACACAATGGCTTCCTGGGTCATACTTGACAATGACCACACAGAATGTTTTAATATATCTAAAGAAAAAAGTAACAAGTAGATGTATATGAGATAAGGGGATAGGAGTGTAAGTCATCCAGGAATTCAAAGAAAAAGGAATCACAGAGGCACAAGTTGGCACTGGCCATCCGAGCACAGTGTGCTGGTGAGGCGTGGGCTGGTGCTCCTCAGGTCTTGTAAATCTCCATCTGCCTCACAGACAGAAATTTCACTCCTGTGGAACAGGGCACATCAGGCTCACAAAACACAATGCTGTTAAACATTAGAATCAAAAAACTGGCTCCTCTTATTCTGATTCCATGCTCACCAAGCAGCATTCTGCTTATTTGGCTTTGTATGTAGTTTGTCTACAGGGGGATGTGCTAATGAGTAATTCTAGTCCACTTGGTCATTAATTTTAGATTGAAATTCACATATATCAGTCTTTTATCCTTGGCTATGTTAAGTTCGTCCCTGGAAAATAGACTCACTCTCAATAAGCTGACAGTTATATTTCTTCACGTGTCATACTGGGGACCAACTCATGGACTATGGTGAATCCATCACAGCAAGTTCCACTATAGAAGGCTCTTGACTGTCAGCCAACATTCTCCAAATGGTAGCTCTTTGCATTCCCTGGGCCAAATGTTCATAACAGTCAGGGAACCTTGGTAGGTTACATTTTAACAATAGGAGGTCCTCAATAATTATATGATCGCTTGACTTATTTTTCTTCTCTTGATATTGCCTCAAAATGATCCAGATGATATTATTTTAGAAATTGCAGAAGTAGAATGTGAGGATAAGACTAAACTGAGAGCTGAAATTATAAAGTTTGAGAAGTGGAAATAAATAAAGAGAGTGCATTTGGAGTAAAGATGGCATCCTGTTGATACCTGTCTCACATACTGTTTTTCCCTGTGCCAACTGCTCCAGCCTCAACGCTTTCCCAATATCCGCCTTTATTTTTCTATTAATGAGAATGGGGAAATCCTGAGGAGCAAAGACTCTATGAAGGATCTTAAAATCAGAATTGAAGGAAGAGTGCTGGTAAAATTTATAGTGGTATCAAGAAAACAAATAACAGGAGAGAGAAAACTCAAGAAGGCAAATCTGCATAGTAAAGGAAAGTTGTATTATTTCATTAAGGTAATAATTTATTGATTTTTTACATATGGGGTTAGGAGCTGTTAGTAAATCACAATTTTAGTTAGCACATGGACTTTAAAGGAAATGAAGAAAAAAGGCAGACTGAGCAGAAAACACAGGCAACAACAAAATTTGTATTAGATTCAATAAATGCAAGTGGTGAGTAACGATACCTAATACCTGCTGTATAATAAAATAATACCTACTATATTCATCAAATTTGAATGCAGAAATATAAAAAGCAATTTTCAGAAACATCACCTATGCTTAAGTGTTGTTTGTAGAAGTTGATGAATGCTTAGGATGTGCTAATCCTAAACAGCAAAAGAAGACCTAGTTTAGGTGACAGTTGATATTGAAACCAAACTTTGCAATGTGAATGATAGAAGAGAACTTTATTCCAGGTAATGATTCCACTCTTCACACTACAAAGTGGTAAGATTTTATGATTCCGTCTAAATACTGATTATAAATCAGGATTCATATTCAAAGTAAATTTATAGCATGCCTTAAGAATGTTAAATAAACCAGCTCATCATTAATTAATTCTTACCACAAATATTTATTGAGGACCCATTAATGGGGTAGGGGCTATGGATATTAGGGTAAATACAACATAGTCTATACTTTTAGAGTTTATGTTCTAATGGTATACTGATACAGAGAAGTAAGTCAGCAGTTACACTATTGTGCAAATAGATGGTAAGTAATGGTGAAAGTACTCAGTGCTCTGGAAGTCCATAGAATGACCTAACCCAGACATGGATAAGGTGCCAGAGAAGTTTTCCTGAAGATATTGACAATTAATTTGAGACTTAATGGCAAGAAGAGGAGGGTGGGGCTGAGTTCTTGAGAGAGGAAATAGTGTGGACAAAGGCTTGGACATCTTTTGAGAAAAATTGTTCAGCATGACCAGACTGTTGTGTACAAGCTGGACATGGTACAATTAGAGAGGTAAACAGGATCAGTGAACCCATGAAAGTGTTTGTAATCCATGTTCTGTTCTTTGGACTTCATCTAGAGTGTTGTTAAGCTTTTAAAAATAGTTATTATAAATATTTGAGACACACAAAACAGCATAGGAATATAAAAAAATCTATTTGTGCCACTAAGCTTAAGAAATGAAACATAAATCCCCTTAGAGAAAACTCCAAAAAGCAAAAATTAAAAAAAACATACTTAATAGGGCTTCCCTCATGGCACAGTGGTTAAGAATCCGCCTGTCAATGCAGAGGACTTGGGCTCGAGCCCTGGTCCGGGAAGATCCCACATGCCGCAGAGCAACTAAGCCTGTGTGCCACAACTACTGAGTCTGCGCTCTACAGCCCGCGAGCCACAACTACTGAGCCCACGTGCTTAGAGAAGCCACTTCAGTGAGAAGCCTGCGCACCGCAATGAAGAGTAGCCCCCGCTCACCGCAAGCAGAGAAAGCCCTCGCGCAGCAACGAAGACCCAACGCAGCCAGAAATAAATAAATTAAATAAATAAATTTAATAAATAAATAAATTAAATTAAATTTTAAAAAAACATACTTAATACAAGCACATATATGTTGGAATTTCCTTCTCTCTCCCTAACTGATGACATTTCCCCGTTCATATTCCATAGAAATCACTCTCTTGAATTTGGTGTTACTATTCCTGTACATTTGGTTTTGTACTTTAACTACATATGTAACTCTAAATAATACAAACAAATGGTTGAGAGGTTAGTAAGATAAAATACAAGTTGACCAGTTAAGTTTGAATTTCAGATTAAAAAAATAATTTTTTAGTATAATTATGTCCCACATATTGAATGAATATTTGTAATACTTGCAATATTGTCCCATGCAATATGTGGGACATATTTATACTAAAAATTATTTTTTTATCTGAAGTCCAAATTTAACTGGGTGTCTTGTAATTTTTTTCGATAAATCTGGCAATCCAAGTGGTGAGAGTATGTGGAGTTCTGTGTATGTGTGCATGCAGGAGTGGGAACTGGGAGCCAGAGACAAAAGAGTTTGTGGACAGTTTCAAGTGCCAGTGGCCTGAAGCCAAGTTGGCCAGTGTAAAGTTGAGAGAAATAGTTCAATTTTAGAGCTATATGGGAGATAGAAAAGTCAAGATTTAGTGACTGGTTGACTGTGTGAGTAAAGGAGAGGGAGGAGTTGAGAATAATAAAAGTGATGTACAGGTCTGGCTAGTGGGATTGCTGACAGATAAGTTCTATTTTGAACATGTTGAATTAGATGTTCTCTTGAGGAATATTTAGTCTAATCAATACAGCACATAATTGGATGTATCTTGGGGCAATTAAGTAATTTAAAATAAAGCAGAACTAGGAAGCCATGGACACTAGTACACTCACCCTGATCCATCTGCTCCATTTAATTTCTTACATATATACCTATCGTGTCTTAACCTCTTCTTTTACTAAAATTCCTATTCATATCTTTGTATCTCTTGCTCCAAGCCTCTGTTGGTGATCTAAAAATAATCTCATTTACATATGTTGCAATTTATCTTTTCCTTTTCATTTCATATTGACTTGCCCTCTCATTAAGGTCCTGGCATATTTCCTCCCCCACCAAAGAAAAAAAAGTCTGTGTGTTTTATCTTTCTCAGAGGAATTGCTTCCTTCAGGAACTTCCACAGCTATCTGCTCTGGTTTCCTTGGCAACCCCTGCCTCTCTTATTCTTTCTGATTACTTAAGAGAAATCTGACTAAATCACTAATAATCACTGATCATAAATAGTAGAAGGAATTAAAAGTGCTCAGCATACCTTCTGAGAAAAGGAGTAGGCAAATTTGGAGGAAATAAAAATACGGAGACCTAAGGAGATGGATGTAAAACGTGTGAAGGTATTGATTTACAAAGTTTGTTATTTTCATTTGTCAGTGCACTGTTTGGAGTGTTGTCAGGGTTGATGAAGACAATACCTCATTAGCTAGGCAGCTGTATCATCTATCCAAGCAAAATTCTCCTAGGCCTATCTCAACAAATATGGAGTGTAGGAAATCATATTCTAGATTATTGTGAAAGTATGAAATACAAACCTTGAGAGAAGGAGAATAAAGGATGTAGACTAAACTTGCTCTAATGTTTACATTAGAAACATATTGGTATACAACATAAAAAGGACTGCATAAGATTAGTAACTACCGATCTTCTATTAATTAATTAATTAGGCTGCGTTGGGTCTTTGTTGCTGCACGCAGGCTTTCTCTAGTTGTGAGAGCGGGGGCTATTCTTGTTGCGGTGCGCGGGCTTCTCATTGCGGTGGCTTCTCTTGTTGCGGAGCGAGGGCTCTAGGCCTGCTGGCTTTACTAGCTGCAGCACGTGGGCTCAGTAGTTGCGGTGCATGATCTCTAGGGCATGTGGGCTTCAGTAGTTGTGGCATGTGGGCTCAGTATTTGTGGCACATGGGCTTAGTTGCTCTGCGGCATGTGGGATCTTCCTAGACCAGGGATCGAACCCATGTCCCCTGCATTGGCAGGCAGATTCTTAACATTTGTATCACCAGGGAAGTCCATAACTACCAATCTTAGTCTGTTGAAGCATTTATAAATTATAACAGTGGGATTTTATTATTTTATACAGTGCATTCCATATTTCATATTGTGATACTACTGCTTTTATTAAATAAAGACACCAGTATGGGGATTAGGTGTTTGTCTAAATCTAATACAGGTACATACATTTCACCTAAAATTCAGAAATATTCATTCTTAGAACCATGCTTAATCCTCCAGTTATTGTTGGGTGATAGTGAACAGTAAGGCATCTAACAAAATTTTCATTAGAAAAAGTTGGGACTCCACTTATCAGAAAGTACTTCCTCCTGCTATTGAAGGCAAATTGACCATTATTTGGATTCTTAGCCATACCAAGAGGGGAATTAAGAAGTGCTAGTCTGTAAGACCAGAGTAAATATAGTATATTGAAAAGTTGTTATATAGTTGAGTTGTTGGATTGAATTCTATCTCTGTAACGTTTGAATAAAATGTAAATATGTTGTTTGATGGTGAAGTTATTCACTCATTACTTATTGATATAATTGATAACCAACATATTTCATCATATTTAGTCTTGACACTGTGATAACAGGCCAGTTCTTCCCGCACCACCCCCCACAAGGAAAATCCTACTTTAAGTCATTGGATGTAGTTCTTTTCATGGCTGCTCTTGCGTTTGTCTCCCTGTCGTCTTTTCCACCTCATTCTCATTATGAAATAGTTTTGCAGTTTTGGAGTGCTTGGCCCCACCCCACCCTGCTCAGAGATGAGTTGTGATTGGGCAAACCTGATAAGGGTAATCTCTTCTGCCACAGGGATTTGTTCAGGTAGCCGAGGCCTGAGCCAATCAACACTCTCCCAGACGCAGATATTGGACAGGATCATCTTATGAATGTCGAGCAGCAGACTTGTGGGGTCTTGGGCCCTCCTTCTGGACCTGAAGGAGGAAGCTCCAGGCCCCTGTTACTGCTGGCAGCCATCTTGTATCCTTGAGAGAAGTTGGCCTTCGGAGAACGTTCTGAACAGGGAGAAGGTGCTCTGAGTCACAGAGAACCTGATATGTGGTTTGGAGGGGCCCCTCTTGAAGACGTATCTCTGTACTGTTCTGTATGTAAGTCAATAAATCCCTTTAATATAAGACCGTTTCAGTTGAATTTACTGTTATTTGTTAAAAAAAAAAATCCAAAGTGATATATATTTACTCTTGGGCCTCACTTAAGAATCCAAGAAACTAGTAGTCAGCTAAAGTATAGTCAGATTGGGATTATTTAGTAAGTTTACTTAACATCTCATCACTTAGTTTACAGTTCTCTTGGTACACTTTAGATACTTTGGGGTCTTATGTTATAGGTGATCGATTCAACAACTGTTTATTATTAATATTAAGCATTCACTATTTCACTCTGTAAGGCACTGTGCATACAACAGGGATAAACATAGTTCAGTACTGAGAAATCTCAAAGATCTAGTTGAAGAGGTGGACAAGAATATCAAAGAGGCACGCAAAAGTTAAAATCAGAAAAGGCAAATCAGAAAGATTTGGGAAAGAAAGGGAAATCAGAAGAAGGCAAAGAAGGGACGCATATTCAGAATGGTGGGGTGTTGGAGAGGAGACAAGGAGAGGAAGGGCAGGTGTCATTAGAGACTCCTAAGAAGGGGTTACTAACTTCTGTTTTTGTGCCACGGACCTCTTTGGCAGTATGGTGAAGTCTAGGAACCCATTTTCAGAACAATGTTTTTAAGTGTGTAAAATACTTTGGATTATGAAGGAAATTTAGAGTATTGAAAGAGCTATCAAAATACTTGAAAAAACAAATTTGTGATATAGCAGTATATGTGCTTCTTTATTAACTCATAGAAGAACAAGATTTATCAGTGAGCATAATTATTAACATAATTTTGAGGTAGTGATGAATTTAAATGATATTTTGAGTTATCTGCAGCAACTGTAATGTGATATGAAAATATCTGTGGTTTCTTTTGGTTGCAGAGGCACAGGTACCTCTAATATTATTGTGGTTTGTGGTCTACATTCATAATAGAAGGATGTGCTAAATTTTATTTAGTGGTTTCATTCAATGTAATTTTCTGGACCCCTGAATTGTATGCCAAGTTAAAAAAAAAAAAAACCCTGTGTGAAGAAGAGATAAAATTTGAACTAATTCTTGATAGATTGAATGAGGTATCTAGGTAAGTGAAATAGAAATGAATTCAGGATGTATGGAATCACATGTACAAAGGCATGGTGGCATGAGAGTGGATAAGGGACTGTCAGCAGATTGCTTTGGTTAGAGTGAAGAATGAATCTGGCATTGTGCGAGGAGGTTAAGCTGGAAAGATTGGCAAAATCTCATATCCTTGGGGTATTGGTTGGTTGTACATTATAGTATTAAATGTGATTCTGTCTTTAATGTGTTTGGAATCCTTTGCAGACTCTCTACTGCCTAGCATATATAGCCCAAGTTTCATACAGTTGCTCCTGTAATCAAGTCCCAGCTTTCCTTTCTAGTCTCATTTACCACCACTTTTCCTGCCACATACCATGCTCTGATAATTCTCAACTATCATGCTATATTTATACATACTGTTCTTCTTATCCCTATTCATCATTTGGATGATCACTTCCTGTGCCTCAGTTGCCTCATCTGTAAAATAGGGACAGAAAGTACCTCATAGAATTGTTGTGGGGATTAAACCAAATAGTTATTGAAACTTGCTTGGAACAATGCCTATTATGGGTAAGCTCTCAATAAATTATAGCTATTATCATTATTGTAATTTTTATTCTTACCTATAATATCTTTTTCCCCTTGCCCAATTGGCTAACTCCTATACATTCTTTAAAACCCAGTCTGGACATTACCTCCTCCAGAAAGATTTTCTGATCACCCAACTTTCATCTCCTCCAGATAGAATTAATAACCTCCTCTTCTGTAGTATATCAGGATCTCATATAATTTCAATTCTTGTATTTTCCACAATGTACTATAAACTTATATTTCTATATCATTTTTCCCTATTATACTGTGGAGCTCCTAAAAGTAAGGGCTGAATATTATTTTTGATGTTTGTAGTGTTTGATTTTACTGAGGGGACGCTTAGGAGTTTCCATATCTGTCCATGGGTGGCAGCCACTAATAAGGTACTTTTAAATTCTAAATCCAGTGGTAACACAGATATAATGGTAGACAATTTGGTATAAGTTTAAAAAAAAATTTTTTTTTTATTAATAGGATTCTGGCCACTCTTCCTGTACACATCCCTTATATATTGGTGTTTTCAAGGTTTTGTTCTAGACTGGACCTTAATTTCTCACTCTACACAATCTTCCTTGGGGAACTCAATGACTTCTGTGGCATCAATTACTGTGTAATGATAACTTCTGAATCTTAACCCAGATTTCTGTTTCCTAAGGTTCATTTCCAAATACCAAAATATTTGCCATCTAACTCCTTATGGTGAGCAACACGAACATTCAATTCAATATGCCAAAACTGAACTCAGTTTTTTCTAAACTCTTAAACCGTCTCCAGCCTAACTCTTACTAACTTGGTTTATACTCTCATAATCTCTCACCTCCTGAATTGCATACTTCTTCTAAAAATTAATTTATTATTTTTTCTGATTAATAAAAAGGAATACTTTCTCTTTGTAAAAAGAAATTCAAGCAATGAAGGGAATATGTGATTTAGCAATCTTATCTTCCAGAGTGAACTACTGTTCCCCCTGTGTGACATATATTCTACCAGACTTTTACGTGCATATTTTTACACACATTTTTATTTGATTTATGCAGGAGTCTCTCCGTTTCCTTGTCTCTATAGTAGCCCCCTTGTAATCTATTCTGGATACATACTTTTCTAAGGTATGGGTGACTTTTCTAAAAGGCAAATCGCATCATGCTATTCCCCTGTTTTGATTTTGTTCTTTTTTGCTTTGTGTGTGTGTGTGTGTGTGTTTACTATTCTCCTGTTTAACATCCCTAAAAGGCTATCCATTTCTTGTAGGATAATGTCTAAACTTTTGAGATAACATACAAAATCCTACACGATCTGGCCCCTTCCTATTTCTCTAGCCCTGGAGTTACACTTGACTGTGCTACATTCCACCTTTGATGCATTGGGAAGTTTTTCCAACTGTCAAATGAAGATTGAAAATAATACTTATCACAAGGAAATAGCATATAAAGTGCTGAGCCTACCACCTGTTTCAGAGGCTATTGTGGAAGAAGAAAGTGTTTTTGTACATAGGTGTCCAGTCCCTCTTGCTTTCTGAGTAGGAGGACCCTTTGAGGTGCAGATTGCCCATGCAATGCTTGAACAGAATTGGAACACCTCCCCACCCCCAGCCCCCGGCCTCCCCCACCTCCCAGACACACACACAAGAAAGAAAAGGAAGAAGGGAAGAATGACATTAATTTAAATAGATTTGAAAGACGATGGAAGGTGAAACCTGAGTAGCAGGGAAGGATGAAGAGAGGACAGTTCCCACAGGAGTTTTTATTTGGAGGGGTGGTGTTATGGAGGTAGGGATAAAGTTGGTTTAAGAAAGAAGAGTTTTGAGAGAAGCAGCTGTCAGAGTAAATGGGATTTAGGAGAGATAAACAAGTTAGTATCTTTCGGACATTGCTAACTCCTCTGCCCTCCAGTTCCCAACAGCTTTAGTTATTTTGTCAAGGTCAGATTTATGTTCTTCAGAATTTGACGCTAGGTCGAGGCTGGCCATGAACTAGTCCAGCGATATTCCGGTTACACAATTATTGTTTGCCATCCTTCAGGGTCCACTCCCCATGCTTTAACTCTGACGCCTGCCCGAAATTCATTCATCCGACAAATATTTGAGTGACCTCCCCTCTCCCAGTCTGCTGAATAGCCTGTTATCCAGGATCAGTCCCTAAACTTCGGTGGTGGCTTTTCTGACACTCCAACACTAAAATTTGCCTTCCCCCCCCTTTTTTTTTTCGTGCAACCCAGCACTCCACATCCACTTCATTCGCAGTTACATTTTGTACTCAATTGCTTGACTATCTTTCCTCCTCTAACGAGCACCTTGGAGCCAGGAGTGGTGTTTTATAAATCTACTAGCAGAGTGTACGGCACGAAGTAGATGCTTAGCGAAAGTTTATTGAATGAGCGTCCTGTGCATTTCAGTGACATCATATCCTGTGTGCCTTGGCGTCAGTCAGCACTCCTGAGGGAGGCCCAGAGGTCGCAGGGTTTGTCATTGTTTATAACGTGCATCGAATATCTCAAACGCAGGCTAAGGTTTCAGACGGCCCACAAGAAGCGCGGCCATCCGGACGCTGGATCCCGGTCTTTTAGTTCAGAGACTGCAGCTTGGGGCGGGAACTCACTGCCTGGGAAGCGCCGGCATTCTGCAACCCTGGGAACAGAACCTGCGAGGGAGGGAGCAGGCAGCTCACTTATCGCGGTGTTTCCTCCCTCCTCCCTCCCAGGGGAGTTATCGCGAGAGAAGCCAGGGGAAGATGGCCGTCCCCTGTTTTTCGGTGTGAAGCAGTGGCGGCGGCTGCGGCGGTGGAGACGGGGATTCTGGTGTCGTGGGCACCTGAACTCTAGCTCCCCCCAGCGAGCGCGCGTCCCTTCGTGCCTAGGCGAGAGCCGGCTCTTCTTCCTCCGGGAGATGCGTTTGTCCCGGGCTCAGGGGCGCTCTGGGAGTTCATGCTGCGCTGGAGTATCCTGGCCACCGCTCTAATCGCCTTGTGCGGCCGCAGCGCAAGCTTCGTCGCCAGGGGTGAACCTCCTGGATCCCCTCTCTGCCCCTGGCGGCGATGACCGGGGAGAAGATCCGCTCATTGCGGAGGGACCACAAGCCCAGCAAAGAAGAGGGGGACCTGCTGGAGCCCGGGGATGAGGAAGCGGCGGCTGCCCTCGGCGGCACCTTTACCGGAGGCAGGATTGGCACAGGCAGCAGCAGCAAGGGCGGTAGAGCCTGTCATAAGATCTTCAGTAACCATCACCACCGGCTACAACTGAAGACAGCTCCGGCCTCCTCCAATCCCCCCGGCGCCCCGGCCCTGCCGCTGCACAATTCCTCCGTGACTACCACCTCCCAGTCCCCGGCTCTTTTAGCGGGCACCAACCCCGTTGCTGTCGTCGCAGGTGGAGGCAGTTGCCCCGCACACTACCCGGTGCACGAGTGCGTCTTCAAGGGGGATGTGAGGAGACTGTCCTCTCTCATCCGCACGCACAATATCGGGCAGAAAGATAATCACGGTGAGGAGTGCTCGCCCCTGTCCACCTCTCCTTCCCAAAGCCTAGGTTGTGCCTCCCCAGGCCTCTGAAATCCTAACAGACCCTTCTTTCCTCTCTTTTGCCCACCATTCCAAGCCAAATGCCCGTAAATCTTGTAATAGCATGCCAGTGGTTTCGGGATTGGTTCTTGTGGGTGCGAAGGAATGTTTCTTCCCTGGCTACTTCAAACTCTTAGAAGCTGTTTGGTTTATGTTTGAGACAGGGCTTCAGTGTGTTGATTCTTGACCATAAGAAATTTTAGATTGCCTCTCATCCAACCTGGTTATCATCCATTGTTTACTGAACTGTATCTTTTCTTCTTCAACCCCCCTGCCCCCTTGGGATCTTGAATTTTGAACATATAAATTACCCAACTCCCTTCATTGCCCAGGTACAAATCCCAACCTGACTGCAACTGGTTGTGATTTCTACGTGCCATCAGGTTGTCTGTTTCTTTTCTTTCTTTTTTCTTCTACTTTTAGGAAGCTTAGTTTGGTACAAAGTGTTTACACTTTGCAAATGCTTTGATTTCTGAAAGCCACAGTACAAATTTGTTGGCATTTGATACCTGGAGCATGTAAAGTGACTTCTGAGTGGCTAAGATTTTGTTGAAGTAGAGCTTAGAGTTTTTTGCTTGTTTTAGATAGATAATTGCTAATAGTAATGTTTTATCTTGATGATCTGTGACTAAAAATAGTACTATGATTTTTCATAGTAACCTCATCATATCCTACATGACAACATATAGTGTCATTTGTTATTCAAGGACTGTATTTTTACTTTTTGCTTTAATTTATTAGCTGAATTCTTTTCTGTTTCTTCTAAAAACATAATGTGACTGAGCTGACATTTAAGCCACAGTAAATTAATGAAAACTATTGTCAACACTGATATTTTCAACATTTGATAGGCCGTTTTAAACTGGGTAGTTGGCAAATATTTTTAATAGCTCGGCTTTTAACTGAACGTGAGTATTGTATACATTCAGTTAGAACACACTCAACTCTGCTCAAAATAGTGCAACACATTAATGAAATACTTGCCTGTGGAATAACCTCCCTTAATTCTGTTGGACTCTAGGCTTCTTATGTACAATTAGGGCAAAAATTGACATTAAAAAAAAAAAGTAAGATTTCTGTTGGTTGTATAATTCTCTAACAACTGCATTTGTATTCTGAATTTACAATATTGTAAGAATTACTACCTCTCATTTATCAAAAATCAAATCCTCCAGAGTGTTCCTAAAAGCTGCACCCAGTTTTTCATTCCTACATTTAATTTACTTAATTACTTTACTGTTGTTGCAACGACATAATATTGTTCGTTCATGGTAATTATTTTCTAACCCTTTGGGAAACAGTTTTTAGTGGGAGATCTGTTGTAGCTTCGGGTTGTTTAGTTATTAGGACATTTTTCAGATTTGGTCTTCATAGTAGAGATATATATATATATATATATATATATATATATATATAGTTTATCTTATGGCCATTGCCTTTAAATTGTAGATTTCCATTACATTGAAATGTACCTGAAAACAGATAAAACTTTGTTTTTGAGAGTTGATTCCCTTTGAAAGAAGAAAGAGGTGACTATGACAAAGTATGATAGTATAGTATGTTAGAACTGATTTTCTTGACTGATCACAGAAGGTACTGAATTGCAGGATTATTGGGCTTGCATATGTCATCTAGCATTTACGAGTTGGTTTGTTAAAGTACAAATTCTGTTCAAAGTAATTAGAATCCTGAATATCCTTGAACTCTTCCTTAGCCCACTGAAATTCTCTTTCTAAGTCGTCTTGATATACTAAATGCTTGCATTGTACTTAGCTGCCCTTACATTGTTGATTTTATTTTTTTTTTATTGACGTATAGTTGACTTACAATGTTTCAGGTGTACAGCAAAGCAATTCAGTTTTATATATATATGTATTTTAGATTTTTTCAGATTCTTTTCCATTATAGGTTATTGCAAGATATTGAGTATAGTTCCCTGTACTATACAGTAGGTCCTTGTTGTTTATCTGTTTTATATATAGTAGTGTGTATCTGTTAATCCCAAATTCCCAATTTATCACTCCCCTCCCTTTCCCCTTTGGTAATCATAAATTTGTTTTTTATGTCTGTGAGTCTATTTCTGTTTTGAAAATAAGTTCATTTGTATCATTTTTTTAGATTTCACATATAAGTGATATAAGATATTTGTCTTTCTCTGATTTACTTAGTCTGATAATCTAGGTCAATCTATATTGCTGCAAATGGCAATTATTTCATTCTTTTTTATGGCTGAGTAGTATTCCATTGTCTATATATACCACATCTTCTTTATCCATTCCTCTATCCATGGACATTTAGATTACTTCCATGTCTTGGCTATTGTAAATTGTGCTGCTATGTACATTGGTGTGCAGGTATCTTTTCGAATTAGAGTTTTCATCTTTTCTAGATATATGCCCAGGAGTGGGATTGATGGATCATATGGTAACTCTATCTTTAGTTTTTTTAAGGAACCTCCATACTGTTCTTAAAGGCTGCACCAGATTACATTCTGTTACATTGTTGATATTTTTGATGAATGTAACCAATGGTTCACATACCTGTGGAAAATGTAATTGTTTTGCCTGCAATTTACATTCTCATCTCCTGCAGTGAAGACTCCTAAGGAAGAGTGGCTTCTATTTAATGTGCTACTTCTTTAATCTCCTTTTCCCCTGTAGCTGCATAATTTCCCTGCTATATTACATTACTTTTACTCATGAAATTTTACTAACCTGGATACTTTAGTCTTTTTAGATTATTTTTCCTTTCAAATTGCAAAAGATAAATGTGTTCTGAGTCACCCAACAAAAACAAGCTCTTTGTTATATTTGGATTGTTATAGCATGATGAGTACATAGCAGAATCATACACTCATACAGGTGCATAGCAGAGCCATACAATTATATCACATCATATGACATAGTTTTATATTCACTAGATGTTCCTTCCATAATGTAATGATGATGATGATGATCGTCAAAGATAATAGTTTATTAAATACATCAGTGCTATGCTAAGTGTTTACATACATTATTACATTTAATTCTCACAATAACCCTGCTATAAAGGGTAGCTTTATCCTTGTTTTAAAGGTGAGGAAAGTGAAGCCTGGAGAGGCAAGGAAACTTTGCCAAAGTTGCATACTTAGTAAATAAGCTCCAAAGCTGGGAACTGAACTGACAGTAGGAACTCCAAAGCACATGATCAGCCTGTTTGTAAATATTTCTGTTGATCGGGATGCACTATTTTGCAAAGAAGTCAATTTTAATAATGTGTATGTGGCAATTTATGGCAAAGTTTTTTAATATATATTTCTCATTTAGTACTTGTAGAGAGAGAATGCCACTGAACAGCTCACAGAGATTTTCTGTAGAGCCCAAATCTCTCACTGTTGTTATTTTTCTTTTTATGTAATGGCACGGATAAATAGGCTACTTTGTCCACATGATAGCCCTTTAGGTATTTGACAAGCAAGAGCTATCATGTTCTCCTTATCTTCAGGTTAAACATTCCTAACTTCCGTATCCATTCTTCATATGACATGGTTTATAAAATTTTAAGAATGGTCCCTGAAACACAGTAAATGCTATAGAGGTGTATTAAAAAAGTAAATGAAAATCTTAGTCATCTTCTTTTAGTGAAACTCTGGTTTGTTAGTTCTTTCCTTTGAGGATGGTGCCCAGAACTAGCCTTAGTGTTGAAGCTATAGTAGCCTCATCAGCAAAGACAGAGACTATATTTATTGCTCTAAGGAATACACATTTAGTAATGTATATTAGTAAAGAGCATACATTAAATAATATAGTACAAGAGTATGTAGATTTTTTAATACTGTTTATTCTCAAGTAAGTGGCTGTCTTTCTGTTCTGTCCTTTCTTGTCCTTATTTTTTTTTTTTTTAACCTCAAAACAGGACTTTACATTTATTAGTTTTTATCTTGTTAATCTTGATCCTTTATTCTACCTACCTGGAAAGCTTATTGAATCCTAATTTGGTCACTATTTAGCTCACTGTTCATTAGCTCTTTCAGTTTGCAGTGATCTCTGAATTGAAAAACTTTTTTTTGGTGTGTGTGTATGTATGTGTATTTACAAATTATTGTCAAATTGAGTAGGAGCAAGGATAGAGCTTTTTCTTTTATGGAAAAATGTTAGTTGAGTTTGAATTGCTTTTTCTAAGCCATCAATTATATTAAGGAATATTGTATTTGGATCCAAACATATCTCTTGAAATATAAGTTAAATACAGTAACAGCCATAATATCACATATATACTGTGTTCAAATATGCCAGTGATTTTGACACATGGTATATTTAATAACAGCTCTTCTCGGGTGGGGAAAAAGATACATTAAGTGTACAAAAATTACTTAAACCTTATATCATTAGTATATCTTTAGTTATATACCCCCCTTTTTTTTTTTTAGTATAGGGTTAAAGTTTAAGTCTAGGCTTTTTTTCACATTGAGTGTGAAGATTTTTCTGAATCCTTTTTTGCCATTGGTAGTTAAACAAAGCATCATGATAACATGCTATTTTTTTTATAGTTGATGCTAATGATTTTTACTTCTTCCCCTTTAGAACTGAGAATGCTTATGAAGTTTATAGAAGACTTTCTTGATTTTGACTGCATCCTATTTGTTAAACTTGTAATTTTGTTTTTTCCCTTAATTGAGTCAAATATCTTTGGAAGTTAAGCACCTTATCTTGGACATTAGTCAGAAGCTTTTAGGGGCCAGAGTGACAAAAGTCCTTGATATATGAATTGCTCAAACCAGCGTTTCCTAGATGTGAAAAATTTCTGATCTATTCTGAGAGGTTTGGCAGTTTCTACGGCCTTTAATTACATCGTCTGGCATGTGACAAGCCATCTTCTCTATACACAGTTAATTTTCATTTTTATTGAATTGTAGTGTAATCTTCTTGAAGCTATTTTACATAGTGATTAGAGATTTCAAATTTAAAATAAAAGTCAGTTTGAGAATATTCCTGCCAATGCAGGTAACTCAATGAAGTGATAAAGAAATGGTTAACTTGTGTCTGGTGGCTGACAGATTTCTTCAGACAGAGATTTTAAAACATCTTACGTTCAGAAAATTTAAAAATGTACATTTGAGAATGGAGGCGATAGGAAATCTTTTTGGTGCCCATACAATATGTTTATTTTGGCTTTTTCTATATGAATTGATCTTTCTTTTGATATCATTTTCTCTGCTTCGTTTTTGTCCCTAACCTTCATGATGGGTGATACAAGAGAATAAAGCACAATATGTCTGTTTGAGAAAAGGCGACTATAAAGGTAAACTTTGCATGGAAAAAAAAATCTTGAAGTCTCAGGTGAACAATTTTAGTCAAGAGGCACATCTTTAAAAGAACACTAGTAGTTTTGTATCTGTCCTCCTCGTATTTTGTAGTCTTTTCTGAATTTTGTTTTTGGAAGGCATACTTCATTTTCCCTTAGGAAAAAAAGTGGTTTCTGGAGGCCCAAGATAATCCATTAAAGTTTTATGTACTGTCACTGGGTATGAGGGTGATTTGTCTGTGAAATCTGTCACTCCACTGATCCTGTGGGGTTGATTCAGTTGATCTCCATGACTGTATGAATAGAACCTTCTTCCTTTCACCTTTTCCTGCATGTGCATCTCCAACAGAATAGGACTGTCCTGGTGTTAAATGAGTTTCCTGATGTCATCATCATTAGCACTATAGAACATGAACTGCTACTTGAAATTGTGATATGAACACATCTGCAGAGCTACCTCTGAAGAGCTGCCTTCACTGAACCACAGTAGAAGTAGGAAGTCTGACCTTCAAACTTTGGCAAAAAAGGAAGCAGAAATGAGCAATTACTGATGATATTGTGTCCTGGGCATCGGCAATGAGGCAGGAGAATTCTGGAGGACTTATTGGAGAACTGAATATGTCTGTCCCAAGTTAATGGCATTCATAAGTCATAGAAATCTAAATGAAGAGTACAAGGTAATTGTCAGGATGCTTTGTGTTCTAGAAAAGGAGTGTAGATTCTCAAAAATTGGATAGGGGCTGGAAAGACAAACGATATATTCCTGTTCATATACCATTTATTTCACTGGGGAGCGGTAGAAGATCAGTTTTAGAGCAAGACAGAAGCATGTCAAATGAGGGTAGGAAAAAGGGAAAAGGTCTCTTTTCTAACTGTTTAAAGATTATGAATGGTGTTAGTTATCAGGATATGTGAGGTTTAACTGTGTGGTTGCATTTCATCTGTTCTTAAGCCTGTTAGTCTTGTTGGTATCCCAAAGATCATCTGTAAAACTAGAAGGCTTTTTCTATATATGGAGTCAGATCTGAGTTGGAGACCATGCTTCTCTACAAACTGGTTTTTATGTAATTATACTATTTATTTAACTGCTGAAATAAGTCGATATAATAATATCTATCTCTTGGGTCATTATAGTCTTAAATGGGAGACCACACTTGAAAATATTTTAATGATGAAGGCTCATATCATAGTAATATCCATTAATATCAATATCTTGCTCTACTTTTGCTGTGACGTGCCTTTCAGTAGAGGACATTCTAGTTTTTGAGGTTTAGTTAGGACTTCATTCAATTGAGGTTTTATCTGCTTCTTGAATTTATACTGCCTATCAGTTTGCTAAAAGGTTTATTTGACTCTCCTGTCAGTCATCTTTCGTCTACTACTGGTGCAACTTGATTCAGAACATTTGGATTCTTGGCTGTAGATATCTGTCAGGTGTGTTAATTTATCCTCTCTTAATCAGCATTGCGCTGATTTCTATAAAGCCACCTGTGCTGTGTTGCATATCCTCTTGGATATTGGTTGGCTTTCATAGAGAATTGTGTGGACACCTGCATTGTCCTGAGGTAAAATGCTTTTTGGAGAGTAAAAATAGATTTTAACACTATTCTAATGGTTCTTCATAGTTTTTTTCCCCCTTTTTTTGTTCATTCATTCCTTCACTTAACAGATATATACTGAACTCCTGATATGTGATAAACAGTGTTTTAGGTGCTGGGGTTACAGCAGTGAACAAAATGAACAAAGTCGTCCCTGCTGTCAGGGAGCTTACATTCTAATGGGGAAGATAAATAATAAACAAACTAATAAAAATATAGTAAAGAGAATATGGCAGAAAAGAGTTTTAGGCAGAGAATTGCAAACACAAAGGTACCATGTTTAAAGAATAGTGTGGCTGGAACAGGCAGAGAGTGGTAGGATATGGGAGATTTTGAGACCGGGGTATAAACATGTAGAACTTTTGTAGGTCATTGTTAAGGATTTTGACTTTTACTTTGAATAACATAGGAAGCTATTTGAGGGTTTTGAATAGCCAGGTAACATGATCTGATTTTAAAAGGCTCTTTCTGGCTACTATATGAGGCAGAAAAGAAACTTTGGTGGGGGGCATGGGTCAATTTAACATGCTATTATTATAAGTGGGGGTAACTGGAAATAATGAGAAGGTAGAGCTGGTTAGGAGTCAATGATAGATTGAAAGTAATGTGTGTGTGTGTGTGAGTTTTAGTACTATAGTACCATTTATGAGAGAAAGCACAAAAATTCTCCCTTTTTATTGCTTGCTTGGATGAGACTTGAAGATGTCTGTGGAAGCTGGAGCTGTGTTGGTTCTAGGACCTGTAATTTCCTGCTTTGCTCCCTCGTTAGGGGGCACATGAAGTCAAAACTATTTTTGTAATAACCCAAAGTCATTGTTTGCCTTTTTCACAGCGCTGACATTTTCACTGATGGTACAAAAGCAGTGGTGGGTAAAATTGTTGGAACATTAGCATGAATCAAGGCACCAAACTGCTAGTAGTCATTGTATTATTCACTGCCGTGTACTTGAAGTAGGAAAAAAAAAAAAAAGCCAGTTTCACAATGTCTTTGACGAAGGTGTAGAAATTGTTAATTTTTAAAGTCTTAATCTTGAGTACATACTTTTTTATTCTTTGTGACATAATGTGAATTATGCATAATACTTTTCTGCTGCATACTGAAGAAAAAAAAAGGGAGAACATTTGTGCAATTGAGTTGTAAGCCAAACTAGCTGCTTTTGTCATGGAACACCATTTTTATTTGAAAGAACAGCTTACACACAAACTATGGTTATCACAATTTGGATATTTGGCATACATTTTCTGGAAATTGGATGAAGTGAACCTGTGACCTCAAGGAAAACAGTTGACAATATTTGTTGCCAATTAAAAAATTCAAGCTTTGAAATGAAATTTACAATTTGGAAAACTTGTCTCTGTCACTGTAAGCTTGACAGCTTCCTAGTATTTAAAGACTGTTCTGGTCAGATTGGTGATATTACTAAATGTGATTTAAAAATTTTTGTATACTGAAATGTGTTGACATTTGGAAGATCTGCATAACTCAGTAAATCAGTATTTTTTAGACTGATCAACGCCTGATGTTACAAAACCACGCATCAGTAAAAGATCCATTCAAAGTGTAAGAGAAACCAATGAATTTCAGTGTACCACAGTACAAAAAATTTATTGATACGGTTTGAGATCTCACATGACAACAAACCTTAAAGAAATAACCACTTACTAAGTTTTGGTGTAGTATCAAAGGATACCGCCAATTATTTGGAAAGGCTGTTAAAATACTCCTCTTTTTTTTCAAGTGCATATCGTCTGAATCTGGATTTTCTTCATATACTTCACAACAGCATTTACACCTGACTGAATGCAGAACCAGTTATAAAAACCCAGCTGTATTCTATTAGGCCAGACATTAAATTTGTTTTTATTTTTAATTAAAGAATTTAAAATAGTACCACTCTTGTCATTCTTTTTGTTTTGTTTTGGAAAATTGCAATTTTTTTCATAAAAAAATTATATTAACATGTAACGGTTTTAACAATTTTAATTTCTAATGTAAATAGCAATAGATTTATTCATATAAGAGATTTTTGGGATCTTCAATAATTCTTAAGAGTCTAATGGGGTCTTGAAACCAGAAAGTTTGAAATCTGTTGGTATAGTAAAAAGAATACTGATTTTAGAGTCATGACTCCCACAATTTCTGGATATGTAATTTTAGGAAATTACTTAACCATTTTTAGATGTATTTTTCTTATGACATGTGAAATAGGAATAATCTTTGTCTCACAGGGTTAGGGAGCAAATTAAATAAGATATCTAAAGTATACAGCATAGTGCTGGGCACATAGTATATAATATATGCCCTGTAAATGCCAGCCATTTGGTTGATAATTTGCATACTTTGACTATAGTGGTCTTAATATTACTGGAATGTTTTTTACTCATTTAACGAAACAGAGTTCAGTTTTGTTTACCAAGTTAAAACCAAGGCATCCAATTTCAGATTTAAAAGTATATTTTGAAAAGTTAACGGAGAAAGTTATTTTAAGTTTTTAGTGTCCTTTGTGTAACAAATTAGTTTAAGCAGTAGGTTGAGGACTTAGAAAACTGAGGGGATAGTAGGTGATGGGTCAAACGAGGATACTTGAGCACTTAGTTTCATGATACATTTAGTCAGTAAAGTAAATGTGGTATTGGGTAGATAATGATGTTGATAAAGATTATTTTGCATTTAAAATATTGAAATCATAGCATGACATTTGGCATCCTTGATTGTAAGTAGTATGTATTTCTGATTATGTTCTTACCTTAAAGTGAGAGGGACTGGATCGTTGAGCTCAAAGTCATTTCTAGTTCATAAATCTTTTGAAATCGTGATTAATTTGGACTTGTAATGGAAGTTTCATTTGTAACTTAAGTAGGTGCTGAGGCTTTTACCTTTTCATCTATATGTTCTTGGAGGGTTTAAGAAAACAAAGAGTACTTATCTAGGTGCATAAATGCCTTGATTTCTTCACCTGTATGCTCTAGAGTGTAAGTTTTTGAATAGTTACTATGTTCACATGCTACAAAAGTATAAAAAGATATAAAAGGATATGATGTAAAAATAAAATTTCTCTCCCACCTGTCTTTATCCACCCAGTTATCCTCTTTGACAGCAGCTAGTGTTATCAGTTCCTTGTTTTCTTCTTCTGCTACCATTTAGAACATGGTACTTTTTTTTTTCTCCTGAAAGATAGGGAAGTGAAGAAAGAACTATTACAACCTTTCCTACTATTAGGACAAAAATGGATATTCAGAAATTTATATGTTTGATTTTAAATGTCTTTCTCTTTTCTTATTTTTAAATTTATATCTCCAGCCTCGACTTCTCCTTGGAGTTCCAGATTTTATAATTATCTCCACTTGGGAATCTCAGAGATATTTCAAAATTTATTTGTCCAAAATGGAGTTATCATTTTCCACTTCCCACCTGGCCATCTAGTAAATCACATCATTTAGTTATCCAGTTCTCAAGTGTCAATCACTGGGATCATTCTTTGTCTTACCCCCTCTTTTTACCCATACATGTCTAATTAACAAGTTATTTTGAATCAGTCTACTTTCTGTCTCCGCTGCTACCACTTTGAGACCAACCAATTTTTATTATCTTTTCCCTGGAATACTGCACCAGACTCATAACTAGTCTCCCTATGTCCCCTTCCATTCCATTCTCTGTATGTTAAGAATAGTGATCTTAAAATGTAATTTGTATCATGTCATGTCCCTACTCAAGGTCCTTTAATGCCTTCTCCACTTAAAAGTAAGTTCATATTTTTTACCATATGTTATAGAACCCTGCATGATCTAGCCCTTTCTTACTTCTCTGATATAATCTTTTACCAATCCCTCCTTTTTTTCTATGTCTGGCCATACTTATTTTCTTTCAGTTCCTTGAACATGCCAGGTTATTTCTGGCCTCTGTCTGGAAAGCATTTCTTCTTATTCTTTGATTTCATAGTTCTTACTTAGCGTTTAGATCTCATTTTAGAGAGATTTTCCTGACTTAAATATCAAAAAGTATGTCTGTCCTTATTATTTTCAGCCTTAGCCTTTTATTTTTCTCAACACTTATAATCTGTTTTGTTTTATTTTATATTTCTCTTTCTTTATGAATATAAACTCCACGAGGGCAAGAATTATTTCTAGCTTATTAATGGTTGAATCTCTAGTGTCTAGCACTATGCCTAGCACATAGTGATCCTCAGTAAATATTTATTGAATGGAAATGAATGGATTTTCCTTCTGGGTAAAATGTTGGAGAAATAACAGAACCTATGAACTCCTTCTAACTTTGTATTAAAATACAATGATAACTCTAGAATCAAGTAAACTAGATAATGAGAGAAATTTTTAATAATAGTAATGTAGTATGATTAAATATAGAAATTATATTGATGAATGACAGGTGTTCTTTCCTGTCACCTGTAATGTGACATGAAACCCTTAGTGATTCGAGCATTGGTCTACAAACATTTCATTAAAGGGCAAGATAGTGAATATTATAGGCTTGCAGGCCATACCATTTGTTGCATGAAAGTAGCCATAGACAATTCATAAACAATCAGCATGTGGCTGTGTTCCAGTAATACTTTACATCATGTCCCTGAATTAGAGGATGAAGAAGTTTCTAATATGGAAAACAGATGGCAGGAGCAAGTATGTGCTCGACAGCAAGCTTACCCTTTCTTCTTGCCTTCATTTATTGTTATCATTAAGACTTATAACAGTAGAAAAAAAATAAAACTTTTTCTGGTACCTTATTTTGAATAGAGAAATTCACACTAAAGAAGCAAGTGGGCAAGAGAGCTTATTTTAGTTGAGAGCTAGACTAACCTTGGTGATGGTTGTTAAGGAACAATGAATCCAGTGAAAAGGCCTTTTTAAGGAAGACTTTTTCTTTTAAAATTATTAGGAGAGTGAATAAGTTTTTACTTATCGGCCACCTATCTCTTATTTATCTTTAAACAGCTTTATTCTGATATAATTCCTATAGCATGCAGTTGGACCATTTAAAGTGTACAATGAAATGGTTTTTGGTATATTTAGAGTTGTGCAACCATTACCACAATCACTTTGAGAACATTTTTATCAACTTAAAAAGAAATCATGTATTTTTTTTTACCTTTCACTGGCCCCCACTCCATTTCCTCCAGCCCTAGACAATCTCTAATCTACTTTCTGTCTCTTTAGATTTTATTATTCTAGGCACTTCACGTAAATGGAAATCACACAATCTGTGGTCTTTCACTTAGCACACTGGTTTTTAAGGTTCATTCGTGTTGTAGCATGTATCACTATTTCATTCCTTTTTATTGCCGATTAAGATTACATTGTATGGATGTACCTCATTTTGTTTGCACATTCATCAATTAATGGACATCTGAGTTGTTTCTACTTTTTGGCTATTATGAGTAATGCTGCTATGAACACTTGTATATAAGTTTTTGTGTGGGCATGTTTTCATTTTCTTGGGTATATATCTTTTGCTGGGTCATGTGATAAGTCTGTGTTTACCATTTTGAGGAACTACCAAACTGTTTTGCAAAGTGGTTGCACTATTTTACTGGCCCAACAGCAGTGTTTGAGGATTTCAGTTTTTCCTCCTTTCCAACACTTGTTATAGCCATCCTAGTGAGCATAAAGTTGTGTCTCCTTATGGTTTTGATTTGTATTTTCTTAATGGCTAATGATTTTGAGCATCTTTTCATGTGCTTTTTGGCCATTTGTATATCTTCTTTGGAGAAATGGCTATTCATATATTCCCATTTTTAAATTGGGTTGTCTTTTTTTTTTTTTTTTTTTTTTTTTGTGGTTTGGGGGCCTCTCACCGCTGTGGCTTCTTTCGTTGCGGAGCACAGGCTCCGGACGCACAGGCTTAGCGGCCATGGCTCACGGGCCCAGCCACTCCGCGGCACGTGGGATCCTCCCGGACCGGGGCACGAACCCGTGTCCCCTGCATCGGCAGGCGGACTCTCAACCACTGCGCCACCAGGGAAGCCCGGGTTGTCTTTTTATTATTTAGTTTTAAGAGTTTATTTAGAGTATTAGAGTCTCATAGGAAAGTGCTTAAATATCAGCTTGTTCTTTTAGCTTCAGAGTGTAGAGGAGTTTCTGCTATTTATTCTCTTGAATGTTGAGAGGATAATGAGGGCAATATGCTTGTCCTTTCCCATATTAGATCTGAATAAATCATTTCAGGATGGATGAGCAGAAAAAGAAAATCCATTTGAGAGTCTTTGGAAAACAGTTATTATAAAAGAAGCATCATTATAAGTATCCTGAAGATACTGTTAGGAATACTATAAGAAATAGAAGAAAAGTTTAGAAAATAATTGCCTTGTTTTTCAGTAACACATAAAACAGTTTGTTTCTTTAAAACTGTTAAATAGTGATGTGAAGAAAACAGTCCAAATTATGAAGATACTATGGAAATTTTAAAAAATATAATCACTGCATTAAAATGATCTAAATTGAGTATAGAAAGTAAAGTTTTGACAGTAAAGAAAATTGAATGAGTGATGTACAAAAATAATTTGAAAACAAAGACTGTAGAGGAAAAGGAGACAGATTAAAAGAATGAAGGACAAGTTATAAATATGGACTTTACATGTGTAGATTGTATTCTATGAATAATATGAATTTCCAGAGAATAAAACAGAAGAAGTGGATCAGAGGCAACACCCAAAGCTATAAATAAAGAAGAAAACATTTTTTTATCTAAACTTTGTTCTGATTCCAAAGTTAGAGCTCATAATTTGTTCCAGGGAAAATTAATGAAAAGAGATCTGCATATCTTCACACTATTTTTTTTTTTTTTTTTTTAATTGCCCAAGCAGCATGGCTTGTGGGATCTTAGTTCCCCCGACCAGGGATTAGACCCGGGCCCTTGGCAGTGAAAGTGCAGAGTCCTAACCACTGGACTGCCAGGGAATTCCCTCTTGGTGCTATTTTAAAATTGAATGAATCCTACATATATACAAGTAAAAAGCACAGATTACTATAATATTGAACTAAAATGTATATCAATTTGGCCTCAGACCTCGCCAATGTTAGAACATACTTGATACACCATCTGCCAACTGTAGAATTCTTTCTAGCCAAATATTCATTTGTGAAAGCAATAGTAACATTCTAGAAAATAGACCAACCATCATGATATCATTCCTGAAAAATATTATTCAAAGAAGTATCTCAGATTGGAAGGGTTAAATGACTAACCCAAGAAAGGAGACATGTGTCCAAAAAGGACTGATAATGAATTTTAAACCAGTTAAATATACCATAGATCAGTCTAATAATTAAAGCAAATATGATTATAATCCTGAGAGCAAATTTCCAACCCCCTCCCAAATAAAACCCCAAAAAAACACTTTTGCTTCAAATTTTGAAAGACATGTAATCTATAATGGGTAAGGAAATGGTTTATAACCACTGATTAAATTAGTGAAACAAAAATGGAGCTAGAGGAGACATAAAAGTACTGAACTCTTTATAATTGCATCAAAAAGAATAAAATACCTAGGAATAAACATACTTAAAGAGGTTAAAGACCTGTACTAGGAAAGCTATAAGACACTGATGAAAAAAATGGAAGACGACACAGATGGAAAGATATACCATGTTCATGGATTGGAAGAATTAATATTGCTGAAATGGCTATACCACCCAAAGCAGTCTACAGACTCAGTGCAATCCCTATCAAAATACTAAGGGCATTTTTCACAGGGCTAGAATGAATAATTCTAAAATTTGTATGGAAACACAAAAGACCCTGATTAGCAAAGGCAATCTTGAGAAAGAAGAACAGAGCTGGAGGGATCATGCTCCCTGACTTCAGACTGTACTACAAAGCTACAGTAACCAAAACAGTATGGTACTGGCACAAAAACAGACACGTAGATCAATGGAAGAGAATAGAGGGCCCAGAAATAAACCCACGAACATATGGTCAATTAATCTATGACTTTGTCATAGGAGGCAAGAATATACAATGGAGAAAAGAGAGTCTCTTTAATAATTGCTGCTGGGAAAACTGGACAGCTACATGTCAAAGAATGAAATTAGAACATTCTCTAATACCATATACAAAAATAAACTCAAAATGGATTAAAGACATAAATGTAAGACCAGAAATCATAAAGCTTCTCAGAAGAAAACATAGGCAAACACTCTTTGACATAAATAGTAGCAAAATTTTTTTGGATCTGTCTCCTAAAGCAAAGGAAAAAAAAGCAAAAATAAACAAACAGGACCCAATTAAACCTGAAAGCATTTGCATAGCAAAGGAAACCACCAACAAAAATGAAACGGCAACCTATAGAATGGGAGAAAATATTTGCAAATGATCTGATCAACAAGGGGTTAATATCCAAAATATATAAACAACTCATATAACTCAACGTCAAAAAAAAAAACCCAGTTGAAAAATGAGACAGAAGATCTGAATAGACAGTTTTCCAAAGAAGACATACAGATTATTAACAGGCACATGAAAAGATGTTCAACATTGTTTAATCATCAGAGAAATGCAAATTAAAATCACAATGAGATATCACCTTACACAGAGTCAGAATGGCTGTCATCAAAAGGAACACAAATAATAAAACAATTATACTCCAATAAAAATTAATTAAAAAAAACACAAATAACAAATGTTGACGAGGATATGGAGAAAAGGGAACCCTAGTACCCAGTTGGTAGGAATGCAAATTGGTGCAGCCACCATGGAAAACAGTATGGAGTTTTCTCAAAAAACTAAAAATACAACTACCATATGACCCAGCAATTCCTCTCTTGGGTATTTATCTGTAAAAAGCTGAAAACACTAATTCAAAAAGATACGTGCACCCCAATGTTCATAGCAACATTCTTTACAATTGCCAAGATATGGAAGCGACCTAAGTGTCCATCAGCAGATGAATGGATAAAGAAGATGTGGTTTACATACAATGGAGTATTACTCAGCCATAAAAAGATGGAATTTTGCCATTTGTAACAACATTGATGAACTTGGAGGGTATTGTGCTAAGTGAAATAAGTCAGACAGAGAAAGACAAATACTATATGGTATTACTTATATGTGGAATATAAAAAGTAAAATAGACTAGTGAATATAACAAAAAAGAAACAGTCACAGATATACAGAAGAGTTGCAGATACAGATATGGGGAGAGGGAAAGGGAGACAAGAAGAGGGTAGTGGATTAAGAGGTACAGACTACCATGTATAAAATAAATAGGCTACAAGGATAATAATACAGGGAATATAGCCAATATTTTTTAATAACTATAAATGGAATATAACCTTTAAAATTGTGAATCATTGTGTTATACACCAACTATACCTCAGTAAAAAAGAAAAAGTCCAGACCTCTTCATTTGTTGTAATGGGAATCAAAAGTATAGTTTACTTTTTTACTTTGAGTGTTAGATAAGCATGAGTTTAAAAATGTGTTCTAGGACTTCCCTGGTGGCACAGTGGTTAAGAATCCGCCTGCCAATGCAGGGGACACGGGTTCGGGCCCTGGTCTGGGAAGATCCCACATGCCGCGGAGCAACTAAGCCCGTGCGCCACATCTACTGAGCCTGCGCTCTAGAGCCCGTGAGCCACAACTGCTGAGCCCACGTGCCACAACTACTGAAGCCCGCACGCCTAGAGCCCGTGCTCCAAAACAAAGAGAAATCACCACAGTGAGAAGCCCGTGCACCACAACGAAGAGTAGCCCCTGCTCACTGAAAATATAGAAAGTCCGCACGCATCAACGAAGACCCAGTGCAGCCAAAAATAAATAAATAAATTTATTTAAAAATAAAAGGTGGTTCTAAAAAGTGTTAGTTTGCTATAAATAGAATTTAAAATCTATCTATAATCTGTTATTGTGGAAGATGAATTTTAAAAGTCCAAATTAAAAAAAAAAAGTAGAAAAGCAAAGCCACAGGACTTAAAAAACAGAAATCTCCAAAAGTATGATTGTGTCAAATAAAGCTTTATATTCCCATATTGTGTTAGTAATGATTCTTGGATTTACAAGTGATAGAAACTCATTGCAAACTAGCTTAAGCCCCAAAGTATTTATTGATTCATATAACTGAAGATGATAGGGTAGGAGACAATAGTGACATGATTGTATCCAGATTTTCTGCAGTATCATCAGGACTTTTGTTGGCGGCGGGCCGGGTATTGTACAATTTGTTAGATCTGGTGTTATGTAGAATTTAATTCTTCCCTCTTGTAGTTGGGCTTTCTTCTATGTCAGAGTTCTTCAACCTCTACACTTGACATTTTGTGCTGGATGATTCTGTGTGGTGGAAACCTATCCTGTGCACTATAGGTATTTAGTAGCATCCCTGGCCTCTACCTTCTAGATGCCATTAGCACCCCCCACTCCCCAGTTTTGACAACCAAAAATGTGCCAGACATTGCCACGTATCCTCTGGGGGATAAAATTGTCCCTGATTCACACCCGCTAATCTATATGGTAGAGAATATGCAGTCTCATACTCAGAACCTTAAAGTACTAAGGTTCCAATGGCAAGAGACAGTTTTCCTCACTGGCTCAAGTACAAAAAAAAAAAAAAAATGCAGAAAAGAACCTTGACCCAGGTGGGAATTGTGCCCTTCCCTGAAACTATTTTCTAATTAGGTATCAGACTAGTTGGGTTTGTGTCATGTGTCTTCCCTGGTTCATGTACTTAAGGTATGGCATTTGTTACTAAGAGAAAGGAGTAGTGAAGAAATTCCAAAAGTAACAACGATGACATCTACTAACTAAAAGGGAAGAAAAGGACTTTCACACATACTTGAAGGAGAATAGTGAAAAATGGAGATTTTATTGTTGAGTCAATGGTAAAGAAAAGAAAGCTATGAATCCTCAAGATTAATTGCTGATAAAATTGAATTTGAGGTAAAAATGATTTAAAAGTGCTAAGAGAGTAATTATATTTTGATAGAAGTTATGATCATTAGCACTCATAAAAGTATTGCATCTTTATGCACTAATCAAAAGAGTATAAAAAAATAGAAAGCAAATTATTAACGAAGATGGAGAAAAGTTAACACATAAAATCAAAGTAGAACTTCTGCCTCTAGTAATGATGAACTAGATAATGAGGACAACTCTTCTTTAGAAGGCAATAAGAATAAAATATTCTACTTTAAGGACATTGGAGAGCTAATGAGGTAGGAAGGGATACTGGGCCAAGATCTGGCAGAAGATGGAAATCCAAAGATGCAAACCTAACATTTGAGGTTACTTTTCCCCAGCAGCTTTTGTGAATCCAGAAGAAGCAGTTAAGAGGCTGAGCAGTACTTTAGACAGCCTTGGTGAGCTAAGAGGACAAAAGATGGAGGTCAGGGCCCACCAGGTGTGGGGTATCTCTTAAACATGCTGCTTTTGGGGATGGAAACTTGAAGAGCTGCTTAGGAATAAGGTTGAACTGCAGGTAAATCAGCTCTGATATAGGTTGAAGCATAGCTTTGAGTCATTTGTGAGGGCCGGAAAAAAAATGTCAATCCCTGGATTAGTCTAGTACCCCCAGCCACATGTCAGAAGCAAATAAAAGTCTCTGTAGAATTTGTTTCTTAGGCTTCAAGATTTTTGCAGAAGGAGTTAATTAAATATGTTCAGCATACAATTCAAGATGACCAGCATTATAGGGAAACTAGACAACATGAATGAGAACCAGAGAGAAGCAATAAGAGAAACAGAGCCATCAGAGCTTCATTTATTGTAATTATTACTAGACAGACTTTATTTTTTATTTATTTACTTACTTAATAGACGTATAGTTGATTTACAATGTTGTGTTAGTTTCTGGTGTACAGCAAAGTGATTCAGTTATACATATATATATTCCTTTTCAGATTTTTTTCCATTGTAGTTTATTACAAGATATTGAGTATAGCTCTCTGTGCTATACAGTAGGACCTTGTTGTTTATCTATTTTATATATAGTAGTTTGTATGGACAGAGACTTTAAATAACAATGTTTATTATGTTCTTGGGGGATGAGAGACAAGTTTGAATATTTTAGTGGAGAACTGGAAATTATGAAAATTGAAGTAACATATTTGGAAAATAATTCAATAGAAATTCTCAAATGGAAATATATAATAACTGAATTAAAAACTAAATAAATGGGCTTAATACAGTTTAGATCCTGAAGAAGACAGAACTCATGATCTTGGAAATATGTCAGGAGAAAATATCTACAATGAAAAAGGGAAAGAAATTTTTTAAAAATTAAAAATGGTAAGAGTAGTTCTATGTTAATTGAACCCCAGGAGAGAAGAGAGAGAATATGGGGCTAAAGCAATATTTGAGGAGACAGTTGCTGAGAATTTTCCAAAATTGATGAAAGACACCAATTCAGAGATTTAACAAGTCCAACCCAAGTAAAATAAAAAAGGATTCCACATTGGAGTGAAATGGCTGAAAAAACAATCTTAAATGCAGCCAGAGAAGTCACATTACTTTAAAAGGATCAGTAGAAATTCCTACAGCTGACTTCTCAACAAAAAAGAAAACCATAAGACTACATAGAATACTGAAGAAAATAACAGCCAATCAAGAATTATATACCCTGTACAATATCCTCCGAAGTTGAATAAACATTTACAATCAAAAACCTAAGAGAATTCACTTATCAGACCACCACTAAAAGAAATACTGAAGGATGTGTTTCAGATAGAAGAAAAATGATTCTAATGGAAGGCTAGAGAGGTAGGAAGGAATGAAGAGCAACAAAAGTGGTAAGAAATCTTAAATGAATATTGATTCTATAAGGTACAAATAAAGACTCATGGCACTAGATAACAGCATATAAATCTGGATGGAGGGAATGAAGTTAGTGTTCTAAGGTCAATGACTTGCTCTCAAGAAGGGAATGTGCCATTTAACATTAGACTTTGATAAATCAAGGATGCATATTGTAAACTCTAGAGCTGTGCTGTCTAATAGAAAGCCAATGCAAGCCACATTTATAACTAAGTTTTTTAATAGCCACATAAAATAGAAGTAGGTGAAATTAATTTTAATAGTACATTTTATTTAACCCAAAATATCCAAAACATTATTTTAACATGATGATCAATATAAAACATTATTGAGATATTTTACATTCTTGTTTTTCATACTAAGTCTTCAAAATCCCACTTATGGCACATCTCAGTTCAGACTAGCCACATTTCAAATACTCGGTAACCACATGTAGCTACCATATGGGACAGTGCATCTCTAGGATAACTACTAAAAGAATAGTAAAATAAAAAAAATATATACCTTCCATCCACAGATAAAAAACCAAAATGGAATAATGAAAATAATCAATTTAGAAGAAGGTAAGAAAGATGAGAAAAAGGAACATGGAACCAGCAGGACAAATAGAAAGCACAAAGCTGGATGGTAGATTTAAACTCCAATAATATCAGTAAGTATAACATATGAGGCTGGATTAAATGCTCTGGTTAAAAGACAAATATTAGCTTACTGTATGAAAAAACACCCAACTACATACAGTTGGAAACACATCTGAAATATAACAATATTGAAAGTGAGAGGAGTGAAAAATGTATTCCATGTAAATATCAATCAAAAAATTTGGAATAGTTATATTAACATCATAGTAGGTTTTAAAGCAGAAAACATCTGAGATAAAGAGAGGTGCTTCAAGATGAAAATCATTTGTTGAACTAGGAAAGTATGAGGATTTGATTTGTACTTAGTAACATAGCTGAAAATATATCAAGCAAAGTTGCTAGAAGTACAAGAAGACATAGAAACCCCCAATTACAGTGGGATATTTTTAACATTCCTCTTTCTTTAACACGCTGACAAAAAACCAGTAAGGATATAAAAGATATGAACAACACAAACTGGATCTAGTAGGTTTATATGAAATGCTGTACCCAAAACCCTTAAGATACATGTTCTTTTCAAGGTTACAGAAAACATTTACAAAAATTGACCAAACTTGACCATAAAGCAACTCTCAACATGTTTCATTGAGATTATACTGAGTCTGTTCTCTGATCACAGTGTAAGTAAACTAGAAATTATTAATAAAAAGGTAAATATACTAGGAAATGGTAAAAAAATCAAACATTTAAGAATCTATTTCAAGAAATTAGAAAAAGAACAACTTAACTTGCTTTATTTCCCAAGTTGAGTCTATTTTACCCAAATAACGTAGAAGAAAAGAAGTAATAAAAGAGCAAGAATTATTGAATTAAAACAGACATTAAGTAGCAACATGCCAAAACTTTGTTCTTTAAAAAAGTGCATAAAATTAATGAACCTCAGACTGATCAAAGAAAAAACACAAGTAACAAATATGAATGAAAAGTGGGGCATCTGCATAAATTTTAATGTCATTAAAAAATCATGGATATTGTGAACAAAATGTATGACAATAGGTGGCAATTTATATGACATGGACAGAATCCCTGAAAAATTTAATTTGTCAAAATGCACACAAAAAGGAATTAGAAAACATAAGTACTCTTGTTATTATTAAAGACAATGAATCCGTAATAAAAATGTTCACTCAAAGGAAACTCCAAGGCTAGATGGTTTTACAAGTGTATTCGTGTAAACATTTAGGAAAAATAACACCAAAAGTTTTACAATTACATTACTTAATTATGGAAACATTTGAGTTTGCAACCCTTGCCTAAGGTAATGGCTGTCGCGTTTTAGTGATCAGGTTTCTGTAACTATTTGATATTTTTAAGGTTTGTCTCTATAGTCAGAACTTTTTCTTATGCCTTCATTCACGAATGCTTATTGACTATTTTGAATGTTAGATGTGTATTGGAAGCATTTCATATACATAAATGAACAAAATATGTATCTAGTTATCCTGAGGTTAATGTCTAATGAAGGAGACAGATGTTTACACAAAAAATTTAAAGTACAGTTTAGTGTGAAAAGTGCTGCAATAAAAAGATGGGTATAGAGAGCTTTGGGAGCAGTGCAGAGGAACATCTGATTGTCTAGAGAAGACTTCAGTGAATAGGTGATGTTTGAGCTAAGCCCTAAAAGGTGAGTATTAACTTGCCAGGCAGATCGGGAAGGAATATTTAGGAAGGATTAATAAAATGTGTGAATATCGAGAACCTGGCTTATTGGAGAATTTATTGTATGCAGTTCAGGTGAAATACAGGGTAAAGAAGAAAATAGGAGAAGAAAGGAAGGTAAGGACATATCTCAAGAACCTTTTATGCCATGTTAAGGATAAAATATGGACCACTTCCAGCCTTTTAAGTGTAACATGGTCAAGTTTTTGTTTTAAAATTATTATTCCAATATAGAGAGGAGATTGAAATGGGGCAAAACTTGAGGCAGGGAGACTTGAAAGTTGTTGCAGTAGATATTCAGGTAAGGTGATGAGAACTTAAACTAGAAAAGAGGTGGGAATTAGGAATGATAATCCGAAGTAAAGGTTTTGGTTTTGGCATAGTGTTGAGCTTTTGTTTCTGGCACCAATTTGTCAACAAGTTTGTTTACTTTTTATGACTGCTTTTTGGTTTTGATAAATTGTCGTAGAATGTGAATGCAAACTTATGAAAATAGTTCAATATTTAGAAAAGGTGGAAGATGATCTTATTCTAGACCAATAAAATTGGAAATTGATACTTATACATGTGGATTTCTTTTCTTTTTTTCTGGAGCTGATCAGAAACAAAATAAATGTTTAGATTAACAAGGTACTGTTTTTAGTAAAACAGAAAATGTGTATCTTCTACAGACCCACCTAGGATTTAGCATTTTGAGACAGAAGAAATTGTTTATCTTTGCAATATACTTTTATTTTAAGTTGAAGTATAATTGTCATACAACACTTTATTACTTTCAAGTGTATAACAATGATTTCATGTTTGTATATAGTGAAATGATTACCACAAGAAGTCTGGTTAATATCCGTCACCATACATAATTCAAAATATTTTTTTTTCTTGTGATGAGAACTTCTAAGATCTACTCTTAGCAACTTTCTAACATGCAGTATAATAATAGTCATGCTGTATATTACATCCCTGTGGCATTTTTTTGACTGAAAGTTTGTACCTTTTGATTCTCTTCACCCATTTCGCCTACCCTCCCATTCTCCACCTTTGGCAACCACCAGTTCATTCTCAGTATATATATATATATATATATATATATATATATATATATATATATTCATATATATTTAAAAGATTCCACATATAAATGAGATAATACAATATTTGTCTTTATCTGACTTATTTCACTGAGCATAATGCCCTCAGGGTCCATCTCTGTTGTTACAGATGGCAAGATGTTATTCTTTTTTTTAATGGCTGAATAATATTCCACTGTGTGTGTGTGTGTGTGTGTACACACACACACTGATTTTCTTTATCCATTCATCTGTTGATGGACACTTTGGTTGTTTCCATATCTTGGCTGTTGTAAATAACGCTGCAATGAACATGGGGGGTGCATATATTTTTTCCAGTTAGTGTTTTCATTTTATTTATTAAAACTTGAGGACTGGGATTGGGACTTATTGATATTTATGAGCAAGGATGAGTATATATATAGTAAGGTACTTAAATTGTGTGATGAATGAACAAAGATTGATATAACAGAGAAATTAGCAGCAAAGGAATCTGACATCTGTTTGGAGAAGAAATCCCAAAAGCAAAATGGAAACCTTTTACGGGAGGTGGGGGGAAGAGGAGTAAGATACCTTGTGTTTAGAAAGCATGGCATCCTCTGACCCTCACTTTGCCACATAAGCAGGATCATTTTGTGGTCACATTATTTTTGCTTAAAATTTGTCAGTGAAATTTCTGAAGGAGCTGAAACCACCTTAAAATAATTTTTCTGATGTTTCTACACTAATTTAATTTATTTTTGCTTTTGTTTTAGGAAACACTCCTTTACATCTTGCTGTGATGTTAGGAAATAAAGGTTAGTAAATATGTTCTTTTTTTGTTTAACTTCACTCATGTATAGTCAGTTTAAATATTTTAAGATGAGTTTTACGTTTTGAGTTTTAAAAAATTTGCCTGATTATTTGATGTGCTAATTGAGTTTAGGATTCAGTATATTAAAAAACACAAATACTTTCTCATTTTTCATAGCACTTTTTTCAAAGAATTAGTGGAAGTCTTATACTAATCTTTATGCCTTTTGAAGCTTTTTTTTTTTTCTTGTTTGGTTATTTTATCAAGGAAGTATAATTTCAGGAGACTCTTGTTTCCAAATATTAAGTTTTATTAATTATTGTAATACTTTTAATATTCAAAGAGTTTTATAAGATTCTTTAATATGGACTATTTTATATATCTAAACTCATAAGTCTAGATTTTTTATGGTAGATGATAATAAAAAGTTAGTACTTATTTATTCTCCAAAAAGAAAAAAGGAAAGCAACAACTCATAGACAGGTGATTTAAAAGATCTACTTTTTAAGGCTATTCCTAGATGCAATAAGTCTTAGTTATCTGGATTCCCAGTAACCCTGGAAAGTGAGGATTCCAGATAGCTGATTGGCAACCTTTTGAGTGCTAGATTTTTAAATTTTGGATGTGTTTGATAAAAATCTTTGGAAAACATATACTCTTGAATTTTTAAACAGGCTAATTTTTGTTAACACTTTTCTGATGATCTAGCTGTATCATTATGAACATCTATTATTGTTATATAGTGTGATGTGGCTGTTGCTGTAAACATTTGATCTGAATGTATGATGATCTGAAGGATGTTACTAGAACTTGCTTTGTTGAAAAAAAATTCTTTTGTTGGTTTGGTTTTATTAAGTTCTTGTGCTTAGGTGAAGCATATGATTTGTAGGAAATTTAATACTACATAAATTGGGGGCTCAAATCTTTATTTCTTTATTTAGTTATGTTATTTTTTTTCTCCTTCTTACAAGGAAGAGACTCAGTCAAGTAACCTTTTGTTTTTTTTTTGCGGTACGCGGGCCTCTCCCGCTGCGGAGCACAGGCCCCGGACACGCAGGCCCAGCGGCCACGGCTCACGGGCCCAGCCGCTCCGCGGCACGCGGGACCCCCCCGGACCGGGGCACGAACCCGCGCCCCCTGCAGCAGCAGGCGGACTCCCAACCACTGCGCCACCAGGGAAGCCCAGTCAAGTAACTTTTAAGTAAAGAGAGATTCATTAAGGTGCTACATATTATAGAAATTCAAGCTATGGGGACTAGCTATGTCTCAGGAAGAGTAGTAACCAAGACAGTCTGGGAGATCAGCGATCCTTTCTCCCTTCCTCCCTCCCCCTGTCCTTCCTCCCTTCCTTCCTCTCTGTCTCCCTCCTTCCCTCCTTCCCCCGCCCCCACCCTCACCCCCGCAACCTTCCTCCTTCCTTCCCTTCGGATATGTATATCCATCTATTTGTCCAACTATCAATCATCTATCATCTGTCTGTCTCTTATGGTGCATCTGCTGTTCTTTCTTTATATATATATATATATATGTGTGTGTGTGTGTGTGTATATATATATATATACACACACATATATATATATATATATATATATAATATTCTCCCTTTTCTTGATTGACTTTTCTGTTTAGTGAAATTGACCATGACCCAAAATAACTGTTCTAGGTTCCTAAACCTTCAAGGCTTTGATTTCAGTGTTCTCCACCAAGTAGTTCAGTTTCTTAGGTTCCTGAATTTCTGAACAAAAAGTTTGATTGGTCTAGTTCATGTCGAGCCAAGTCACAGTGATGAGTGACTGGCAATCTCATGAATTGACTTTGGGATATATATTTACTCCTGTGAAGTTAGCTTTAGCTTCGCTGGCTTTGGGTGAGAGTTGGGAGTAGAAGAGGAAATCAGGAATACAGAGGAAGAATGTTTATCAGGAATATTGGCAGGGCAGACAATGATAGTCATCTTTAGTATAGATACCTTGGTGAAAAGATATCAGATATAGTTAGCTAAATTTGAGCAGTTAAAACTTATGCTTTCTTTCAAAGAACATTCGATCAGAACTTTAGAAAATAACTGGAATGTATTCATTTACAATATGCTAGATGCTTTTTTTAGGGCTTTATGTATGTTTACTCATTTAACACAACAACCATGTGAGGAAGATACTATTATTATCCCTATTTTACAGATGAAAAAGTTAGCTCTAAGAAGTTAAGCAACTTTCCCAGGGTAAAGTAGCAGAGTTTTGACTTGAACTTGGAGTATCTTGTTCCAGAGCCTGGATTCCTGATTATTATGGTGAATTGCCTTGCTCTCTTTTCACTGTGAACCATTCAAAAAGGAAATGGTCTAAATCAAAGTTAGCTAACATGCATCGTGCTTCCCTCCTGTTTTTGTGGAAAATATAGTTAATTTGATGCCAAGTCTGATTGCTATTCTAAATTTAGCACTTTAATAGTAAATTTGGATTTGCCAGGATTCGAATATGAAATTAAACATATCTACCATCCTAGGTCTAAGTGTTCTAATTTTCAGTAGCGGTATTGTTAGGTTTCATCATAGGATTGTATCAGCCTATCCAAAATGTGTTTCACAGAATTAGTTTCATTGGATATTGATAAGTTTTTAGAGGAAAATAGTGCTTCCAGGTCAAATTGATTCTGAAAATAGTGAGTTAAGTTTTAAGCAGTTTTGTTTATTGTGGACCTTCTTAGAACTTTTGATATGCTAATATTCATTGTGACCTTCTGAATTGGAGCCTTCTGTTGGATATAGAGTCATTGTTCCAATAGTTATTTGGTATTTTCTCTTTTTCACAAGTATCTTGAGAAACTAGAGTTCTGTGGAACATATTTTGGGAAAAACTTGGTTAGATGATTCAGGATCTGCAAATAATGTCAGTATTTGCTCTTCCTGAGTCTTTTTCATGTAGAGTAGGTACAGCCATTAATATACTGATCAATTTATAATTTTCCATTTACATTTTTCCAGTTGAATACTCTTTTTTGCTTTTTTTTTTTGACCTTTTAATGTTTTTGATATTTGGTTGCATAGGAGTGAGATTGAAATATGTAGTGGAAGATAAAACATCTACCTTATACTTAATTCTGTAAAGCAATTTTACATTATACCATTGTTCAATCTGTGCCACTTTTATCTTCTCCTTTAGAGATATACTATGCCTTTAGTGACTTCACTGTTGAAGGGCACTTTCTGTTTGTATACTTGTTTGTAAACATAGTAAAAATTCCCAGGGTATTCAAATATTTGTTGACTGAATTAAAGAGAGATACCCTATGACCTATACACCTTTATTTACTTCTCTCAGTCATCTTAACCTACTGAATAACCTTATTTTTCACCACTGAAGTCTGATTTTTTCTGAATTTCTGAGTCTATTGACCATGTTTGCCATGTTGGCTGGCAAGTTTTTCAACTATGGATTTGAATTGAAATGGAGAAAAACATTATACTTAAAAGATTTCAGGAATCTTTAGGAGGTGAACTAGAAAACTAACCTTTAATTCTTATTCTTTTGGTTAGACATCAGAAAAAATTCTTCAAACCAGTTGCTGCAACTTTTAATTTATTATCAGTATTTTTTGGAACTGCAGTTTTCCATTTTTTTTCTGAAATAAGTCTAGAGTTAGTTTGATTTTTCATCTTCATAAGGGTCTCTCTGAATATTCTGTTTTGTTCCCAGTTGTCCTATTTATCCCATTCACTCTCTTTATATTTTGTCACCTGTATAGCTCTGGTATATTTATATGTGATTTCTGTTTATCATAATTTCATTTTGTTTAGACTCCTCAAGTCATAACTTCTTTGTGGCGCATTTGTGCATTTTTAAGCCTTACTGCCTGATTGTTAACTACCTTTTTTTCTTATTATTCATTGTTACAGTTGCTGAGAGAAGGCATTTGATTGTTCCAGTTTTTTTTTTTTTTTTTTTTTTTAATGTATGAGACTAGGTCAGAGATCATGGCATATCTATGATTTTCTGGCTTTTCGTTAGTTGCTCATTTCTACATCAGTTGAGTTGTGATGTGAGCAAAAGGCCTGTGGCAAGGTCTGTGGCGTATGAGAAAACGGTTGACATCTTTAACGTATATATAAATCATACCAGTTCTATACCTTAGTTTATGCAATTGGTATATTGCTTTAGATACTGTTGTGCATCTTCCTTTTCAATATTTTTAAACTAATATTTTTTCTTTAATGATTTTTAGGTTATTAATACATGCTTGATGAAACAATTGAAATAATACAGTATAAAGATGTATATAAAAAGCATCATCTCGCCTACATTTTTTCTGATGTAATTAACATTAATAGCCTAGTGGGCATCCTTGCACACCTTCCTCCTTGTAATACAGGGGCTTAGTTTGTTTTTACTTAAGTTGAATCACTGCATCTAGTACTTTGCCATGTTTTTCCTTTCACTCAAAAGTTTATCATGAAATACAAAGTCTGTAGATATCTATCCATGTTCATGTTCCCCTACTTCTTTATTTATGCACACAAACACATATTTACATAAAACCCCCTGGTAGGTTTCTTTAGGAGAGTGTCCATTTTATTTATTTATGTATTTATTTATTTATTTATTTTTGATTCTTTTCTTTGGGGGGGAGTATAATTGCCTTACAGTGTTGTGTTAGTTCCTGCTGTACAACAAAGTGAATCAGCTATACGTATACATATATCCCCATATCTCCTCCCTCTTGAGCCTCCCTCCCACCCCGCACCCCCCCAACCCCCACCGTCACACCCCTCTAGGTCATCACAGAGCACTGAGCTGAGCTCCCTGTGCTGTACAGCAGCTTCCTACTAGCTGTTTTACACATGGTAGTGTATATATGCCAATGCTACTCTCTCAATTCGTTCCACCCTCCCTTTCTCCCTCTGTGTCCACAAGTCTGTTCTCTACTTCTGCACCTCTTTTCCTGTTCTGCAAATAGGTTCCTCAGTACCATTTTTCTAGATTCCATATATATGCGCTAATATACGATATTTGTTTCTCTCTTTCTGACTTACTTCACTCTGTATGACAGACTCTAGGTTTATCCACATCACTACAAATGACCCAATTCCGTTCCTTTTTATGGCTGAGTAATATTCCATTGTATATATGTGCCACATCTTCTTTATCCATTCATCTGTCGATGGACATTTAGGTTGCTGCCATGTCCTGGCTATTGTAGATAGTGCTGCAGTGAACATTGGGGTGCATGCGTCTTTTTGAATTATGGTTTTCTCAGGGTATATGCCCAGTAGTGGGTTTGCTGGGTCATATGGTAGTTCTATTTTTAGTTTTTTAAGGAACCTCCATACTGTTCTCCATAGCAGCTGTATCAATTTACATTCCCACCAACAGTGCAAAAGGGCTCCCTTTTCTCCACACCCTCTCCAGCATTTATGGTTTGTAGATTTTTTGATGATGGCCATTCTGACCGGTGTGAGGTGATACCTCATTGTGGTTTTGATTTGCATTTCTCTAATAATTACTGATGTTAATTTTTTCATGTTTTTTGGCCATCTATATGTCTTCTTTGGAGAAATGTCTATTTAGGTCTTCTAGAGGGTCCATTTTATTTATTTATATATTAAAAAAATTCTTTTTAGCTGGTCTCTCTATCATCTTCTCTCCCTATTAACCCCCTTCTCCCATTAAACATGGTAATCCGTGTTAACAGCCTGCTAGGTATTCTTCCATACTGTTCTCCATGCTTATTATTATATACAAATATGTGTGTATGTATCTAAACACACATTCATATGTGTAGTTTTTATTTATTCCTTTATAAAAACATGTGATCATAATATACTTCTCCATTGAGCAGATATATGATTTAGCAGTGCAATGTAGACATTTCTTTCAGTCTATTGGGATGACTTAAATTCATTCTTGTTTTTAATATTTGTCTTTTTTATTCCTTTTTTTCTTTCAATGCTTTATTATGAATAATTTCAGATATACAGATAAACTGAAGGATTATCACTATGAACATTCAAATACTCTCTACCTAGCTTCAATAATTGTTCACATTTTATCATTTGCTGTATTTTTCTCTTTATCTTAGTGTTTTATATGTGTGTATATATATATATATATATTTTTTTTTTTTACTATTTTTGCTGTAACATTTGAAAACTAGATGTAAGCATCATGACATTTTACCACCAAATACTTCAGCATGCATCTCTAAGAATAAGGACATTGTCTATCATGACCAAAATATCATTATCACACCTAAGAAAGATAATAATATTGTTATAATATCTGATATCCAATCCATATTTAAATTTCTCCAGTTGTTCGAAAAATGTCTTTTATCGGTGTTTTATATTGAATCAAGATCTGATTGGGATTCATTCATTACATTTGGTTGTTTGTTTCAGATAATCTAGAAAAGTTTGCCCACCTTTTTTCCCCCTTCCTTTGTACCTGACTTTTTGAAGTGTCTTCCCCAGTTAATTTGTAGAATGTCTCCCATCTCAGTTTTGCCTGATTATTTTCTCATAATGTTATTTAACTTGTTCCTTATACTCTGTTTTTTCTATGAATCAAAAATTAAGTATCGATGCTTTATTAGATTCAGGTTAAACATTTCTGGAAAGAATACTGCAGAGGCTTATGAACTTTATATTGTATCACATTAGGAAACATAATTTTAAGTTATCCCACTATTACTGCCACTAAGTTTTTTTTTTTTTTTTTGCGGTATGCGGGCCTCTCACTGTTGTGGCCTCTCCCATTGCAGAGCACAGGCTCAGCGGGCATGGCTCACGGGCCCAGCCGCTCCGCGGCATGTGGGATCCTCCCGGACCGGCACACGAACCCGTGTCCCCTGCATCAGCAGGCGGACTCTCAACCACTGCGCCACCAGGGAAGCCCTGCCACTAAGTTTTGATCACTTGTTTGAGATGATGATCTTCAGCTATCTCTACTGTAAAGGAACACTTTTCATTTTATTAAGTAATCTTGGGATGATACTTTAAGTAAATATCTTATTTCCCAGCACATAGCCTTTTACCTAGTGACTTTAGCATTCATTGGGGTCCTTTGCCTGTATCAGTTATTACATTGTTGTTATTGCTGATTTTCTAGTTTTATCATTTCTTCTACATTTATTAGCAGTCATTCTTCTATAAAGGAGAACTCATTGTCCTCTCATTTTTTGATGTCATTATGGGCCTATCAGTTTTTTTTTGTTTAATGTGTTGTAACTAGTCATTATTCTTTTTGATGCTCAGTTTCTCAAATTTGGCCAATGGCTGACCATTCAGGTGGCTCCTTTGTCCTTTTGACTCTATTCTTTAAAAATGCCTGCATGTTATTAGTCCAGGGATATAGAAGCATCATGCTTTAGTCAGTCATTCTCCCATGATGGATATTCATATTTGCATTATAAATAATCCTAAAATAAATGTTCATGTACATATATTCTTATATATTACTAGCAGACTTTCTTAAACACCTTTGTGAAATTTCTGTATTTATTTTACTTTATTCTGATATAATTTCCTGCTAATGTAGATGTTCCTTCTATTACTAGGAATAGTGCTAAAACAGTGCCATTCTTCCTCCACCTCAGCTCACTTGTATTACATTACAACTGTCATAACACCTTTATTTCCTTCAGAGCACTTATCATTAGCTTTTTTTATTTATTAGTTTACTTAATTATATTTTAACATTGGAGCTCTCTGATAGCAAGATCTTATCTTTCTTCTCACTAATCTTTCTTCTCACTACTTATATCCAGGACCTAGTACTTAGAATTGGCATATAATAGGCACTTGGTAAATATTTGCTAAAAGACTGATTGAATGAATGAATCATTCATTTAGGGAATTTAGGTTGGATAGCCATCCTAAATTTCCCATGAGCCTTGGTTTCAAATGTTTTTCTGCCTGTTAATATGCTTTTTATTTTGAATTAAAAACAAATTTCCTCAATGTATACAAGTGTCTATACCTTAGACTTTTTTTCTTCTGTAGGAAACTTTTATTCATGTTGTCATATATTATGTTCTTATTTTAAGACTCAGTTCAGATTACCTGTGTTAAATGTTGGATATGCCCCAGCCACTGGAGTTGGGAACAGTAAATACTATATAAACAAAACAATTGAAACCACACAATCCATTGATGAAGTACTATGTACATTAATTTTCCCATGAATAACTGGAAACGTTGAGAGCAATGATTTATACCCACCACCCCTGAACTTATCAGCCAAGATCCAAGAGGCCAGAGATCCCTCGGTGCTTCCTAAAATATCCAGTGTTGGGAATTCCCTGGCAGTCCAGTGGTTAGGACTCCATGCTTCCACTGCAGGGGGCATGGATTCGATCCCTGATCCCTGGTCCGGGAACTAATATCCTGCATGCCTCAGGACACGGCCCCCCACCCCCCAAAAAAAGGAAGAGATAAAAGAAAAATCCAGTGGTTTGGGAACTGTGTCCTGAGCATAGATTTTTCTTTTATGTAATTATTCTGTCACTTGTGGCACAGTCTTCAGTGTTCCCCTTAAGTTTCAGTGGGTGACTGTGCCTGGGCTGGATGGTGAGCTTAGTATACCTTAGACTTTGATTACTAGAAGGACTGTCTGGATTTGTCCTTGTAGTCATAAACAAGTTTTTGTCCCTTTTGGGTGTTTTTCTGAAATAAACGAATTGTAAAATTTGAAAAATAAGGGTTTGTGGAAACGTTAGTGATTCTTTTTGAAAATACTTTTTTTCCCCCTGAAATAAATAATGAGCTTTCCATTTGACCTTGCAGATGTAAGGTCTTATTAGATAGTGAAATTTTTAGGTAAATTACTCTTGAGTTTCTTGGGCTGTCTTTTATAGTATGGAAACATTCTCAAAATACCCTTGGGAACAATTATTAGGGAATATAATAGTTTCTTTGCAGAGAGATCCAATTTATTTTTAGGTAATAGAATAGATACTTCTTGAATCTAAGGATCTGAAATAACCTGGTTTAGATACAGAGGAATTTTAAAAATTATTTAATTCTCTATAGTATAGTGCTTATATCATAGATCTATTATATTAACTTGATTTCTTGAATTTTTACATGAGTTTTTAATTTAGAGATTCTGAAAATTGCATGATGTTTGACGTTATCACCATTTTATGTTTCAGAATGTGCCCATTTACTTTTGGCTCACAATGCTCCAGTAAAGGTGAAAAATGCTCAGGGATGGAGCCCGCTGGCGGAAGCCATCAGTTATGGAGATAGACAGATGAGTAAGCAATATAAATTACTATTGTTGATATGTATTCTAAAACTATGAAGTGATGCATTTGAGATATTTGTCATTCAGCGTAACTTTCCATACTATGAGAAGTTTGCAGTTACTTACAAACTTATATATGAATTATTCATGACTTTATATATATATAATTACTATATATATTATATATAAATGTACCTAAGTAAAAATATATATAGACATACAACATTATATTCGTTTCAGTAGTACAACATATTGATTATTTGTATGTATTGTGAAATGATCACCACAATAAATCTAGTTAACATCTATCACCATACATAGTTACAGTACTTCTGTTTTTCTTGTGATGAGAACTTTTAAGATATACTCTTTTACAACTTTCATATATGCAGTACAGTGTTGTTAACTATAGTCAACACGCTGTACGTTGCATCCACATGACTTATTTCTTTTATAACTAGAAGTTGGTACCTTTTGACTCCCTTTATCTGTCTGTTCCCTGCACCCCATCCCTGACCGTTGGTGGCTCCAGTTCTTATCTATACTGAGACCTAGCTGTCTTTTGTCTCTCCAGGACTTACTCATAGTTTATACAGATTTTCATTGTGGTATATTTATGTTAGGGTAGTTTTAGGAATTCTCTCAGACTCGGTCTTATTTTTGTAGCACATCAAAAGTTAGTTTGGAGGGAAAGAGACAGCAGTCTTTGTTGGTTTGCAGTCTTACCAGGAACTGGCAGTCTTCTTCATTTGGGTCTCAACTTTATATTTCTTTTCCCAACTCGTTAAGTAGATTAACTTCTCTTATATGTTTTCAAAGTGGTCCATTATTTTCCTTTGCAGCACTCAGCACACTTCTAAATAACTGTTCAATGTCTTTTCCCTACACTGTATCCTGATGGTATAATCTTTGTGAGGACTCAAGTCATGAATATGTTTTCTTATTCATCCTTTCATTTCTGGCTCCTAGAACAAAGAAAATTAAAACTGCAAAGAAAATTTGAGATTAATCGAGAATTAACATTTTTCTGAAAAGTATTATATTAAGATTTTTATTTACTATAACTCTATAGTAACTCTTTTAAACTATAAAGTTTAAAAAACTTTAAAATATTTTTTTCTTTTAAGAAAGTAATAACATTTGTTGTAGAAAATTAGGAAATTATTGAAGAACAAAAGGAAATAATTTCACCCAGAGAGTTATTATATTTTCTTCTAGTTTCTTTTTCTAGTCATGTTACTTTCCTATTTAAAACCCTTTAAAAATTCTTATTCTTAAGATGAAGACGAATATCTCTAACTTGGTTTATAAGATCTAGTATGATAATGTCAGTTTTTAATCTCCATCCTTATCTTGTTCTTTCCACATGGTTTCCGTATGTCAGCTCTGCTGGCTTTTCAGTTTCTTATATTCACACATATAAGAAACTTCCCCTTCTGCCCCAGCTCCTCATAATTCTTCAGATCTCAGTTCAAGTACAAGGAAGCTTTCTCTGCCCGTATACTATGCCAGAATTCTACCTGTCACTTTCATTAGGCAGTAAGCTTCATTTAGAGTAGGGATTGTCTGTTTGTCTCTTAAGTACATATCAGGTGCATTGGAAACATAGTAGGAATGTGCAATTAGCTTTGACATTGAGGAACTCATCTTAGTTGGGGGAGAGAAACCAATGAATATTCTGCAGTATTCACAAAGTATAGAGGAAAAAAGATGAGGGAGAAAGTAATTTCAGTTTTGGCAAGGTGTTTGGTTTATTTAAGCTGAGTCTCAAAGGATTTTAGGAGTTAATAATTAGGTGGGTAAGGACATTCTAGCCTATGACAGCAGGATATATATAAAGCATGGAAATGTAAAGAACAAGGCACGTTTTAGGGAACAATGTATATTTCAGTGTGGCTCCCTAAATTAGGCTACACGGCAACCATGGGTGAAGGGGTGAAGTGTAGTTTTGAGAGATGAAGTTTGATGGTAAAGGAGCCACACTGACTGAGATGTGCTTTTCAAGGTTTTAATCTCAACCTCCAGTCACTGTAAAACCTCAGAAGACTTTAAAGCAGGAATTGACATTATTAGATAAGCCTGAAGACTGTTTAATTGAGTAGGGAGGCAAGAGATTTTTAGAAAAATAATCTTTAGAACAACTATGGTAAACTTGACTTAAAGAAGAGACAGTGTGTTTAGAAAAGTAAGGGATAGATTAGAAAGATAAATGAAGGAATCTACAGTGGTTGATTATCTCTTGGATACTGGTAGTAATGGAAGGATTCAGAGTAATTCCAAAGCCTTTATCATGGATTAATGGCTATCTCATTAATTAATTGATATACAGAAAATAGGAAAAAGAACAGTATGGATTTTAATTGATTTGGTGTTAGGTTTGTTGAGTTTGAGTTTTCTGTAGTATATGCAGGTGGAACTGTACAAGTAAGAAGTAGGAGATAATTAGACTGGAGCACAGAAGGAAGTGGAAGGCAGAAGATACACATTTAAGTAATACTTGGAGCAGTAGGGCATAGCTCCAAAAACTTTAGACACAAAAAATTGAAAACTTTACAAGTACTCTATATGGGAGAAGAAGGAAAGAGAAAGTTAAGTTAGTTGTGTTTTTTTGGAGCTCTTCATTTGAGTCTTTGTATGAATTCTGCCTAATATCATCCAAATCCTCTAAAGCTGATTTTATTTTCATTATCAATCACTGTTAATAAGATCCTTACAGTATGGGAGTACAAATATTGACCCTCCCCCCAAATATGATGGTAATTTTGTCTGATTGTGTTTTTTTATATAAATTTATTTATTTTATTTTATTTATTTTTGCCTGCTTTGGGTCTTAGTTGCTGCGGGCAGGCTTTTTCTAGTCGCGGTGACCAGGGGCGACTCTTCGTTGCGGTGCACGGGCTTATTATTGCGGTGGCTTCTCTTGTTGCGGAGCATGGGCTCGAGGCGCGTGGGTTCAGTAGTTGTGGCACACAGGCTCAGTAGTTGTGGCTCGCGGACTCTAGAGTGCAGGCTCAGTAGTTGTGGCGCATGGGCTTAGTTGCTCTGCGGCATGTGGGATCTTCCCGGACCAGCGATCGAACCCATGTCCCCTGCATTGGCAGGTGGATTCTTTTTTTTTTTTTTTTACGGTACGCGGGCCTCTCACTGTTGTGACCTCTCCTGTTGCGGAGCACAGGCTCCGAATGCGCAGGCTCAGCGGCCATGGCTCCTGGGCCTAGTCACTCTGCGGCATGTGGGATCTTCCCGGACCGGGGCACGAACCCGTGTCCCTTGCATCGGCAGGTGGACTTTCAACCACTGCGCCACCAGGCAAGCCTGGCAGGCGGATTCTTAACCACTGCACTACCAGGGAAGTCCCTGTCTAATTGTGTTCTGAGTGTTCGTTTCTGCTTCCACAAGTGACGTTATTTTTAATGTGAAGTCTCATAGAACAGGAATTTCTTTGCATACATTACTATGCTATATACAGTTGTTGTCACTACGTTTTTAATAATGTTTGGTCATTTTAACATAATTTTCTATTTACTAAATGTCTTCAGTCAATTACAGTATATTTAGTTAATGGAAACTATGTGACTTCTGCTTTTCATTGATATCTTTTCTATTTAGGAAATTAATTCTTTTTGTTCTTTATGTCAACAGGGGTCTGTTTGAATTTGAAGGCAAGGTAGATTGAATAAACATTTATTAAAGTATTTGCCTTTATAGTGGAGAAGAATTATAAAAAGAATTCTACTACATTTAGGTAATATCGCTTTGATATTAAAGTTAAATTATAATGAACATGAAGGTTAACCAGATTCATATAAATTTGAATCTGTAAAGAACCCTAATGTTTATATAGGTCATTGGTTCTCACACTATTTGGATTTTATAGACCAGAAAAGAATTTTATTAAAGGATTGTTGTAGAGTAGCCGACTTTTTCACTTTAGCATATAAGAACTTTAAAAGTACTTTCTTCTGCGATCACAATTTCATTAAAAAAAATAAAAGACACTTTGAAACCAAAAATGAAAGAATAGTCCTTAAATTTTAAAAAAGTGTATAATGTATAAAGAAAAAGAAATCCACCCTGGTACCCAGTTTTTTCATTTGGCTGCATATCACTGGAAACTTGAACAGTTGGCCACTGAAATGTAGACTTGTGTTTGGGAACTGCTGACCGAGATCACAGGTTATGTGTAACTGAAACTAGGTCCCGTGTTCCCTGACTTTTAGGTCTCATCCTCTTCTGTCCCAAAAGACCTTTAGTAATTTAAACATTGCTCTTTGATTTTTGGCTTTTAAAAATACATTGGGATTAAAGTTAGACCTGTGGTTAAAAATAAGTGTAGATTCTACTATTTCTCATATTCTTCCCTGAGCTTTTCCTTTTGGCCTTCGTGGACAAAACAAATCTGATTTAATAAGCTTTTATTACTGTCTTCTTTCCACATTATTTTTCCCCCAACCTTATACTTCCCTTATACTTCTGTATTCCATATAAGACGTTAAGTAGTTTATAAGAGTGCATACTGTAAAATAGTAAAAATAATAGTATTTTTATTTGTTTGTATGTATACATATGTATATGAAAACAGGACCAGGAGGAAATCAGCATGTATTGATGTATACATTTTACCCCCCTTTGTACATTTTTTCATCTTATTTCATTCAAGGCTAATATTTTCCCTTATTTCAATAAATGTTAGGGATTGATTGATTTTGCTAGTTAATTTTAGACCTTTATTCTAATAAAACTTATACTTACCTACTTGCAGGCACAGTAGTAAGCAATTTATATAGAGCCTCTATAGTAACTCCATGTAGCAGATTTCACTTTATTCTTAATTGACATATGAAAAAAAGAAACTGAAGTTTAGGGAAATTAAGTAAGTGTTCCATGCTTATACAGCTAATAAGTAGTAATGCTGTGGTTTGCGCTTAGGCAGTTTGTCTAAATCTCCATCTCTTAACTGTTGAGAAGACGCTCTGGGGGGTTTCAGGTTTTATTAGAGTCAAAAGTTCTTTTCACAGATAGAGTAGGATTCATTTTAGTATTTTTTATGCTATGTTGGTGGTATGTGAGAGTACAGCCTCAAGTGAAAGAAGAACAGATGCAACTGGTAACAATTGCAGATAATTACATTTTTAGAAAAATAATGTCCAGTGGGATTTTTGAGATCTATCTTTGAGATCATCTTTTAGATCAGTGTTGACAACAGGACACTGCATCATCTGACTGAGATTGGTAATCTTGACTCAGTCAGATAAAGCCTACTGATGATTAAAAACTAGCAAAACTAGTATGAATAAGTTGATGTCGAGGTATCTGTTTTCAATTTTCCTTGAGGATCTTAACAGTTTTGCTAAAGGTATTTTCTAACTTATTCACAATATCTATATTATATCTCTGTGTAATAAGCCAGTGGTGTTTCCTAGCATGGTGAAATTGTTTTTCATAAATTTTTTATTGAGGCGTAATTGGCAAACTAGCATGGTGAAATTTATTTTAAATTAAAAAATTTTTTTAAATTTAAATTTTAGTTACAGCTCTTTTAAGGAAGCTTAAGCAGCAATCCAGGGAAAGTGTTGAAGAAAAACGACCTCGATTATTAAAAGCCCTGAAAGAGGTAGGCTAAATTTCTTTGCTGATTTTGCCCTAAAGGGTAATTGCAAGTATACTTTTAAGCATTTTAAAAATACAGTTTAATTTCTCACTAATTATTAAGGGTCAAGAAATGGTAAAAATCCTGCTTCAATTAAGCAATAATGACATTACAAAATACTCTGATTATGATGTGTAATCTTATGGGAAGCATTATTTGCTTTGATCTTAGAAGGCAGATAAAGAATTATTGCGTTCAGTAAATTAGGTAAGAGCTCTAAGAAAAATGGAGGTAAGTCATAATTAATGGCAGTAGTTTTCCTTTGTCCTTTGGATTGAAAGATTTTCTATGAGCTGAAGTGCTACTGCCTTAGGAGCAGTTTGCATTTTCTTTATGTAACAAAACTCTTTTTGTCTGTCCTACTTCATGATGGTAAGAGCTGGGTGTGCTGGCACAGAAAGGGAGAGAGTTTTGTTTTCTGTTGTTTTTTCCTCTGTATTTTGGATGCGTGAAAGAACTGTGGGAGAAAGATATATCATCATGACTATGTCTTCTTTTAGGTATGCTTTGTTTTTGAAATCTCAAGGGATAAATTTTTTTGACAATATTTGATTAATAGTTCCTTGAACAGTTATAGTCTTTGATGTTTAGCTTCTAATTTGTGAAATAAAAATGTTCTCTATAGATCTCATATGATGACATATTATTTCAAATTTAGTAAACCTATCACTTTATAGAAAAAAAGTTTGTATTGCAGTGGGTGATTTTATTAGACCATTATGAGCCTACACAATAATCATTTTGGAAGTTACTATTTTTTTTTATAACACTTCTAAAGTTATTAAGTATTTTTACAATACTACTTATTGTTATGCGAAATGGAATATTTATTGATGCAAATTTAAATGCCTGTCAGTTTCAGATATGTTCTTATGTGATTAAAACGTTCTTGTAAAATCTAGAGTGGTGTGAGTTTTCCTTTGTAGATATGTGTAGTAATGTCTGCTATTGTAATGTAATTTTAAGTAATAACCATATATATTTTTTGGTTCTTTCTCCAACTCCATACATTGAAATTTTTTCCTATTCCTGTCTATAGACCTTTAATGATAACAGATTTTTTTAAAGCAAAATATTAAGTAGGTATAAGAGCTGTTAATGAAGGTGTGCATTCAATAATTATTCATATTTCATTTCTCAGCTAGGTGACTTTTATTTAGAACTTCACTGGGATTTTCAAAGCTGGGGTAAGAGTGTGCTATATTTTACTATAAAATATGTACGTATGCAGAAATGCAAGTGCAAAAATAACTATTATATAGAAATGTTAACATAACAAATATTACCCTAAGGAAATTAAAATATTTTTCATCATGTTGAATGTAATGGTTATAAAGCCCTATAGTAATACTTAATTATCCTAACCTGATTAGTAACTTTCATAATTATTATTTTTAAGATTAAAAATTCTCTTTTTTTTAAATAAAATGCCGGTTCAAATATTATAATAATTTAATATAAGGAATTTTCAGAGGGAAGAGAAGAATAATTATGGGATTATTAGATTACTGAATTTAGGGAAGTTTGACATATAGTATTTAGATCCCTGAATGTGAAGAATTTGGTTAACATTAATTGATTTTGTATGTTTTGTCATCTTTCAATCACATTTGCTGCTTTTATTGCATACTTTATAGCCACTGTTTTAACATACTATTTGGTTGCACACTCTTCCACTTATTTATGAAAGACGTTAATTCCTAGATATTTTACAGTCATTTATTGATTTACCTTGGCAAGGTAAGTTTTCTCTCCTCCCCATTTTAAACATGAGTCTACTTAGGGAGAAAACTTTGGTGTCCAAATAGGAAGTTTGATCCTAGTGACCTTTACTTTACTAAGTAAACAACTATCCAAACCACTAACTTTTGGGTTAAATATTTTTTTAATGTAATCTATATATAGGTTTGAATATAGTACGCTTATGTGTGTTTTTTAAAGCATCTGAATTAATCTTTATGATATTAAGGATATTTGAATGCTTATTATCACCAAAATAATCATAAAAATAGATCATAATCATAAAAATAAATCAGATATTGATAACTCTAGAAACCACTGTTAATGTTTCATATGAATATTTCAAACTCTTTTCAATGCTTACAAACGTGTATGTACATATATATAAATATAAATGTATATGTGTATATGTATCCTCAGCATTAGTTTTTTTTAATGGGATCATACTATTATATCATTATGAATTTTGTCACGTTTACTTAATATATCATAGGTATCTCACATTTTAGTTCATGAGGAAGTACTTCATTTTTTTTTTAACAGCTGCATAATACTGTACAGCATGGGTGATTAAGGTTTTTCTAGTGTTTAATCTCTAAATGTAAAATTTTAATCCCTAAATATAATCAGTTTTTTCTAACATTGTTAACAACTGTAGTTCATCAGGCTAGTTTTGGCTCCATCAAAATCACACATGAGGGAGTTCCCTGGTGGCCTAGTGGTTAGGACTCTGGACTTTCACTGCTGTGTCCTGGGTTCAATCCCTGACTGGGGAACTGAGATCCTACAAGCCTCATGTCACAGCCAAAAAAAAAAGATCACACATGATTTTGTTTTGTTAACTCTCGTAGTCCTTTATGCTCTATAAATTATTCAGAAGTCCCAGTGTTCTAGAATACTGAGAGAAAAAAAGGTTTGTAATAGCACTGTATAGTAAAAGAGGTCTAAGTTAGATTGGTCTAAAGCCTGAGTACTGTTTTTTCACACGGTTTTTTTCTGTCTGTAAAGACCCCAGTCATTCTTGGCGATCCTAAACTGAGGTTGTCCCTTGAGTGTACTGGCTCTTTAATTGATTGTCTTAGTAGTTGTTAGTGGTTTGAATTCTAAGATAGTCACTTTATGTTGCCGAGCAAAATGTTCTAAAATATTTTAAAAGTGACATTTCAGTTACATGAAGAAATAGAAATGGATGTAATTACTCCAGAAATTGTGCATATGATCTGTAGTTATAAACACATTATAAATGTTGCATAATCAAGTTCATTATGCAACCACTGAGGTACTTGTTTAAAGTATTGCTTCTTTGAGAACTTGACTTTGATGCAAAAAAGTCAGCCCATCTGTTTCATTGTTGATAAAGGTTTTTACTGATTTCATGTCAAATTATTAGCACCTGATGGTTAGATGTCATCTATAATTTTAAAAACTAAACTCATTGGCTAGATTTAGCTTAGACACTTTGGATTAAAAAAATTGGATAATCTCTATTATTAGATTTGATTATCAAGCTTTTTCCCAGAGTTTAGGCATGGTTCCTCCCCTTGTTAAAGCCCCTAATATTTAAAAAAAAAAAAAAAAAAAAGGCAACCTAGAAATAAGAGGAAGTTAAGAAATATTGAGGTCCGGCGTTAAGTTTAATTTAGAGGTTGTGGAGCTCACAAACTCTACTCTTTCTCCTTCAGTATTTGGCTGAAAATAGCCTCAGACTTGGTTAATAGCAAGTCTGGAGGTGACTGAATTATTCCAGCTTGAGTTTTTAGGTATGGAAAAGCTTTAAATTGGAATCAGAAGTACTGGCTCCTAACTGTTTGACATGGCAAATCACATAACTTTCCTGAGTTTCAGTTTCTTCATTTTAAAAATGGGGATAATAATAACTGCCCCACCTATTTCAAGCCTTTGTTTTGGTGTAGATGAAATGAAATCATGTTTTTGAAGGAAGCCCTTCAGATACTGTAAAGTGTTAAATAATTTTATAATCACTACAAATTTAACATTATGTGTATATAGCATGTTTCAACAGAAAAACTAATAGTTTTTTTTCTTTATCTCATAATCTACAGAATATCCATCTTGTATTTGGGACTGTTTTTTGCATATTATAGATGGAAAACATTCAACCTAGGAACTCTTCTTAAAATCAGGGAGTAAGTGATAGCAAAACCAAAATTAAAATTTTGAGACTTTCCATTTTTCAGTTCAGAGGATTGTGCTGCCTTTGGAGTACTGTGTTAGACTCTCAGATTATGCTGAGGTAACTTAAGATACAGACAGCCTAATTGTTCAGTTTACATTGGGGAAGAAAAAGTCATCACAGAATTGGGAAAATGAAAATTGCTTTATTTTTGGAATGCATTAAAATCTTTTTTTCTCAATGATATCTTTTTTTTTTTTAACTTTTGCTTTTCAAACCCTAAGCTTCTTAATTTTTTTCTACATTCCCCTCTTCCTCCTTTTCTGATTTTTGATAAATGGGTATTGGTATGTGATTCTAAGTTTTGTTTTTATAGGTTACTGTACTACTTCAAAAGATGTAATAAGTTAAATTTAAATTGTTAGGATGCTGTCTTCTTGTAATCGTCTTTTTCATGCTACACCAAATATTTAAGGACAGAAAAACTGGATCTCAATAAGCATGAAAGAGGAGCTTTGATCATTTACGTAGATTTATGCCATTATTAATCTTCTTAACTTCTATTGTTTCATATAAGGAAAAGTTTTATTGGAAAATGATTTCTTATGTTCTTTGACCAGGGTAACTCTTAGTTGATATTCCCTCTGGGCAGTAAAATTTTCTTGCTTTTATAAAATAAGTCTAGAAAACTGTCTTCAATGCTGGAAGTCATTTTGAATTAAATGACCTCTAAGGATTTAAAAAAGACGTTTTTATATTTGGTATACCTTTAATGTTAGTGAGCAAATATTGATGCTTTTGAAAAAGTTAACTAAAAAACTAGCCCTTAATTTTCTCCAAAGTCTTTGTTTCTTTCTAACCCAGGTTGATTTATCACCCATTTTTAAAACACAGAGTTTTGTAAAATATACATATAATATATCTTACATAGATACACACACCCACGTACATACACATGTACATGTGATGTAATCTTTAATTTCAAGAATTTTGAGTTTCACATTTTTTTCTTTTTTTGGTATGTGGTAGTTTAATTATATAGCCTGTTATGTAGATTTATTTATCCATAGAATAACTTATATTTCCTCAAAATATAGCCGATAATAAATAATAAAAAAACTATGAGAATATAGCTTGTGATATGAATGTAAGCAACACTGGAATGTAGAAATCTATAAGTCAATAGTATGATTGCATTTTATGGATTTTGAAACTGAGCTACAGTGAGCTTAAGTAACCAACATATTTGGGATTCAGACTCAAATTCGACTATCTAGCTCTAAAAGTGTCTTTTTCTATTACACATATTACTTTTCTGGTATTTAATCCAATTATATTTAGAGGATCAGATGGAATCCAGGCTTATCTGGTTACCCATTCAGGAGGGTTTAGTTACCGCAGGGCATCGTTTTCTAACTTACAGTAATATCCTACAATATATACCCAAGAGTGGCATTATATCAACTCTGCTACTCTTACATGTGTTTGGTGGGTGGTGGTGGTGAACTATACAGCAATTACAATTAAATAGTAGGTATTTGAAGTTCCTCAAAATTGCTTTGTATATTATTTTTAAGTGGAAAATACTATTTTAAAGGAAATTATTACAATTTTGGTGAAATAGTAAAATGTTTACATTACTCTTCTTCTAATTAAAAAAATTTGTAATCTCTCTGAACTTCAGGTGGTTATTTTTTGCCTTTTCTTTTTACAAATACAGTGCCTTTACTTTCCCGAATTCTGCCTTCTGATGCATGTAAAATATACAAACAAGGTATCAATATCAGGTAAGGTGATTTGATTTTTTTCTGAGTAACAGATAATTGAGATTTAGAGATAGCTTTTCTTTTTGTAGTAATAGCTTATACTTGGATGTAGTATTTTATAACATGTTGTAATATATTCACAATATTTTATCTCCTTTGAGATACTACAGATAAGGAACCAAAGGCATAAAATCTTGACTAAAACAAAGGTATTATTATTTAACTACAGACTATCTGGAAGGCAAGTAGAGTGAAGATCATGATATAACACGAAGAAGATTTAAGATGGTTATTTCCCTCTTCCTAGCTTTGTAGGGAATAAGGGACACATAAGGAGGACATAACTATTGTCCTGTTTTTCCTCCATCCCTCTCCAACCCTTCCCTCCCCTGTCTACCCATCCATGCTTCTAGCCATTCATCTGTTCAGTCATCTATCAATTCTAGTGAACACTTTAAGGCTAATTTTAATTTTCTTCTGTTTCCTTTTAAAACTAAGATTGATGTTTGGATCTCACAGGGAATCTATTTTATTTATTTCAGGATTTTATCATTATCTCTTTAGCTTTCTGTTAATATAGGTATATTTACAAGTTATATATATCTAAGCCATATATAATGCTGGTGAATATGCCAACTTTTTAGTATATTCATACCTATTAGTATATTTATATATACATAAAATTTTACATGTCTGTATCTTATAAAAATCCAGAATATTAATTTGAATATGTAAGGGTCTAGAACTAGAGATGTCTTAAAAGGTTATCTCATATAAACTCTTCATTTTATAGATTAGAACATTCTGACAAGTGAAGTGATTTTTATGAGCATATTGCAAATTAATCACTGAGCCAGGACCTCTCTGACTTCCTGTCAGATCATATCATGTCACAAGGCAGAAATTTTAAAAAATCAACTCTTTATGAGATTTATTGTTCAATATGTTGAATTATAATGAAGAGATAACCTTTAGATGGAAGTAAGTTCTAGGGTCATTATTCTCCAGCAAAATTCTATTAAGGTAGAAGTTTCTGTGATTTTGTTTTTAAAAATAACCTCCTCAGATGTTTCTGATGATGAAAGTGTTCATGCACATTAAATTCATGGTCATTATAGAAACCTTGGAAAATACAGAAAAGTATAGATTAGAAAACTAGGAAAGGATTTGATAATGATGTAGATTTAATTCAGTAGCCTATTGTTAGCAATATGTTATGGTTATTAAAAAATTATCAGTTTAAAAATGCTTAATATAGGTGCTTGCCAAAGTTAGTACATAACTTGGGAGAATAGTATTATCTTCCATGTGCTACTTTAACTAAAGGTTAGTTTTAGTTCTGTTTGATTCTTAAACTTAGGAGAAAAGGAGCTTCTTTCTTTTAAAAAATTGTTTCACATTTATATATGACTTTTAAAAGTAAATGACATGATGCATATTACCTAATAAATATAGATGATAAAAAAACCACAAAATGGTTAAGATAGAGACATGAGAATAAGAGGCTGAGAGAGAATAATTGTGTCAAAGAATGTAGTTTAAGGGAAGCTACTGCAGTTTAGCAAGACTCTGAAACCTGGGACTTACTAGCAGCCGAGGTTGAGGGAGAAATGTGACAGGTTCAAAGTGCTAGTTATCAAACAAAGTTTACTAGATTAATGGAGAAGCTGCATTTTAGGATGTATGACAAAGGTTTTTTGCATAGATGAAGAATTATTTTAAAGAAAAAGAAGTTTGTTAACATTAAATAAAAACTTTCAAATTTAAACATCAGGAGATGATTAGTTCTTTTAAACATCACTTCAAATGAATTTTACTTGTATCTCCTGACAGTTATGTGATAATTTAAAGTATCTTCTTTGGGAATTCCTTGGTGTTCCAGTGGTTAGGACTCCACGCATTCACTGCCAAGGGCACGGGTTCCATCCCTGGTCGGGAAACTAAGATTCTGCAGGCCGTGTGGCCAAAAAAAAAAAAAAGTATCTTCTTTGTTGTCAAAGAGAAATTAATACTTTAGTAGAAATAGGAAAGTGTGGGCAACTTTATTGTTGAGAATACTAACAAATATTTTCACTGTTAATAATTTTGAGGTTACATATAACCACTGACTAAAATAATCATTGCAAACTTTCCAGTCAGGCTCTTCCTATTTCGAGTAGGCCCTATTTCCTTTTCACTGTTACTTGGGCATTTTTCAAGTTTTTATCTGAAACAGAACGTGTTCTACTCAAATCTTTGCATTTGTATAAAGAATTTTTTGTTCTTCATGGTGAATTACATGGCAAAATTAAAAGTATTTAGGCTTATAAGCTGAAAGCCAAGGACTAGTTAATACATTAAAATATCATTGTGATAAATTATATAAAAAATTATATTATAAATTATATCATTATGATAAATTAGATTTAAGGGCTCAAATGTTGCCAGTGTCAGTCTGTCTTTGTCTCTCTGTACATCTCTTCTCTCACATTTCCTATCCCCACCCCTTGCAACCCACTACTACCCTCACCCAGGATGGGCAAGAAGGGAATGGAGGCAAAAGACTGTTCTGGCCCTTTTCTTCTTTTTTTGGTGGGGTATAGAGTTCCCTGGTAGCTGAAGCTTGGAGTCCAAATAGGCCATGCATGTAAAATGATCTGTTCCTTTTTTGAGACTTCAGTAGCCTGCATCTTATAGAGGTGGAGGATAAGCCCCTTTTACTGGCATTATTTTCTCTTACGCCACATGTACAAGCAATAACAGGATATGTTTAGTAGTACAGGCACCAGTAGTACAGTAGCAGGCTACTGGAAGAGGACCAGGGGCTAGAATTCAACTGTAAAGCAGCAGGTAGTGTTCACTCATATAGGAGTTGGTGACTTGGTTTTCTTTTTAGGACTTCTTATTCGGTTCTGAGGGGTGTGTATATTTTATATGGCTCAGAAAAGAGCCTCTTATACATAGGATAACCATATTTCCCTGTTCACCTCTGTTGTCCTGGTAAAATTATTAACAGTATCACCTTCACCTTTAAAAACTACTAGTTTTGGTGATAAATTATATGTAACCCTAGTTATTCTTTTGCATGCGAAATATGCTCCATTTTTCAGCTTCTCCTACAAAGCCTTGTGCAAGATTGAAGCACTTCAGGGTACTTGTGAACTTTTCCATTCCATTATTCTCCCAAATTTCAGCAAGTAGTGATTTGTAGATTTTATTTGAGACCAACCCACTGGGTCGACCATGCCAGGTCTTGGTTATAATGAGCACAGCAAACATCCAAGTGTGTGAGTCCATGAATATTTGCCATAGGAACGATCCATAATGTTTTCAGGCTGTGGAGATGTTGGAAAAGAAAATGCTGGGAAAAAGAATGCTAATCTGAATCTGGGAAGTCAAGCAGAAAGGCCAAGAATTTAGAGTAAGTTAAATGGTTTATCGAGTTGAAGGATGAAGCAAGGTTTGGTACCAAGCATAAGCATAGATGCAGATCATAAGGACAAGACTGTGGAGACACAGTCCTTAGTCTAAGAATGTGGTCTGTCCATGGCTATACCTCTCTTATATACAGTTGACCTTTGAACAATACCGTTTTGAACTACTTGGGCCCACTTATACGTAGATCTTTTTCAAGAAATACGTACTACAGTACTACATGATCCAAGGTTGGTTGAATCTGAGGATGTGGAAATGTGCATATGGAGGGCCGACTGTAAAGTTACATGTGGAGGGGATGTGGGTCAGCTCCCCAAACCCTGGTGTTCAAGGGTCAGCTGTACTCTGCCGAGCTAGCAACTTGGTCTTGAAAGTATCAGAGAATGTTACACAGGTCTGGTTTCCTTTTCTGCCCTTCCCCCTTGAAGTAACTTTTATGGAGTAGCTACAGTATAGGAAATGGTAGAGAATAAGGGTACAGTTAGAGAAATGCATCAACAATGGGGAAACAACCTTTTTCTTGCTGGATTAATGAAGTATATATTCAGAAAAATGAAATATAGATAAAATTGAATATATATTTAAATATTCTTTTGGTGTTTTTTAATGAGATATTTTAAATTTAGCTTTTATCTATAAATTTGATTTTGAAATATGGTATTAGCATCTTGGTTTGAGTTTAGAAGGAGCAAAACTTGTTTAATTAATATGAAGTTTTATTGAAATTTTATTTGTCAGAATTTCTCATCTATCCATCTTTCACAGGCTTGACACTACTCTCATAGACTTTACTGACATGAAGTGCCAACGAGGGGATTTAAGCTTCATTTTCAATGGGGATGCGGCACCCTCTGAATCTTTTGTAGTATTAGACAATGAACAAAAAGTTTATCAGCGAATACACCATGAGGTGAGCATGTTGTCTTATCAGTATTCCTGTAAATGGTTTAAAAATGTCTGTGTAGGGATTTCCCCTGTGGTCCAGTGGTTAAGACTCCGCCTTCCAATGCAAGGGGTGAGGGTTCGATCCCTAGTTGGGGAACTAAGATCCCACATGCCACGGGGTGCGGCTAAAAAAATAAAAGAAGTCTGTGTATGCAACCAAGCCTCGGTGTAATTGTTTTAAAAGGCGTAAGGCATAATTGAGATGGTTCATTCCTAAAGCTTTGATTTTCTTACCTCTTGCTTTTTAAAAAAGTTTTATCATCTGTTCTCTATCCTGACTAATCCACTGAGTCTGTTTGCTCTTAATTCACTGATGATCTCCTAGTTAAATAAACCCTAACTTCTCATAGTTCTCATTTGTTGAACCTGTTCTGGCCCTGTCCCCATTTATCTTCCTATCTTAGTTTCTTTTATTGTTGTGAACCATCTCTACCTCTTTAATATGAACACCTCTCTTGGCTTTCTGTCTGTACCGTTTTACTTTTCCCAACTCTTTGGCCACCTTTCTTTTCTCCGTCTTTCCACTCTTAAAGTACAAAATTATACCCCTTCTAAACACCATATCTAAACACCATGTGAATTGCCTTCACAACGACCTTTGAGAGACCATATTCACCATGATCTTATATCTGTTGTTCCCTGAATGCTTATAAACCAAAGAAAAAGCTTTTCTAGTATCTATATATATCACTGATAGCCTTACAAATGTTTTTAGGTCAATATTTTGTTTTGTCACTGTGGCTTTTATTTTTCACCATTTCCTTTCCTTACGTTTACCACATCTTGTGACCCCTTCCTCAACATCTCTTAGATTAGACCCTCCTACTGTCATATCTGTTGATATTTAGTTACCTTGTATGTGTACTATTGAAATAAATAGTTTCCTAACTGGCACTGAGCAAGGAAGAGTTGGATTCGAAGAGAAGAAAAAAAGACATTCCTTGTGGGGGAAACAGGATGAGTAAAGTCAGGAAAGTAGGACTAAGAATGGTTTATTTGGGAAACAGAAAAGCAATCTATCTGACTGCAGTGAAGGTTTCTCTTACTGAGCATAGGAACATGATTTATGGAAGGCCTTAACAGCCAGATAAAATAATTTAGGATCTGTTATAGTTGGCAATAGAGAGTCATAGATTCTTAAACAAGGGATTGATTTGATCAAAAAGTAATTTAAATGAATTAATCTTATATATAATAGTTTTTTGACTTTTCCTCCTTCCCTCTCTTCCTCAAACATTTTATCAAGGACCTAATAAATGCTAGACACTGCTAGGTGCTATGGATAGTGGCATTGTATTAATAGTATACAGTTTGTCTCCTGGTATCTGCGGGGATTGATTCTAGGAATCCCCAAGGATACCAAAATCCACAGATGCTCAAGTCCCTTATATAAAATGGTGTAGTATTTGCATATAAGCTACACACATCCTCCAATATACTTTAATTCATCTCTAGATTACTTATAATACTTAATACAATGTAAAGCCTAGGTAAATAGTTGTAAATACAGTGTAAATACCTTGTAACTAGTTGCCTGTGTGGCAAATTTAAGTTTTGCTTTCTGGAACTTTCTGGAATTTTTTTTTCTCCAAATATTTTTGATCCCTGGTTGGTTGAATCTGCAGATGCGGAACCTGCAGTTATGGAGGGCAAACTGTATATCAATTACTATCATATATTAAGCATTAAATGCCAGCATACTGGAACTATAAATACTTTAAAGCTCTTTTATTAAATCCTTAAAATAACCTGTCTAAATAGTACCATCTCTATTTTATAGATGAAAATATTGAGGCTTATAAATGTTAAAAGATATCGCTAAGATCACACAGCTAGTATGCAAGATGGATTGGAAAAGGGAGAGAATGGAAGGGGGGAAAATATGTGTTTTTATGGTTATAGGCATACTTCGCTTCATTGCACGTCACAGATATTGCGTTTTTTACAAATTGAAGGTCTGTGGCAACCCTGTGTTGAGCAAGTCTATTGGTGCCATTTTTCCAACAGCATTTGCTTACTTTGTGTCTCTGTGTCACATTTTGGTAATTCTCGAAATATTTTGACTCCTCTACCAGCAAACAGATTATGACTTGCTGAAGGTTCAGATGATGATTAGCATTTTTTAGCAATAAAGTTTTGTGGTTTTTTTTAAATTTATTTTTTGGCTGCTTTGGGTCTTCGTTGCTGTGTGTGGGCTTTCTCTAGTTGCGGCAAGCCAGGGCTACTCTTTGTTGCCAGTGCATGGGCTTCTCATTGCAGTGACTTCTCTTGTTGCGGAGTGCGGTCTCTAGGCACACGAGCTTCAGTAGTTGTGGCACACGGGCTCAGTAGTTGTGGCTCAACGGGTCTAGAGCACAGGCTCAGTAGTTGTGGCGCACGGGCTTGGTTGCTCTGCAGCATGTGGCATCTTCCTGGACCAGGGATCAAACCTGTGTCCCCTGCATTGGCAGGCAGATCTTAACCACTGTGCCACCAGGGAAGTCCCAGCAATAAAGTATTTTTAAATTAAGGTATGTACCTTGTTTTTTTAAGCATGATGCTATTGCACACTGAACAGACTACAATACAGAGTAAATGATGGTGGTGCCACAGATAGAATTGGGGCATTTGGAAAAGGAAACAGGTTTGGGGTTTTAGATGACCTTCATATTGGATCTGTTGCTAAAAGCAGTGTATTTGTTTCAACCTTCTCTTTATATAGACTTCTCTGAAGTATTTGCTATTACCGGTAACTCAGTTCTTAAAATTTGCATTTCCTTGTGACTTGACCTTGATCATTAGATGTTCTTTTCCCATATCTCCTTCTTACTCTCTTTTGCCTGTTTCCTTTTCTCTGCTCACTTCTTGAATATTGATATGCGCTTGATGTTCTCATTTTTACAAATTGCCAGAATAATCTCTTCCATTCCCACAGCTCTCACTACTTCTTATCAGTTGATAGTTCACAAGTATATATTTGTAACTCAGATCTTCTGAGTGGGGACCTATCTATTTAAATGCCTAATGGATAGCCTGTGTGTCTCCTAGTTACCTCAAAACTTAGCTTATTTAAGACTTAACTCATTGTTTTCCCTTTAAGGTGCCCGTTCTCCCATTTTCTTTCCTTTGGTGATTGATATCATTCTCTGTTCAGTGAGAAAAATTGGAGGTTTTTTTTGACATCTTTTCTTGTATTCTCACGTTTCCTAATTAGAGAACATGTGTGGTTATTCTTGTCTCCCTCATGTCTTATAATTATCCCTTTTTTATTCATGCTGTTATTGCCATAATTTAGGTATTCATTATGTCAACTGGACTGTCACAAAAGTCTCATAAATGATCTTCCTGGCCCCCTTCTTGTCTGCTTTTAAATTATTTCACATATTGGAGATAGGTTGAACATTGAAAACAAATTCATGACATTTGTCTTCCTTAAAGACACTTTAAAAGTTCCCTGTTGCCTGAAGAATGAAATCCAAGTTCCTTAGCATGCCATGGTTCCTTCTGTGACCTGGCTTTTGTTCATTTTTCCAGCCTTTTTCTTACCCTGTTATCATAGATACCTTCATGCTGAACTCTTTGCAATTTTTTCCAGGCTATTTAGTGTTTCATTCCTTTGTTCATATTGTTTCCAATTCTGGGGATACCCTTCTTCTTGTACCCTCACCCTGGTGGGGCACCTACTTAGTGTTACTTCCTCATCTGCCAAGTGACCATTGTTTTGATGTTCTCACTAATGTGGTACCATAGAGCTTCTAATGCTGTTTTTGTCTATATGGCTTTCTTCTTTCTTGGGGCTAAGCTTCTCAGAGGTTTGGGGTTTTTTTAGTTGTAGTCTCTGGTACCTAATACAGCATCAGTACATTCTAGTTAGAGTTTGGCAGAATCTTTCTGTAAAGGGAGAGAGTCAGTATTTTAGATATTTAAATATATTTGCAGGTCATATGGTCTCTGTCACAACTGCTCACCTCTGCTGTTATTAACATAAAAGCCACCAGAGACAATATATAAATGAATGAGTATGGCTGTATTCTAATAAAATTTTACTTGAAAAACAGATGGTGGACTGGATTTGACTGCTGGCCACAGTCTGCTGACCCTTATTCTAGACTCTCATATATGTACTAAATAATTCGAATTCTTATGTTTTAAATAACAACAGGATAGCTAACTGGGCAATAGATGAGTTGGAAAGACAGTACTAAAAGAGAAGCCAGAGATTAAGGCTAGTAGTGTAAGTATTAGCTGATGTTATAGTATCAATGAGATCACCAGTGGTCTGGTATTTAGGGTATATGTGTGTGTATTTTATGTCTAAAAGAATACAGAAATGCTAGATTTTGAGCAATAATCCTCAGGGCAGGGAATACTTGTTTTTTATCCTAATATGTATACATAAGTAATAATTGTTCATTAAATGTTTGTTGAATGAATGTAATTAACAACAGGTCTTTTTCAATGATGTGGTTAGGAGATAGTCTATGATTTACAGAAGAGTTATGTTTCAAAAGTTTATTTGAAATTGGGATGTTTGAAACTTAAGGCAAATTTCTTCATAGGTAGTGTTGTATATAGTGTTGTTCCCAAGCTAGTACATAAAATCCTAATTGATTTGTAATATATTTACATCATGATGGTTAACAGTTCTGTACAATCTATGCCAGTCAAAATTTCTCTTTAGGAAATTGTGTTCAGAATTAGTTTGGGTTACCAGGAATACATTTTCACCTGTTACAGCCTTAGCATTAATGTCAAGATTTTCTATCCCTCACTTGTAAGGGTGAAGGAAATGGGCTATATCTGGGTGAAAGTTTGTGGTGATGAATAGAAAATGGGCCTCCTGGGAATCTAGAAATCAGGAGGTAGGGAAAATAGAGCCTCTACTTATTGGAAACCTTATGGATGGTTCTCATTCTCCAGTCAACTCTCTAGGTTCTGCCTTTTTTCTCCCTCTTTTCTTCGGATTCTGGGGTCCTAAATATCAGAGAATCTCTCTTGGCCTATTATATTTAGAATAGAGCCTCATCTAATGCCTACTCATTTACTCTTCTGTACCTGGTCTCTTAGTTTTCTGTCCCTGAAACAAGCACAAAGCTTTCTCTTTTAAAAAATAATTATCGATCAATTATTTTATGCCAGCACTGGGGAATATGTTGAAGCAAGGCTGCTAATTGAGTTTGGAAATTATGAGTTGATATTTATGGATTTCTTTTCTTTCTATAAGGTGTATAGAGAAGATCCCATGTGGCCTCCTTTCCTTTTTTCCTTCCTTATCACCTCTCTCCTTTCCTCCTTCCCTTCCTTCCTTCCACTTAAAACTATTGGGAAAGAAAGGCTCATAGTGGTGGGTCTTTAGATTAAAAAGAACTAAAGTAAGGTTCATTTATACTTAAAGAAAACAAAACCTTCTTACAGGCATTTTGTCTCAGACGTGTCTACTTAATTCTTAAAGTAATCTTTTACAATTACTCTGCATACTTTGTACTTCTGTAATGGGTAATCTAGTATTGTTTCCATTACATATCTGGAAGAGTGTGAGTACCCTTTTTATGTGTCCTGTATTTTTAGATTCATAATTAGTTATAATTCTAACTTATTTAGTTATATGAAGTTTACACTTCTGTAATTGTTTTTAGAGTAACTAGCACTTCACATTTTTTTAGAATTGGTCCTTTTTGTTTTTTGAAATCTGTAACGTTTTAATTGTTGACATTTTCATATGTGGCGCTAAAAACCTCTGAAAACCTAGATTCTTATATTTACCTTTTGCCCCCACCCCAGGAATCAGAGATGGAAACAGAAGAAGAGGTTGACATTTTAATGAGTAGTGATATTTACTCTGCAACTTTATCAACCAAATCAATTTCTTTCACGCGTGCCCAAACAGGATGGCTTTTTCGGGAAGATAAAACAGTATGTGCAAATCGAGATTTTTACACTTTAAAAATTGTTTAGTATTTAATGTTGTCAAAATAATGTGATGGAAATACAGGTAGAAAGAAGTATCTTACTTACTTGTTTTCAAGTAGTTTATTCTCTTCTCTTTGAACCCAAATAGGGAATTATATTGGTTGGTTACAGAGTTGGAAGATAGGAGAAGCCAGGAGAGAAAGTTTAGTTCATTTGAATTTTATGTTGAAAAATATTCTTGTTGTTTGTTGCCTTGTTATTATACAGGGAACAATGTCTTCACATGGTTCCATTATATTTCTAATGCTTTTTTTCTTAGGAAGACCACAAAGAAGCATATACTTTTAAATTCATTTCTCTGGACCTTTTTTCTTTCTTCTTTTAGAATTTTAAACTATTTACTTACCCAGTATCTGTCCCTCAGTATTCCATATATTTGACTAAAATTAAATAAGCTTACATTTCTACAACACTGTAATTAAATTAAATCTCAGTGGCGGTTTCCCCATTAGTGAATTGTAAATTCTTTCCATAATTCCCATTTCATCTGTCAGCAAGAGGTTATATAATATATAATATTTCAAATATAATATGTTCAAAATATATTCAAACAGTTTTTAGTTGCATGTATGAAGAAGCATCTTATAAAATTTTAAAGTCAAGAATAAGTAACACATTAGGTAAGGGACAAGATTTTAAGAATTCTATTTATCTTTTATTACACACAGTAGAAATGAATATATCCTCATTAGAAAGACAAAAATAGCCTGTAATAGTCAGGGTTCTTTGAGAAACAAAATCAGTAGGAGTTCTGTATCTCTCTGTGTATGTGTATATATCTGCATATAGATGTATATATACCTATAGACAGAAGGAGAGAAGGGTGAGGGAGAGATTGATTTATTTTAAGGAATTAGCTTGTGTGAATGTAGAGGCTGGTAAGTCTGAAATTTTTAGAGCAGTCTAGCAGCTGGAAATTCAGGGGAGAGTTGATATGGTCTTGAGTTTGAAATCTGCAGGCTAGAATCTCAGGCAGGGTTTCTGTGTTGCAGTCTTGAGGCAGAATTGCTTTTCCTTTGGGAAACCTTAGTCTTTGCTCTTAAGGCCTACATTTGATTGGATATGGCCTTTCCATATTATGGAGGGTAATCTGCTTTACTTCAAGTCTGCTGATGTAAATTTTAATTAATCTAAAAAATGCCTTCATGGAATTCCCTGGTGGTCCAGTGGTTAGGACTCAGTGCTTTCACCACTGTGGCCTGGGTTCAATCCCTCGTTGGGGAACTAAGATCCTGCAAGCTGTACAGCACAGCCAAAAAAAAGAAAAAGCCTTTGTAGCAACATCTAGACTGGTGTTTGATTGAACAGTTGGACATCATAGTCTAGGCAAACTGACATAAAATTAACCACCACACAGTCTTACACATAAAGCTGAAAAATCTCCCTTGACCACTACTCACAATCCCAGAGTCCTTTGCAGAAGGTTATCCAGCTGTATACCCCCCAGACCTTTCTTTATGCTTTATGTACATAAATATCTATTTATGATTGATAGGTTTATTTTTCATAAAGTGTCATTTTATCTATTGTTTTGCAACTTTTTTTCCCCCAATGTCTTAGAAGTGTTTTCAGTAGTATTACTTCATTCTTTTTAGCAACTGCATAGTATTCCATAGTATGGATATGTTGTAATTTATTTATCCAGTCTCTTATTTTTGGACATTTAGATGGACACACATTTGTGTCCAGTTTTCTCCCACTATAAATGATGTTATGTTTACTATCCTTTTACATGCCTTTGCATTGTCTTTTATAGATAGCAAGAAATGGAATGGCTGGATTATGGGGAATATACATTTAAATTTTTTTATTGATATGATTTATTTTTAATAAATGCTTTTTCATTATAAGATTTCAAAAATTGATCATTATCACTTGAGTGTTTCCCAACCACAGAAAAATTCTCACTGTGAGATCTAGGTTCATCAATTTTCCTCTCTAAGCCTATTTGGCAACAAGTACCATTATAGGATTCCCAGTTGTGAGATCCTACATTGCAATCCATTTGTTGGCTTGAAGTCTTATTTGTTTGTACTCTGTTCTTCTGGACAGCATTAGAAGGATCACTTCAAGAGAAGATAAAAATTGAAGCTGCTGTTCATCTAGTGCTACTGCTAAGCAGCTCAAAGCTCTTGAAGAGTGTCTAGGTGATCTTCTTAAGTCTTTGACAGGTAAGGAGGGAGTCAGTAATGCTTATGGTTCCCATTTTGTAGGTAGAAACAGGTACAGAATGCCTTGCTTTCTAATGACTGGTAAGGAAGCCACCAAAAGCAAGGTGGAAATGGAAGCAACAATAAACACTTAGTTTTGGAATGCCAGAAAACAGCAGCAAGAGGAGAGCAAGTGATCTGCATGCAGGTAGAAATGGGAAGCTTATTTTCAGTAGTTACTGATCATGTTTTCTGAGGTAAGTTATTTCAAACTCTGACCACCTGTGGGTCTGGAAAAAGGTGAAGGTTAATGTTGAAGGAGCCCTCTTTTCTTGATGTCCTTTTAATCCATTTGAGTTTCCCTATCCCCAATCCATAATATAAATACATAATTATATTGATGAGCAAAACTACTTGGTTGTTCTCCCACTGTTGAAAGAAGCAAGCAACTGTAATTTGAAGTTTGGGCCTGTTAGAGAATACTGGAACAGGTAATTAATTTTAGTTGTACTAGAAATTTTTATTTCTTTTTATTCCATTTTTTTCTATCTATAAAATGGGAACATTAATTATCCCTGACCCCTCCTTGTAACTCATGATATTTGACTATTAGCTAAATTAAGTTGTCAGATAGTTTTGTGCTACTTGGGAGTAGATTCTAAAGGAATACTATGTGTTGTTTTTACTTACACTTAATTCATTTGCAGATTAACTACCATACATCTTGTGTGTTTTAAATTTTCCTTTACAAATTTGAAATGTGTAATTTTATGTATTTTTTAGCTTAATAGAATGTATAAGATAATTTGATAATTTCAAGTACCAGAGGGATGTTATATGTTTATGAAGAAACTGTGTATTACTTCAAAATTTTAAAAAAATCTAAGATAAACTTTATTATTTTGAAATATTTGATTTTGCTTTAGGAAAGGGTAGGAAACTTTTTGGCCGACTTTTATCTGGTGAATGGACTTGTTTTAGAATCAAGAAAAAGAAGAGAACATCTCAGTGAAGAAGATATTCTTCGAAATAAAGCCATTATGGAGAGTTTGAGTAAAGGTGGAAACATAATGGAGCAGAATTTTGAGGTATAACTTTTACTTTTCTTAATTTATAATGTTCTAAAGAGAGAGGGGGTAGACTTCATTCCTGGCATTCAGTGAGTTTATATAAGTATGCTCATAGGTTTTGTTTACCATGTATCACCTTTTATTTTTCTGTGATACAGTCTTTGGTGATTTTTTGTGAACCTGTTCTTGATCTTTGAGTCTTCACTAATAAATAGATTAAAATCGTTTTGTAAGCATAAAACCTGGTGTTAATTTTTAATCCATGTCCCTTTGCATATATATATATATTTTTTTTTTCCTACTTCACCAACTGAAATCTGCTGCTGCTGTGAAGACCTGGCTAAAAATCTACCTACTTTATGAAGTCATTTCTAGCCTATACCTTCCCATAATTTTTTTATTCAGCATGTATTTATTGAAAACATGGTACATGCAAAGAATTGTGTGACAGTAGGAAAAGGGGGGGGGAAATCATGGAACTACATAGCTATATGAGACAAGGTAACTTGGCTCTATAATCTTATTTCCCTAGTAAGATGAATTGGAGGGTTTCTTAAATTTTTTTTTATTTTAACAATTTTAGACTTTAAAACCAGAAAAAAAATGATTCCCAAATGTTAACATTTTACTACATTTTTTATAGCAGTGTTTTCTAGGATTGGGACCCTTTAGTGGATTATGAATTCAATTTGTGGGCTGTGACCTCCACTTTTTTTTTTTTTGAAGTAGAATCTAAATTCAGATAATAAGGAAAAACTAGAGCACATAGTATGGGTCCTTATTACTTTATGAAACAATAGTGTCAGGGGTGTATGTTGTGTCTACTTGCATATGTGTGACTGCTGGGTTATAGTGTAAAATGTGAGTCACAGTCAGAAAAAGATGAAAGGCTACTATGTGGAGACTTGAATTCCTTGAATGTTTAGCCTCTCCCCTATGGTATTGTGCCAGATTGCATTTTCAGGATAGACAAACTTTTCAGAATAGTATGCCAGGTCTCAACTAATTCATGGTGATACCGTGTGTGCCAGCAAATCTATCTTAATGTTTAGAAAGTTTATGTGTTGAGTGAATCAACCATAGTTTAGTTAAGTGAGTATAGGATGTAAAGTGCTTAAGAAGCCACATTAAATGTTTAAGTTAAAATTGTGATCCAGTTTAGTGTGATCGTGTCCCCTTCCTGCCAGATCCTCTTTGCAGTCCTCATTTTTCTTTTGTCCTTGGGTTAGAGCCTCACTAGACTTTATTTTCCAGAAGCCTCCTGGTATTTGCTGATCTCTCCATCAGTAGGAGGTAATAGGATGTGATATGCTCAGGAAATAGAAATGGAGATGGATTGAAGAGAGGGAATGATGAGCCTAATCTTTTGACAAAGCTGTTACCCTTTCCCATTGTTAACCAGACATAAAGAACATTTCTTTGGACTATAATGTGATTTAAATTTTATAACAGTTCTTTTTTAAAAAATGATTTTGTTGTGGTGGTGCTTATTGCTACCTTTGTTTAATTTTGGCAGCAAACCATTTTGGGATGAGTACACAAATTTATTTTCTTTAGGGCAGAGGTTGTAACTTGATGCACTTGAATTGGTAAAGGGGTCTTTAAATGACATTTTAATCACGTATAGTTTGGCATGTTGAAATTAAAACATAGTTTAATCCCAGATGTCTATATAATAAAACTAAATAATATGAATTAAATAATTAAGCTTCTGACTTCTGATCAGATCAAAGGAAATAGTTCCTGGGCATTGTGTGAAGTATTTTTTCATATATCATCTCATTTAATTTTTAATTATCACAATGACCTAATGAGATAACTATCATTGCCCAATTGTATAGAAAGGAAAATGAGGTTTAAAGAAATTAATATATCTGAAGTCACAAAGCTATAAGTAGCAAAGATGGGTTTTGATTCTTGGACCCTTACCCCAAGTTCTTCTTGTTCTTGGGCTAAGTATATTGCTTCCCAGATTGCCTTTGTTAAAGTCTCATCTTTGTGTGTAACCAGATTTTCAACACGTCTTAGCAATTCTTACAAAATATTGTGAAGTTGAAGTTGTAAAAGGAATGAGAGAACGTTGCTATTGGTAAAAGTAGTCAAAATCAGTATTGTGGTGTTTTTTTTAATGATGTATAGAGAACACATTAGTAAAAAGCATGTTTTTGGCTTTGGAACATTATTGAAAATTTCAAGAACTTAGAAAATATGTATGACTATTATGATTGTTTTCAAAAGACATGAAAATATTATATATATATACATATATATATATATATAGATATATATATATATATATATGTACATATATATATATATTTTTGGCCATGTTGTGTGGCTTGTGGGATCTTAGTTCCCCAACCAGGGATTGAACCTGCACCCTTGGCAGTGAAAGCGTGGAATCCTAACTACTGGACCGCCAGGGAATTCCTGAAAATATTATATTTTAAAGCCACATTTTAATAGAATTTCAGTTCTTAAAAATGTATGTCCTTTTCAGAATGCATTTATGTTCTTTATTCTAAATGAATAGCTTTTGAGTTTCTTTTCAGACAAATATTTGTTTTAATTTCTATAAGAAATAGCTTATAGGTAACACTTGGAAGTAATTATTTGCCTTTTAACTAGTTTTGCCATTTCTACTCCTTCTTTTCCCTCTCCTTTCCAGACAGTTCTAATATTTAGTATATATTTTTGACAATATTTTTTATAGTAAAATTTAAGTGCTCAGAAATTCTTAAGTTATGGACACTTGCTCCTCCACTTTTGGTGCTTTTTCCCACTTTGTTCTAACCACTTATTGTTGGAGGGGGGAGTAATGCCCCATTTATACCTTAGACAGTCATTGATAAAAGCATTAATTGTATGCAAGCTATACATACAGAATATTGAGTTAAACTCTATTAGTGATTATGTACTTTTTTAATATATAAAATCAAAATAAGAATATATAGATATAAAATACATGAATGTGTTAAACTTCCAGAAAATTTTGCCATATAAAATATTAGAATTCAGCAAATCTAGCAATAAATCAAAACTATTTCTTATATGCTTCAAGAAAAACAGGCATTAAAAGTTTGCATTTAATTATGTAGGAAAGGTTTGATTTCATTTTAGTTACAGAGCCTACTGACTTAGGGAAATAAACTTAGAAAGCCATCTGGTGTCCTGTGGCAGCCTTCATGTCTTCCTGTTTCATTAGATAGTTATGGGAACAGTATAGTGGGAACACTGATGGGTTCAGCTGTGAGTATCAGTATATAACAAAGGATCAATTAGAATAAACATAAACTAAGAAAGACCTTATTAAAATATAATAACTGATATTCATAATGATGAAGTAAAGTGCTCAGTGGAAGGTTAAATTAGATTCATTACAGTCTCTACTAAGATGGGGAATGTGTAATGTATAGTTTAGAAAGAATTCTATTGGCAATAGTAGAAACTGCTTAGAGAATTTTATTACCTGGAAAAATATACTTATATGACATGCCGCATTATCTAATCATGCCAGGAAAATGAGTCTTTACTATGATAATATATATCTTATATATGTATATATGATAATATATATGTGATTTAATATATATGTAATTTAATATATATTATATATATATATATAAACACTCAGTTATAGCCAAATGTATATACAGGTATTAAATATATATAGGTATTAAATAGACTGGAAGCAAGAGTAGACAAAAGAGTAGACAATTTTAAGCAGTGCTCTGAAAGAGAAATTGACCATGATCTGCTTAGTTAGATAGAGATTTGGGTGGAGGTGTGATTAACCTTTCTGGGTTGGAGCATCAGTGGTAAATTTTTTCAGTCATTTCTTCTGTTTGTTACAGCTTCTATTAGCTTGTCTGCCTTCTGCAGGATCACAAGACACTGTTTTACCTAATGTTTTGCCACAATATTTATGACAGTCACTACCTATTACGCCCATTTGTCATTCTGTTAATAGCCATTGCCACGTGCCATACTATTGTGTGTAGTATCACATTTTATATATCGTATTTGGTATTGGTTATGATATAATTTTGGCTGATTATAACAGTAACTTAAACAAGACAGGAGTTTATTTTTCTCTCATGGAAAAATCTGAGTTTATATGGTTTCTTTGTTCTGTGAGTTAATCTCAGACCTAGCCTTTTTTTTTTTTTTTGGTCTTATTTCTCTACCATTTCTAGGATCTGGCCCTCATTCACATGGTATACGATGTTTTATTACCTGTTTAGCATTCCAACCATTAGGAATGATAATTGCTAATAGTAATTAGGAAAGAGAGGACATGCCTGTTCTGTTTGAGTACCCAGTCAGAAGTTGCATGCATCACTGCTCAAATCCCATTGGTTAGAACTTAGGTGTAACTAATTTAGCTAGCTGTAAAGATATCTAGAAGTCTTTACTCTAGGAAGTCATGTGTCCAGCCAAAAATTGGTAGGGAGGTTCTTTTACAACAAAGAACAGGAGATAGATTATTGATTGAGTAGACAATTAGTATTCTCTAATGTCTCATTGTTAGATACATACCTGATGCTTCAGTTACCACATAAACTAGTAACTGTCACCCAATATATACCTTCAATTCTGACCTGTCTCTTAATCACCAGATCTATAGTATTTTGCCTACCTCCACTTGGATAAACATAGGTATCTAAGATTTAGTATGTTTAAATCTGATCAGTTTTTTCATTCTTCTTCTTTTCTCTGTCTTGAGTGGTAACACTATTATCTACTACCATTACCCAAACCAGCAATCTGAAATTTGTCCTTGGACTTCTTAGCTTTCTTTAACCTCTGTGTCTAATCGATTACAAAATCCTAAAGATCTCATGAATCTATTTCTCTTCTTCCATTTTGAAATAGCTTATCATTTCTCATTTGGATTACTGAGATAGCTTCCTAACTTACTCACTGCTACCAGAATGCCTCTCTGAAATAGATTGAACTATGTAAAGCCTCAATAACTAAAATGTATAGAATATTTACTATGTGTCAGGCACTATTTTAAGTATTTTATGTTAACAAGCCAGTTTTATCCTTACAACGACCCTCTGAGGTTATGTAGTTGACTAAACTGAGACAAAAGAGGTTAAATAATTTGTCCAAAGTCAGCTAGTAATTGGCAAAGCCAGGATTTGGTCAGTCTGGCTCCAACGTTTGTGTTCTAAAACATTATATTGCTCAAAATATTCGTCCATTGCTTTCTGAGTAAAATACAATCTACTTAGTGCACAAAACGCTTTCAAACTACTTTTTCTCTTCTGTGTCTTGCCCTCTTGCCTTGTATAGGTATATATGTATGCTACACATGAAGGGAAAAATAGCACCACACTTGTAGTTTCCCAGTACAGCATGCTTTTTCTCACCATTGTACTTTTCTCAATGTCCTTCATTTGGTTATTTTGTTCTCTTTCTCTTAGACTTCTCCACCAGGAACCACCATTGCTGGCACATCTTTTTGGCTACCCCAATCTGGGTCAGAGAAACCTCTTCTCAGTGCTTTTATGCCATCCTCTTGATCCCTCTATCATAGCACACCCATCCTGGATTATAATTATCTACTTCCTGTGTGTCTCTTTGTAAACTTCTCAAGGGCAGAACGTCATCTTTCATATTGCCTGATGCTCAAAAACTGTTAGTTTCCCTTCTTCCCCTATTCTTCTGTTGCTACTCAGAGATCATCAATGATTTCTAACCAACAAAATCTGTGGCCTTTTTTTCAGGCTTCTTTCCCTTTAAAGTCTTTGTCATGATATTGAAACAGCCTTTTCACTTCCATGATACTTGTCTTGCATCTTGTCATGATACTTGATACTTGTCTTGTATCTTGTCATGATACTTGATGCTATGTTTTTTTCTTTTCCCTTATTGATTAATATCTGGCTCCCTTCTGTCCTCTCCGCCCTCCCCCCTGGCAAATCTGTGTAGTTTTTAGGACTCAGTCATTAGTCCTCTGTTTTATTACTTTTCATTTAGTTAGTCAGAGAATTCTTAAACCATTATCTCTAAATATGATTTCTCTCCTTTTCTTTTTGTAACTGCCCTCTAGGAACTTCCAAGTATAAAATAGTTACTATTATTTACTGAATCCTTTATACTGTGCTAGGCACTAAGATTTTCCATACACTGTCTCCTTGAATTCTTAACTATGAGTTGGGTGGTCATATTCCCATTTTGAAGGTGAATTAAATGGACAATAATATAAATAACATGCCCCAATTCACACAACTACCAGGTAGTGGAGCTGGGTGGGATTCCAGTTCATTTTTGTGTCTTCAAAATCCTTGATTTTAACAACTCTAATATGCTGCCTATTAACATCTTAAACTCATTATATCCGAAACTATACTTCTCTGAATGGAATCCTCTCCCAGTGTTACTGTTCATTTTGTTATTTATGTGTCTTTCACTTATTGCCCTTTTGCTCTACAGTTTGTGGTTTTTCCTTAGCAATTTTCGATTTCTACTGCCACTCCCTTAGTTCTTTATTGCCAATTCATCCTATTGTGATCCAAGCTCTTAGTTAACAAAGATGAGGTGTAAGTTTTAAATCTGATATGACCTTTACCACTGTTGTTGATCTCCCTTTTGAACTTTCCTCCCTAGTTCAAATCAATCTAGTGTTTTCACTGTTAATTCTCTCTGTCCAAAATATTCTTTTTATTTTCTTTTCATTTAAATTTGAGCCTCAATCCCCTAGTCTCGATTTATTGTCTATAGAAAACTGCTCTCTTTTCTGAACCCCTGTATTACTCAGTTTTTTGTAAGCTCATTTGATCTTTAATCATTTAATACTTTGTATTCCTGATTAGCTATTCATGTTTGTATGTGTTTTTTCTTTCCAACTTTGAATTGTAAACTCTGTGAAGTCAGGATTAGTTTTTATACTTCTCTGTAGTTCCCACGTTCAGCATCTAGCATAATGCCAAGGACATTTTAGATGATTAAAACATCGAATGGGGCTTCCCTGGTGGTGCAGTGGTTAAGAATCCGCCTGACAATGCAGGGGACACAGGCCATGCTCCACAACAAGAGAAGCCACCGTGGTGAGAGCCCGCGCACCGCAATGAAGAGTAGCCCCTGCTCGCTGCAACTAGAGAAAGCCCATGCACAGCAATGAAGACCCAACACAGCCAAAAATAAATAAATTAAAAACAAAACAAAACAAAAACAAAAAAATAGACATTGAATGAATGGATTTTACTACTTTGACACTTTTCTTTTTATTTGAGGTTTAAGAAATGATAATAAATATTATTGGACCTTACATCACCATGGAAGTATCTCAGAATAACCTCTTAAAGCATTATATTGAAGAGATTAAGTAGATTATAGTTTATTGTATGTTTTAATTTTATATTTTAAAAAATATAATGTTCTTTTCTCCCTCCCTCTTTGTCTCTGTCTCTGTATCTCTCTTTCTTTCTCTCTCTCTCCCCCTCTCTGTTTGTTATTTTTGGGCAGCCAATTCGAAGACAGTCCCTTACCCCTCCTCCTCAGAACACTATTACATGGGAAGAATATATATCTTCTGAAAATGGAAAGTAAGTGTTGTTTTGTTTATATATTCTTTGGTTTTTAGAAAAATTTGTAAAAACATGAATATTTAGGCATAAAATTTTTTTTACAGAGAATCACTAGTATAGTTTCATCTGAAGCAGTTCTTTTTCCTTTTAAAAATGTGGATGAAGGGGCTTCCCTGGTGGCACAGTGGTTGAGAGTCCGCCTGCTGATGCAGGGGACACAGGTTTGTGCCCCAGTCCGGAAAGATCCCACATGCCGCGGAGCGGCTGGGCCCGTGAGCCATGGCCGCTGAGCCTGCGCGTCCGGAGCCTGTGCTCTGCAACGGGAGAGGCCACAACAGTGAGAGGCCCGCGTACCACAAAAAAATATATATATATATATGGATGAAGCATGATGAGGGAGAAGCATCCCCAGTTACATTTTCTTTTTGAATAAGTTGTAGAGCCTTCTTTTTACATCCCTCTTGCCAATTTATATACACCAAAAAACCTATAGGACATTGTTCTAAGGAAATATGAGGACTTGCCCAATACAGTTGCTTATTTGAGTTTTTACACTGTATGATGAACTTTATATTCTGTTATTATCCAGAGTCTTTTGCAAGGTATGTAAGGCTACTCATTGTTTATCTACTTTTTGCCTTTCCAAGCTCATCTCCTGTCATGATCTCTTTGTTTCAGCCTGTGCCAGACTACTTCTTACTATGCTTACCCAAGATGTTTGCTTAATGTTATATTGCTAATACTTAGTAGAGTACCTATTACATAGTTTTTGTATCCAGTAAGTACTTATTGAATAAAAGAATGATGAATGAATGGTTTATTTTGAATGAATAAATAAATAAGAATTTTTTTCTGGCTGCCCATGTCAAAGAAAATACAGTCCTTTGTAGAAAATATTCTTTTGGTGGAGAATAAAATATTACCTACCCTCATGCTTAGTAAGAAGTTGTCTTTTTTTTTTTTTATGTTGAAAGGTTTATTGTTATACTTTTTCTAACTTCTCTAAAATGTTTCCATCTTATAATATTCTACAAGTAATGTAAAATTCTGTATTCTTTATATCACTTCTTATTGATCAGTGCTGAGAACCATAGACAGTAAGAGGTTGAATTGAATAAGTGATTTAAAAGATACAAAATATTTTTAAAGGTTGTTTTTTCCTATGGATTTGCTTTGTTATTAAAAATAGTGATTATTAAAATTCAATATGAAATTTTCTGGGTTTTGATCATATTCTTCTGAACTTTTATGCTTTGCTATTTTCTTTTTCTTGTTACCCTTGCCTCATTTATTATACGTTTCATTCCCTTTTAGCATAATTTTATTTCTATCAGAGTAAGAAAAGTTGAAATACTAATGAATGTCATTGGAAGATGACAGATTCTTCTTGGGAAGATGACAGCATGTGGAAAAAATTTCCTAATATTTTCTTTCTTTCTTTCTTTCTTTCTTTTTTCCTTTTTCATTTTAGAGCTCCTCATCTGGGTAGAGAACTGGTGTGCAAAGAGAGTAAGAAAACGTTTAAAGCCACAATAGCCATGAGCCAGGAATTTCCCTTGGGAATTGAGTCGTAAGTTTGTTATTAACTGCACAAGTTTATGAAAGAAGCTATTGAACTCTAAATGCTATAATAATGTTGGCATCTGAGTGGTGCATTTGAGGCCTTTGAAATGTAAAAGCAAACAGCCATTGCTTTGACAGTGTGTCGTGCTCCCTTCTAGAAATTTTCCAGCTCACAAAATATTAACATTTTAATTATTTTAACCAGATAAATTTTTGAATAATTATTTCTTAATTACAAAAGTAATACATGAATACATGCTTATTGTAAAAAGTAACAGTTGGGAAGTTTATAGAATAAAAATGGCAGTTTTCTTTCACCTCAGGTAAATAACTGCTGTATTTTTGTCTAGATTTTTTCTGTGTTTTTTTAGAATTTTTTATAAAAATGGGGGAACAGTCTACAATTTGTTCTGTTAGTTCCTTTTTTTCTTTTAAAAGTGAGTTATCATGGAGTTCTTACAATAAGTACATTATTATCTATCTTTTTCTTCTTTCCTTGATATATTGTAGTATTGATATACTGCCATTTATTTTATCATCCCCCTACTGATAAACATTTTAATTATTTGTAGTTTGTCACCCTTATAAACAGTACTCCTGGAGTACTTGAGTATATCCTTCCAAACCTGTATTCATCAGATGCTCATTAAAAAAAATTGATTTGGAGAGATGGATGGAATGTGAGGTGGGTAGCTAGAGCCGATTCTGACAGAATTGTACCTTTAGGCTTCTCACTAAAGTAGGGGATGAATTGAAGTCCTAGGCTTTCCTTTGTAGATCCTTCCACTTTCAGTCTGGGCTATTACATTAAAAAAAAAAATTCTCACGGAAGAGAGCAGGACCCTTCTTTTCTACAAATTCTGTGCACATCTCATACTCCTCAATAGCCAGGCTTTGGAAGAGTAGATAGAATTTGGTATACAGTCCTCAAGTTATTGATCAAAGAGGGAAATAAATAGTTCTCAGAAGATGCGGGAAGGGAATTAGCCATACATACAAATCTGCATAATTTATCATATCTTGGACCCAAATGACTCCAAGATGCACCAGATATATACTCTAATGAAGAAGAATAATGTGGCAAATTACAAGATGCTCTCAATTTTAGGAGTTATCCCAATTTCAGAGATGTTAATATGTGAAAAAAAATGGGTATTTTAGAATTTATAAAATGTGGAATTATAGCCATTCCCCCTGCAAAAAGTAAAATAAGGAATATAGATAGTATGTAAAAGCCAGAAAAAGAACTCATTCTAGAATAAAATATAAGTCAAAGAACAGAAGAAAATTTCTTGTAAGTACTATAGGAAAACATAAAAAGAACATGAAATTGGTAAACTAGATCACTCTAAGATGAGATGATAAGACAACAGAATGAAATGAAAAGGAGATTGTAAAGCTAAGGAAATAAATTAAGCACTGAATAGCACTATTGCAAAACAAATACAGTAGAAACAACAATGAACAGGATAGATGTGACCAAAAATTAAATTTTTATAGCTTATAGTGAATCCAGTGAAAGAAGAGGTTAAAGAAATTTGAGAAGTAATATTTATGGAGGAGAGTGGTTCAATATAAGGATCATTGCTGTTCCATTTTAATAGAAAGCCTCCAAAATGTAAACAAAATAGTATTCAAAATATGATAGAAGAAAATTTCTCTGCATGGAAGAACTAATTCTGTAGCCTAACATTAGGCTCCAAGAAAAATTGATAGAGAAGGATTAGTAACAATTATTATATTGGTTAAACTATTGTATTTCAATTGTTAATAGAGAGTTCTAAAGGCATTCAGGTGAAAGGGTAAAAAACAGCCTGGCCTTACGTTTTTTTTACATCTTGATATTGCTGAGGCAAAGAAAGTGTGATCTGATAGTATATCTAGGTAAGATGTCATTTACATATCAAGGCAATTGAAAAGGACACAGAAGAATTCAATAAATATAGCAGCCATGGGCCTTTTTTGAAAGAAAAATACTACTACTTGAAAATGAAATTCATCCAACCAAAGGATAAAAGAAGTTAAGAGACCTCATGAAATTGTAGTTAAGAGGGAAGGATTATAAACTGAAATTTTATGCCAGTTGGATTTCTCTTTAGTATGTAAAAAAGAAACACTCAGTTATCAAATCTATAAGAAATCAAGGAATAATAAGTACGTAAGAGCCCTTCACACACACAAAATTGACAGTGAAATTCAGGCGTCCAAACAGTGAGGCTAATTAAAGAACTTGGGAATTTGTAGACTTCAGGAAGAAGACTAGTGTAAGCCTTGAATCTGCTGAAATATAGATCTGAAATCAACAACTGTGGGAATTATGGCTGCCCAATAAAATGTGAAAGTTATAAACTTTGACACAGTGAAAAGAATAATAAAACAAAAAAACAGGAGGTGGAAGGAGGTGTCATTTTCTCATCTTTAATATCTGGAAGTCAGTAATACTGTGTAAGTTTGAAGCATGTAGTTATAAAACAACATAAAGACACAATGAAATCAATTTGAAAAATGTTTTTCTCCTTCCATTTTTCAGATTATTGAATGTTTTGGAAGTAATAGCTCCCTTCAAGCACTTTAATAAGCTTAGAGAATTTGTTCAGATGAAGCTTCCTCCAGGCTTTCCTGTAAAACTAGGTAAGAGAAAAATTTTCATGTAAGTTCAGTGTTTGTTAGAAATATGGAGCTGTTTACTAACATTTAAGAAGAAGAAATATGCTTTGAAGGAAAATGGATTTCCTAGTTTAAATTTTTATATGGTTTTTCTGTAATTACATGCATTGATATTCATGTTTTGTCAAATATATAAAGTTCCTGATGAAAACTCTAATTCTACTTAAGTCAAATGTAAGGGATATGCAAATATTTCATTCAAGAGGGTGTGGGTGAACTTATGATGCACTGTGATAATGTTTTAATATGAAATATAGGGAGACTGGATTTTAGCCCAAATTTTCAGCAGACTTTGAGTTTCTGAATAGTGGGAATGTTTCTGTTGTCAACAGTCATTATTCAGGGATACAGTAATACTCCTTACATTTTATTTTTCAGTCTTAAATGTGTAAACTTAATTTCATTTTAAACAATGATCTTTCAAAACAGTAAACTTTCATTTTCGTATATATTTATCTTCTTAACTGTATTAGAAAACTGGGAGCAAGACACTATTTACAGGTTCTTTAGGAGTTGAGGTTTAGATTTAGCAGTGATTTAATCTCCAGGAGGGCCTTCAATACCATCCACTGATCCAGCCTCCAAATATTTAATCAGTGCCTGCTGTGTACTGGACCCTTTTCTATGGGGGGGATGAGAGACAGCAAAAAGCCCCTGCCCTTTTGGTGTTTACATTATGTATGGGGTAGGGGGATATTATATAATAATATAATTTTTATATAATTCCTCTGATATATTTTATCTTGTTTTACTCAATATTACTGAAACCACATCTCAGAATAATTAGGCCAAAATGCTTTAATCCCAGAAGTAATGCTTTTATTGCTAAAATTAAACTCGACCTTCTCAACTTTCCAAATTTGGGAATACATTTTGTGAATTAAAATTGATTTTAAAACATGTTCTAACTATGTCATTCCAGATTCCCTTTGTGATGTAAAAGCACTGGGAACCCAGTGTCTACTTGAGTAAACCAGTGATAAGATTCTAGGCAGAAACTGTTAGAAAACTAAAGCTGAGAGTTTGAGCTGTGGATCATTACATGAGTATTTCTGCAGAAGCTTCAAATCCCACTGTAATTGTCTGTAGCCAGAAAATACTTCAAGCATTGGACTCTCTTCTATATACTGTATTTAAGGGGCACAGTGACAAACTAGAATAGAGGGTAGGGATTAAATATATGAAACTATTACTGTATTCACATTTTTTAAAGTCCCAAGCACAAATCAAACCTCACAATACAAGTTTTTTTTATGAAAAAGAAATACTTTATATAGAAAGGAAAAAAATCTACAATACTTTTTTGCAGGCATTTCTCTGATATAGAGCCATATTAACAAGGGATTTATAATTTTTTGCTTGTATACTTATTGGGAATTTGCTTACCTCTGTCTCTCTTGTCTCTTTGTCCTTCTTTCAAAATGACCATATAAAACTCCAGTCCTACGTCAGTTTAATCTTCAGTCATTTCTGTTTCTATATTTAGGCTAGAAGGTACAATTGAGGGGAAAAATTTGGGTATTGTTAACACAATTACATGTTTTCAAAAGCAGCCAGAGCTTTAAATGCTGATTTTGAATGATCTTTTCTCTGATTTGCTGCTTCCCTCATTCTGCTTTCAAAGGTTAAATTTGAACCTCCTTCAACAGTCCCCATCCCCACCCCCCACTACTTCCTCCCACAGTCTAAGCAGATGAATTTTGTTTTCTTAGTTACAAAAAAAGGCCATCAGAAATGAGACCTCCCTCATTACTCCCAACTTCTCACACAGACTTTTCTGCCCCAAGCCCTATCTTTTCCTCCATCTTTTCTATCTCAGTAGAAGTGGTGTCCCTTTTCTTAGCTTGATTATTCTCTTCATTTGTACTGTGGATCTGTTCTCCTCCCTGCTTTTTTAAAAAGCTTGCTCTATCAGTTTCCCCATATTTCTCCTTTATCTTCCAACTCCTGTACAGCCTTTTTCTTCTTAGCCGTTAGGCTTTGTTCAGGTCTTTCTCCTTTTAAAGTTAAACCAATTAAAGGTCTTTCTCTTTTTAAAATTCAGCCGATCTATGGAGTTCCTTGGGGCCTAGTGGTTAGGATTGTGGGCTTTCACTGCCGTGGCCCGGGTTCAGTCCCTGGTTGGGGAACTGAGATCCTTCAAGCTGCACGGTATGGCCCAAAAAAAGAAAAGTCAGGCACAGGGAGGTGAGGGGAAGATGGCCAAACTTCAGAAATAAAATTCAACCAATCTAATGAAACAATCCCTTTAGCTCCACCCTACCCAGCACTTGCCTTTAATCTTTGCTTTTCATAGCCAAGTTGCTTGAAAGTCTACTTTTATCTCTCCATTCTTTCTTTCTATTTATAGTTATATTATAAATGGGGGAAGGTGAAAGGAGATAAAGAGAGGTAAAATTTTTCTACTTCACTTGAATTGCTAAAGTGATGACACCAGGGGCCTATGATAAATTAGTTATATATAATGTATACCTAGAGCAACCACTAAAGAAGGTGTACAAAGAGATATACTCAAAAACACTATAGATAAATAAAAATAAAATTCTAAAAAGTAGTCATGTTGGGACTTCCCTGGTGGTCCGGTGGTTAACACTCTGCGCTTCCACTGCAGGGGGCACAGGTTTGATCCCTGGTTAGGGACGTTCCACATGCTGTGTGGTGCAGCCAAATAAATAAATAAATAAATAAATAAATAAATAAATAAATAAATAAATAAATAGTAGTCATGTAACCTACAGGAAGGCAAGAAAAAGAAAAATATATGAAAAAAGACAACAAGCAAAAAAACAAAAAATGAAACAGCAGACTTAAGTCTTAAGTATATAAATAATTCCATTAAGTATAAATAGTCTAAATAAAACATTTAAAAGATATAGATTGGAAAAACAGATTAAAGAAACATGACTCTACTACATGCTATCTTCAAGAAACCCTTCAAATATGATATTGGCAAGTTGAAAGTGAAAGGATGGAAAAAGATATATCATGCAAACATTAATCAGATGATAACAGGACTAGCTATATTAATATTAGATAAAGTAGATTTCAGAGCAAAGAAAACTACTGGGGTGCGGGGGGGCATTATATAATGATAAAGGAGTCAATCCATGAAGAAGAATAGCAATCTTAAATGTGTATACCAAACAACAGAGCTGCAGGATAAGTGAAGCAAAATCTGAAAGAAATGAAAGGAAAAATAGATTTTCAATTATAGTGAGAGTCTTCAGCACCCTTCTCTCAACAGATGATACAACAACTTGAACGAAAATCAGCAAGGATATTATAGAACATCTCTACAACACCATAAACCAAAGCACCTAATTGGCATTTATAGAACAGTTTACCCAACATCAGCAGAATACACATATTTTTCAAGTACTCATGGAACATATACCAAGATAGGCCATATCCTGGGCTATAAAACAAACCTTAATAATTGAAAAACAATCACAGTAGAATCCAACTAGAAATTAATAATAGAAAGATAACGAGACTCTCCAGTTTGTGATATTTTGTTATGCACTCTTCTAAATAATTTATAGGTCAATGGTGAAATCTCAAGGGAAAATAATATATTGAGCTGGATGAAAGTAAAATTACAAATATCAAAATTTGTATAATATAGCTAAAGTCATGCTGAGAGGGAAATTCATAGCACTAAATGCATACATTACGAAAAGAGAAGTCTTAAATCAATAATCTAAGCTCCTACTTCAAGAAGTTAGAAGAACATATAAACCCAAAGCAAGCAGAAGGAAGGAAATAATAAAGAGTAGAAATAAATGAAAGAGAAAACAGAATAAATAGAGAAAGTCAGTGATGCAAAGAGCTGGTCCTTTGAAAAGAGTGATAAAATCAACACATCTGTAACAAGACAGATAAAAAACAGAGAATGAAACAGGATAGCATGACAGATCCTGCAGAAATCAAAAGGGGATAGTAAGTGTAATAATGAATGAAAGGGAAAAAAAAGGCATTCAGAGTAGAAAAAGGAAGAAATAAAATCTTCTCTATTTGCAAATGACACGATTCTATGAGTTGAATCCCAAAGGTTCTAGAAACAAACTAGAGTTAATGCATTCTGCAAGATGGCAGGATAAAAGTTAAACATACAAGAATCAGTAATATTTCTGTATATTAGCATTGAACACACTGACACCAAAACTAAATATTTTTTATGATTGCAAAAAAAAGGAAATAGATGTAAATTTAACAAAACATTTACAGTACTTGTATGCAGAAAATTATACAACACTGATGAAAGAGATAAAAGAAGATCTAAACAAAAGTAGAGACATACGATGCGCATGGATTGGAAGATTCAACATAGGAAAGATGTTAATTCTTCCCAAAGAGATACATGGGTTTAACACAATTCTTATCACAATCCCAGCCATATTTTTTTTGTAGATTGAGAAAAGATTATTTTAAAATTTACATGGGATGGCAAAGAAACTAGAATATCTATATTTTCGAGGGCTTCATAACAGAATACCACAAACTGTGAGTGGCTTAAACAATAGAAATTTATTGTCTCAGTTCTGGAGATTAGAAATCTGAGATCAGGGTGTCAGCTGGGTTAGCTCCTTCTGCAGGCTATGAGAAGAAATCTGTTTCATGGCCCTCCTCTAACTTCTGGTGATGTTTTTTGGCTTGTAGAAGCATCACTCCACAATCTTTGCCTTCATCTTCACATGGTGTCCTTTTCCTGTACGTATGTCTTCGAATTTCCCCTTTTTGTAAGGACACTAGCCATTGGGTTAGGGACCACTCTAATGATTCTTAATTTGATTACTTCTGCAAAGACCCTGTCTCAAAAAACAGTCACATTCTTAGGTTCTGGGGGTTAGGACTGGAATAGATCTTTTTGGAGGGGAAAGAATTTGACTCAGAACAAGAGCCAAAACAACTTTGAAAAAGAATGAGTGTGAGTAATCAGTCTACTCCATTTCAATATTTACTGTATAGCTATAGTAATCAAGACTGTATGGTATTGGTTGAGATATAAACATCTAAGTCAACATAAGAAAAGAGAATTCAAACATAGATCCTTATAAATATGCTCAACTTATTTTTGATAAAGGTACAAAAGTAGTTCAGTGGAGGAAAGATAGCCTTTTCAACAAATGATGCTGGAGCAATTAGACATGCAAAGGTAAAAAAATGAAACTCCACCTTAATCCTACAGCTTACACAAGAATTAACTGAAAATGAATCATAGACTTAAATTTAAAAGTAAAATAAAACAATAAAACTTAGGAAATAAATGTAGAAGAAATGCTTAGGGATCTAGGTTTAAGCAAAGAGTTCTTAGACTTCACACCACAGCATGACCCATAAGAGAAAAAAAATCAATGAATTGGACTTCTTCAAAAGTAAAAAAGCTCTGCTCTGTGAAAGACCCAGTTAAGAGTAAAAAAACCACAAGAATGCTTAAAACTCATCAGTAACAAAATAAACAAGCCAGTTAGAAAAGAGCAAAAGACACAAAAAGACATTTCACATAAGAGGATATATAAATGGAAAATAAGCACAAAAACAGTGTTGAGAATCATTAGCCATTAGGGAAGTGCAAATTAAAACCACAGTGAGATATCATTATATACACCTAACAGAATGGCTAAAATAAAACATGGTGACAACTCCAAATGTTTGTGCAGATGTGGAAAAACTGGATTGCTCATACATTGCTGGTGGTTATGTAACATGGTACAGCCACCCTGGAACACGTTTTAGCCATTTCTTAAAAAACAAACAAACAACTAACCACCCAACTTCCATGGGATCAGTCAGTTGCACTCCTAGGCATTTATCCCAGAAAAATAAAGATATGTTCACACAAAAACCTGTATACAAAAATAAGTTTGTAATAGCCTCAAGCTAGAAATAACCCAGCTGCTCGGTGCAGATTCTCTTCATCTCTTCCACTCTGTGTTTGTTATTGATGTTCATACCGTTAAGTCTGCTGGACACTTTTCTGTTATCTGACTTAACCTCTCAAGATTTCATTCTTTTTGTGGAGTCCTTGTCCCAGTGAAAGCTGGTAGTTTCTCTTCAGATTTCCTCCCACTTTTTGGATAGAGTTCTCTCTTGATCTTCTTCCTGCCTCTCTGACTGCTCCTTCTGGAGCACATCCCTCCTATTACTTTTGTCACCCTACATTATATTCTCATTACATCTGCCTAAACTTAAGCCAGAACATGTTACTGCTATGCTCACAACCATCCACTGGCTTTCCATCTCATCCAGAGTAGAAGCCGCCGACTTTTTCTTGACCTAAACCCCGCTTGATCTGGCTGCCTATATCTTCTCAAACCTCATCTTCTGCTAATCTTTCCCGTACTCATTTGGCTGTAGCCACACTGGTCTCCTAGCTGTTCCCAGAATAAACCATACACTTTCATTTTAGGGCTTTTTTACTTATTCCCTCTACTTGGAATTTCCTTCCTCTAGGCAACTGTGTAGTTATCTCAGGTGTTTGCTGAAAGGCCACTTTATTGAGGTTTTCCTTTGAACCCTAATCAAGAACTCTTACCCTCAACACTGAAACTCCCTATCCCCCTACTTGCTTTATTTTTGCCTACATACTTAGTCACAATTATTTTTTACCTATTTGTGGTTTGTATCTCCCAACCAGAATGTAATCTCCATAAATGCATGATTTGTTTTCTACTGTTTCCTGGTGTATATCCAATGCCTAGAACAGGGGTCATCAAGGTCATCAAACTTCTTCTGAAAGATAGTAAATATTTTAGACTTTACAGGCCATATGGTTTCTGTCACAACTATTCAACTCTTGTTGGAGAATGAAAACAGCCATAGAGAATAAGTAAACCACATATTCCAATAAAACTTTACTCTGGACAGTGAAGTTTGAATTTCATGTAATTTTATCTGCGTGAAACATTATTCTTTGTGTTTTTTAAAAAACTACTAAATTATGTAAAATGTTTTCTTAGCCCACAGGCCTTACAAAAAAAGGCCAGGCAACAGGCCTTACTTAGTTCGCTGACCTCTGAATTAGAACAGCATCTTTACTTAATAAGCACAAATGAATGATCTTTTCCACCAGAAATAACTGGAAACTCTGTAATCCTTATGTTGATTTCTTTAAGTTTTTTTTTTTTTTTTTAAATGAGAATATTACTTTCTGCAATAGAATACTAGGCTTGTAACAGTCAGCCTTAGTTTATGGCATGCCTTTATCCTAGGCATTCAACTTAGCTTTCACAGAATCATTTAGAGTTTTAAGTAACCTTTAGAGTTTATTTTGTAGATGAAATCCTTGAGCCTCATAAATTAAATGATTTGTAGGAATCAGAATCTAGGTTTTATAATTTGTGTTCTTTCCAGTAAATCGTATTAGGAATAAAACTGCAGAGTGATTAAAGTATTTGGCCATTTTTGATGTCACATTTCACTCATAATTTCAGCTAGAAATGTATTTTATTTAGAAGAATATTAGGCTGTTTTGGTATGATATTACTCCAATTCTGATGAGATTATTTTTATACCATATATTAAAGTGATGGATTGTTTTTTAGTGTTTTAAAACAAAAAAGGATGAATGTATTTCATTTTTATTAAATGAAAAAAAAAAATCAGCTCAGATTCAGAGTATATACACTACAATCTGAAGAAAAGATATCAGAATGCAAAAAGTACAAATGTAGCCATCCCTTTGCCCCAAGAAAAAATAGTCTAGTGGAATCTGCCATCATAGTGCTATGACTGGGAAGCAGTGGGACCTTGAGTTTTTGATGTAATTCTTGATGCTTTGGTGTCTGTCTCTCCTCACAAGTAGCCAAACTCTTCCTGCAAACACCCATACTCAATATTAGATGTATATTAGGATTTGTCTGGTCCTTGAATAACACTTTTTTACATTTTAAGGAGTATAGATATCTCTAATAGTATTTCATAGTCTATAAATAGGTTACCATTTCATTTTACAGTGTTATCATTGATTGTCCTCTCTAGATATACCCGTGTTTCCTACGATCACAGCCACTGTGACTTTTCAGGAGTTTCGATATGATGAATTTGATGGCTCCATTTTTACCATACCTGAAGACTACAAGGAAGACCCAAGCCGTTTTCCTGATCTTTAACTGACACAGAAAATGATGCCATTCAACCAAGGAAAGCTAGAGAATGCAGAGACCCCAGAAGTGAATTCAAATAGAAGGGACAAATGTTTTCATTGAAGAAAAGGGAATTATGTTGGATCGACACATCAGTGATATGATATAATGAAATGGGCCTCTAATAAGAATTCCAGCAAGTTTCCTGATGTGCCATTTTCAGTCTTTTTAAAAATATACATATTATAAGTGTAATAGTTTGACAGCTTAATGACCCCAAGTCCTTCTTATGTAAAACAGCTATGAGTGCTGTGATTTGTTTTTAAAAATTTTTACACTTCTTGTTGAAATATATATGCATATAAATATATCTATATCTATATCTAAAACACTCCTGGACCATTAACATAAATTAAATGTCTTAAGAGATATGAAGCCCTTTTAAACTTGTCATCTTATATTCAAGGTGACCTTTATAAATATTCCTTCAAGCTTTGTTTTCATAAAATGTAAAGTATGTAACATTATGTATAGTTCAGTAATTTGAATGTTTGTTCAATATAATGAACTAGAAGGAATGCAGTTTTCTGTAGCTGAATGAACCAAATGGTAACCATTAAACAATTGCATTTATATGTTGCAATACACTTCAGAAGGAGCATTCTCTCTGCAGGGAATAAGGTACCTCCTTTAGCACCTTAGTGCAATTCATTGTGGTGCTATTTGTTTTTACCTGAATTCTTTCTTCAATGGAAAATGTTTGTTAATAATCTTCCTTTCATAGAAACTTTTTTTTTTTCTAAACTTGAGTTTAAAAGTCCTTTTTGTGTTCATGATGAGCATGCTTAAAGATATTCTTCTTCCAAATCTGAGCACTTTAAAAAAATTCCAAATTTTTAAACTTGCTTCCTAATAAGTGCACATCATTCTGATTATTTTGTTTTTAGTGGAATATGGATGCATTTGTGTCAGTTTTAAAAACAATCCACATATTTTGGGCATCCCTACATATTTAATGCTTTCAAAATAAGGTAAAAACATTTTATATGCTAATAGAATATATTTGTTACAAGTTAAATTCCAGAAACATACACAAGATTGACAATTCCTACTGTTTATTTTTTTAAGTAAGTCACAAGAAAATATTTATTGATTTTAATTATCTCCAAAGTGTTAAAATCATGCATTATTCATTTTTGCACATAAAAATTTTTCATACTTATTCCAAGATGGTTTGAAGGTCCAACAATGACAATAAATTAGGGAGAATAATGTATAACAGTCATAAAATGTTATGTTGTATTAAAGAGCTTAGCTAAGGAAATGTTTTTTAAATGTATCTTGAAAAATGTGTCAGAATGCATCTGTCAAGTTTTTTAGAGTGACCAGTAACTTTTTTCAGGATTTTAAATAATTTGAATGAGTTTAGAGACCTTTATTGAAGAGATGGCTTAAAAATCCGAAGCATCAACCATAAGAAAAATTTTGTAATAAACATCTTTAAAGCTGCATCTTCCATGCTGGTACATACTACATTGCATATGTTGACATTTTATTAAATACATTTTATAATGGAGAAAAATAATCATAGTTAAAAATTCAAAGACCAGTTTCTACCTTACGTGGGTCTGTTGAATTTTGTGGAAAGGGTGGGTAAACCGAGACTAGTTTTGTTAAATAGAAGTTGATCCCTATTATTTTGGGAATGTTTGTTGGACTTAGAGATTCTATGATCCTGTCACTGATTATATGAGGTTTGAGATACTGAAAGGCAATGATCACTGTTGCTTTTAGGCTCCCTTGCTTTGTGGGAATATGGTATACTTTCAAGAATATACTGCAGACTTTTTTTGTAATTCATTGGGGAAAAAACATGGTAAATTGCAGCTTGGGATTTATCAATTTCCTAAAAGCTGTGACTGTTTTGCTGGGATACACTGGAGGTAGGAAGACTACTGAAAACTTTTGCACTTGAATTTTGTTTTTAACTTTTTCTTTCATAAAGAATAGTACAGATTATCCATTCCAAAATGTCTTTTATCTGATCACAAAGGACAAGCAAATGTCAGTATCTCTTATGATGGTAAAAATAGGAGTTATTTAATGCAAATAAACTTTTCACAGTATTAGACTTTTCAAAATGTGCCTTTTAATCCAGCTAATGAATGAAGCTATATGCCGTGTTTCAAGTAAGTAGATAAAAACGCTATATATTTTGATACTCTTACGTGGTAATCTAGATTTTGTAATGTAGGTTCATAAAATTCTCTTTGCCTTCCATTTGTGACTGAAAAAATTGTTTAAAATTGGGGGGCTATAAAATGGTTACCTTAAATGGCCATTTAGAAATGTTCAGTATATCCTGCCACCAGTATGGTTTCAAAAGAATATAGGATTCTTTAAGAAAATTCCCTAGAGACAGTTTGCCTGTCTAGACATTCATGTACAGAAAATTATCAAGCTTCATAAAAAGGGAGGCATAAAGCTGATGCTCTGATTATTGTGAGTATAGCTACATACAATTGTCTAGACACAAACACATTTCAGAGAAGCTGATAGCCAACAGAAGCTGAAAAAACTATTCAGTTTTTCTGCTGTTTAGAACTGGTATTGAGCCCCACTCACACTAATAAAAATGTGTTTTCATAGTGTTATTCATGCACAGCTTATCATTCACATCTTGGGGAAGGGTGGTGAATAATGAGTGCTTAAGTGAAATTTCTCCCTAGTTTTCACTAAGCCTAAAGCAGACAAAGAGCTTGTTTCGAGGCCACAAAAGGACTAAAGAAAATACTGAGTTGCTTTTGCTCTTAACTTTTATTTGTCACAATATGGTTGAGAAAAAGTTGTAGAAAACGGGGTGAGTTCAAAGTCCTACTTGTAGTATGCTAGCCTCTGAAACTGAGCAAATTACTTAGTATGGACACACTATGCCTGTGCTTAACTCCAGCAAAAGGTATCTTAACTGTGTTTTCCAAAATTAACAAAATGAATCCTTACCAAAGTTGCTATACTTGGGAACTTTCAAAGACAACTGACAGTGAAACCTAGATAAATGGACAGGAGGTATTAAATCACTTGTAAAGACATTAAAACTAAACTCAGTAAAAGCCCATCCTTTGTATATTATGAATGAGCAAAAACTGCTTTTGTAAAGCATTTTATATCAGAAATCTGGGCCAATAGTATCTTAGAATGCCATCTAAAAATGTCATAGAATGCCATCTAAAAATGTCATCTCAGTAGCATGCACACACACACACATATATTTTTTTGTGGTACACGGGCCTCTCACTGTTGTGGCCTCTCCTGTTGTGGAGCACAGGCTCCGGACGCGCAGGCTCAGCCGCTCTGCGGTATGTGGGATCTTCCTGGACTGGGGCACGAACCCGTGTCCCCTGCATCGGCAGGCAGACTCCCAACCACTGCGCCACCAGGGAAGCCCAATAGCACACTTTTCAGATCATGTGATTATCCTTGTAGTACTACCTAGTGATGAACTTTAAAAAAACTGTTACAGCTCATTTTAGGAATAGTACTTCTGGCCATAATGGCACATATGGTACATGGAATTAGAATTTTCCTTTTGCCACAGCACCTAAAAAAACTGAAGGAAATTTCCTGTGTTTTAAAGAAAGGTATTTGGCAATCATTCCTGAATTTGCTCATGTTTTGCAGGTGAAAATAATTAGCCTAAAGCAGAAACTGTGTAGTATAAAAACACAAAAATAAGACGCACCTGTACCTCCCATAGAATTCTTGGTCACTGAAGAAGGCTGACAGTGACTGGCGGGGATGTTTAAGTAATGAACATGCGTAGCGTAGGAATTCTGAAGAAGTGAAGCAGAAATTATGTAGTTCATACACGTTGTGGCTTATCTGCTTGGTCCTGCAGTTTCAGCCCATTCTTGTGGGTTCCAGCTTATGGTTCCAACTTATTCTTACCCCTCTCAACTATCCTTCTTTTCTTGACTGCCTGTGGGCTTTAGTCTTCAGCATCAGATGCACAGCATAGACAACTTTGAGACTATTAAACCAACTCCCACAATTAAGGTCAAATCTCTGTCAACAAATCTTTTTGGGTCATTTGGCTCCCTGGATTGAATGCTGACTGATTGATTGATAAGAACAAAATTACATGATGCTAACCTACAGGATGCTTGTCTTCCTTAACTTGATATTTAACGCCTACTATAACCTTTAAGTATATTCTTAAGAATATTCCCACTAGCAAAGAATTAGCATGGTTCACACGTTATTTTGCTGAAGAATGTCTTTATGAATTTTACATATACTTTGATATTATAAAGTGAAAATGGGAAAATAAAACTAAGTAAAACAGACTCAAAATCAACAACTCCAGAATTAGTCTCATTTAAAAACTACCTCTGCTAATAAACACTTAGTAACATATTCTGATGCTCTTTGAAAGTATCAGTAGAGTTTCCATATTTAAACACAACTACATGTATTTGATTAGAGAAAATATTTTAGATAGGAGTGAAATGCACTAGCTAGATTTGAGACAAAAGGAACAGAAATCACAATTCCAGTTTAAAAGATGTCTGTCGATCTTCAAACAGCACAGACCACTTAATCTGGTGCCCAAGTGAAGAAAGTGGTATTGTTTTGCCAGAGGAAAAGTAGGCTTGTACAGGCTATATGACACTAAGAGCAGAATATCAGTTTTAAGATGCAACTCCAAGGTGAATGTAAAATTAGTTTTCACTGTTCTAGTAGAAGCCCAGTTTGTCTTTCTTCCCTAAATAACTAATATTCTTCTACCTTCCACATAGAATCACTACCAGGGAGCTTATTATCCAAAACCTATATTCACAAAAATGTAAAGGGAAATATAGCCATATCTGCACGCAATTTATCTTAGTGCTTTTGCTAAAACGTTACCCCAAACTGAATTTTCATATAGTTTTGAAAAGCTCCATAATTAAATAGCAGGTACCATTTACTGACCCAGGCACACAGGGCTACATTTTTTTCTACCAACTACTTTACAAGGTAGATATCACTCCCATTTTACAGACAGGAAAATGAAGGTAGGAAACACAGGTCTCCCCAGCTGTAAATGAAGCTGAAATTCATGACTGGGCTCTGAAATAGCTACTACCTCATTAACTCATGAAGAATTTAAGCAAATAAATAGCACAAACATTTTTCTAACAAAACCACTTTTATTTTTTAATCATTTTCACTACCAAATACAGAACAAAATTCAGTGTGGAGGCAGTGTTCACTTGATTTCGACTGGTTATGTGTTAAAGGCTTCTGTCCCGTGCAACCCTACCTTTGTGCATAAATGTTCACTGAAAAATAACCTAAGTATAGACTCCCTTCACGACAGCATCTTAAGTCAGTGGTACTATTTTAAAGCCCAAAATTTCTTAATCCCTTTTTAGAAATCAGCATACTATATATTCAAAGACTACAAGTGAGGGAATAAAATTTGAGTAATATTAGGCTTAACCAAGTGAAACCGCCAATATCTTACTTGTTTTTGACTTACAAAACCGACAATATCATATGGTTCAATCTTTAAATGTTTTTCTACTAAATTTTTTTGTAAGTTTAAAGAATGTCATTTGCGTTCAACTTCGTGTTTAAAAATGCAGTGATTTTTAGGACCATTACTAGAATGTCTTACTACAGACAAAATTTCCTTCCATAAAATCTTTAAAAAGTTACTACAAACTGTAAAAACAATGCTGGCTTATCTATACGGCATTTCAATTCTAAAAGTTAAAAAAAAAAAATTATACTCCAATTTGGATAAAAGCTACAATTCCGGCTCATTTCCCCCTTAATCCCAGCCACTCAAACACTACTCATTTCATAAATGAATAAATATACTATTTAGTATTGTACAGTAGATACATACCATTGAGTTTCTATACTATTCCAGAAAAGTATGTTTATATTCACCAAAAATATAAATTTACTAGATATAGGTGGGATCATTTATCCTAAAGTTCATTGCTTTACTCAACCCAAGTCCTACACCCAAAATATAAGAAAGAAAATTACACTTAGAAAAAGACTGTTTTAGATAGAAATTAAACTAATTCTGACAATTCTAATGGCAACTAATCACTACAGTGATGGATTCCATCTTACTACTATATTAAAATATGTGGACTGAAAGGAAAAAGAACTTGATATGTAAAATGAATGAGGTAAATGCCATACATTCAACAACGTAAATAAATACAAATACAGTTTTACAGGAACATAAACATAAGTTTAAGGGTTTTATTATCAAAGTCTTGTAAAACAATTTCAGAAACTGTACATCAACATGGCACAGACTGTAGCCTACTTTTGTTTTTACTGCACAAAAGTGAAGCTTGGAAACTCCTGTAAGAAAACAGTTGCCTAACTACTTTGCATTTAACATGGAATCACTGTGTGCATAAGATTACTACTGCAGTAACAGTAACACAAAATTTATTGGTTTTATACAACTTGAGATCAAATAAAAAGTACATTATCAAGTAGATCTGTCTTATTTTTAAAAGCATATGAAGGTCAATTTAAAATGCACTATCCCCCTTTTCCAACAATGAGATTAAAACAAATTAATAAAAGAGTGGACAATTGAAAATCAGGACAAGAGATAACTTTCTTTTACAGATGGACTTCAGGATAGGCAGATAACTTTCACTGATGTAGATGTTCAATAAATTATTTTAGGAAAAAAAATTCCCAAACACCTTATGAAAAAGTATACAACTCTACTCCAAAATATGCTATTTACTTACTGCCAAAGACAGTTTCATTGAAATCTTGTTTCTGTAATTAAAGCCTAATTATAGCCATCAAAAAAGGTTAGTGCATATATAACCCTTCAAAGTTAAACAAAAGCCACAAAAATTTAGCCACAAGGCTTAAAGGATTATCTATTTCAAATGCTCATTTCCAGATGTAACTATAAGAATGTTAATTTGTCATGTCAACAAACAAGACCATAAGTAGATCCATCATGTTGGAGGATTTGAATGACATTTAGGATATTCCTGCCACAATTAACATGCAATCAGTGCATTCCCTACATGGCTCTATTACGGCAATGAATCAAATTCTAGAAATACTATAAGTGAACTTAATAAAGGAGATCATACAACATAAACAATCCATGCCTGCTGTAGATGCATGCAGCTTTTCATTTTTGTTATGAAGCAGCACCAGAATAGTAAAACTGCTTGTTTACTCAATCAGATTTCAACCTGTCAATAACTGGTTACCCATGTATCATTTTTCTAAAAGCTTTTGGATGTAAATAACAAATATCAACATCAGGAGCTTTATAACCATTTATGACTCAGAGCTGTATACATCTAGATTTGAGATGAACAAATACAGCATTAAGGAATCACACAGAGGAATGACACTGATGCACGTATACAGTTGGATTCCCACAGAGGCAATATTCAGTCACTCATATCCATGTCTTCTTCATGATGATCATCGCCATTCACTTTGGATTCTCTTAGTGAGTCACCAGTTCCCTTTTCCACAGAACACTCTTTTGCTTTAGGAGAAGCTGGCTCTGTCAGTTTCTTCTCCTCTTTCTTCTCTTTCTCGCTGTCATACCCCTGCTCCTCTTCATCATAGTCCCGTGTAACCTGCTTTGCCAAGGAAAATAATAAAAGTAAACGTCTTCACAGGAAAATCACTTCTTTAAAGTACCAGCATCACCCAAAACACCAAAATAAATTAGTTTGTAAACATACTTTTACATCTTTATCACTCTCTGATTTTCTTTCCCGTTCCTTTTCCTTATCTTTACTTTTCTTCTTCTTGCTTGTGGATCGTTCTCTTTCATCTCTGCTTCTTTCCTTGTCTTTATCTTTCTTCTTCTCCTTTTTATGTCTAGGATGACAGTAAAATGCTGACAAGATGCTTGAAACAAACTGCTCAAGAACTTTCACCATTAATTAAATAGGAGTAAGTTTAAACTTGTTTTAGATGGCAAACTTGACAACCCAAGTTCACTTGCTATAAAGAGGACAGCAAAGATCCAATTTCAAGTCACTGGATACAAGCTGTATATAAGTAATATAGGGAAGAAGACTATAACTTGATTACAGATCGAAAATGCCCAATCCTAAACAGTGTTTATTATAACACAGCCTCAAGTCATGAAGAGAGTGTATCAGCACATTCTTAAGCATTTTAATTCCTGAAAAGGAAGAAAAACTCTAGTACAGTTCCTGAAAAACAGGATAGATTTAATAAAAGATTAATATTCTTACCTCCTAGGGGATGGTGAGCGAGACAATTTTCTTTTGGGAGACCTAGGCTTTTTAGGAGATCTTGTGCCACTTCTGCTTCTTCGTCGTCGTCTCTCTCTAGAACCACAAATGTGCAAACTAGACTTTAAAATACAGTATTATCCAAAAAATGCAGACACATCATAGCAGATGTGTCTATGATGGAGCTCCACTAGAAAGAGGATTCTGACAACGAAAGACCTATTTTCAAATACTGTTCTGAGCCTAAGAAACAAATGAATACTAAAAAACTGCAATTCTTTTTTTTGTAAACTATGTGCCTTTCCTTTAATGTCCTCAAGAAAACCCTAATTTTAGCAATACTTCTTAAAGACATTATGTCATCAAAACACTAGAAATGTTAAACTTGGGGAAAAACTGATTAACAAAAGTTCTAACTCAAGGAAAAACAGTCTGAAGTAAATTATTATTTATGGAATCAGTTTTAGATTCATTCAGTGGCCAAAACGTGTATAGGATAATATGCTGTGTTACGGAAGGCAGTTGCTAATAAAATCCAAAATTACTTCTAAATCACTAGGTAAAAACCAGAAAACCAGAGTTAGTGGTAACACAGATCAAACTGACTTCCTGTTGTCTAGCAAACCATGCCCAATTCACGCCCTGCTTTGAGCAATTAGCTTTTTAAGGTGTACCTCTCCTCTCTCTTTCAATTTTGACTTAAAAAAAATTCTGTGTCTACAACACAAACAGATGGGAAGGAAAGTCCTGCCCTATTCTTGGACTGGAAGAATCAATATTGTTAAAATGACCATACTACCCAAGGCAATCTAGATATTCAATGCAGTCTTTATCAAAATACCAATGGCATTTTCGTAGAACTAGAATAATTTTAAAATTTGTATGGAAACACAAAAGACCCTGAATAGTCAAAACAATCTTGATAAAGAAAAACAGAGATGGAGGAATCATACTCTATGTCTTCAGACTGTACTACCAAGCTACAGCAATCAAAACTGTATGGTACTGGCACAAAAACAGACACACAGATCAATGGAACAGCATAGAGAGTCCAGAAATAAACCCACACACTTATGGTCAATTAATCTATGACAAAGGAGGCAAGAATATACAATGGAGTAAAGACAGTCCCTTTAGTAAGTGGTGCTGGGAAAACTGGACAGCTACATGCAAAAGAGGGGCAGAACATTCTCTAACACCCTATCCAAAAATAAACTCGAAATGGGTTAAAGACCTAAATGTAAGACCAGATACTATAAAACTAGGGGAAAAGTAGAAAGTGCTTTGACATAAATCACAGCAATATTTTTTTGGATCCATCTCCTAAAGTAAAGGAAATAAAAGCAAAAATGAACTAATGAGACCTAATTAAACTTACAAGCTTTTGCATAGCAAAGGAAACCATAAACAAAACAAAAAGACAACCTACAGAATAGGAGAAAATACTTCCAAACAATGAGACTGACAAGGGGTTCATCTCCAAAATATACAAACAGCTCAATATCAAAAAAACAACCCAATCAAAAAAATGGGCAGAAGACCTACACAAACATTTCTCCAAAGAATACACACAGATGGCCAACAAACACGTGAAAGGATGCTCAACATCACTAGTCATTGGAGAAATGCAAATCAAAACAACTGAGGTATCTGTCACCTCACACTGGTCAGAATGGCCATCATCAAAAGGTCTAAAAATAATAAATGCTGGAGAGCATGTGGAGAAAAGGGAACCCTCCTATACTGTTGGTGGAAATGTAAATTGGTGTAGCCACTGTGGAAAACAGTAAGGACATTTCAAAAACAACTAAAAATGGAACTACCATATGACCCAAATTCCACTCCTGGGTACACATCCAAAAAAAAACCCCACAAAAAAAACAAAAGATAAAAACAAACCCACAAACAAACCAAACCCCACACAATTTTGAAAAGGTACATGCACCCCAACGTTCACAGAAGCATTTTTAACAACTGCCAAGATATGGAAGCTATGTTAAGTGTTCATCAACAGAAGAATGGATAAAGAAAATGTGCTGTATCTACAACAGGATACTAGTAAGCTATAAAAGAATGAAATTTTGCCATTTGCAGCAACATGGATGGACATGAGGGCATTTAAGCTAAGTGCAATAAGTCAGACAGACAAAGGATTAATCTCCAAAACATACAAGCAACTCATGCAGCTCAATATCAAAAAAAACAAACAACCCAATCCAAAAACGGGCAGAAGACCTAAACAGACATTTCTCCAAAGAAGATATACAGATTGCCCAACAAACACATGAAAGAATGCTCAACATCGTTAATCATTAGAGAAATGCAAATCAAAACTATGAGATATCATCTCACACCGGTCAGAATAACCATCATCAAAAAATTTACGAACAATAAATGCTGGAGAGGGTGTGGAGAAAAGGGAACCCTCTTGCACTGTTGGTGGGAATTTAAATTGATACAGCCACTATGGAGAACAGTATAGAGGTACCTTAAAAACCTACAGAGAATTTTTTTTTTTTTTTAGAACCATACGACCCAGCAGTCCCACTACTGGGCATATACCCTGAGAAAACCATAATTCAAAAAGAGTCATGTACCATAATGTTCACTGCAGCTCTGTTTACAATAGCCAGGTCATGGAAGCAACCTACATGTCCATCAACAGATGAATGGATAAAGAAGATGTGGCACATATATACAATGGAATATTACTCAGCCATAAAAAGGAACGAAACTGAATTATTTGTAGTGAGGTGGATGGACCTAGAGACTGTCATACAGAGTGAAGTAAGTTAGAAAGAGAAAAACAAATACCATATACTAACACATATATATGGACTCTAAAAAAAAAAAAGGTCAGGGCTTTCCTGGTGGCGCAGTGGTTGAGAGTCCGCCAGCTGATTTAGGAGACACGGGTTCGTGCCCTGGTCCCGGAAGATCCCACATGCTGCGGAGCGGCTGGGCCCATAAGCCATGGCCACTGGGCCTGCACGTCCGAAGCCTGTGCTCCACAACGGGAGAGGTCACAACAGTGAGGAGGCCCGCGTACCGCCAAAAAAAAAAAAAAGGTCAGAAGAACCTAGGGGCAAGATGGGAATAAAGATGCAGACCTACTAGAGAATGGATTTGAGGATATGGGAAGGGGGAAGGGTAAGCTGGGACAAAGTGAGAGAGTGGCATGGACACATATACACTACCAAACGTAAAATAGCTAGCTAGTGGGAAGCAGCCGCATAGCACAGGGAGATCAGCTCGGTGCTTTGGGACCACCTAGAGGGGTGGGATAGGGAGGGTGGGAGGAAGGGAGATGCAAGAGGGAAGAGATATGGGGACATATGTATAACTGATTCACTTTGTTATAAAGCAGAAACTAACACACCGTTGTAAAGCAATTATACTCCAATAAAGTAGTTAAGAAAGAAATAGGTCAGACAGAGAAAGACAAATACTGTTATGACATAACTTATACATGGATCTAACAAATACAACAAACTAGTGAATATAACAAAAAAGAAGCAGACTCACAGATATAGAGAACAAACTAGAGGTTACCAGTGGGAAGAGGGAAGGCAGGGGGTAATATATGTGTAGAGGATTAAGAGGCACAAACTATTAGGTATAAAATAAGCTATAAGAATACATTGTACAACACAGGGAATATAGCCAATGTTTTATAATAAGTATAAACGGAGCATAATGTTTAAAAATTGTGAATCGCTATACTGTACAGCAACTAAATTAAAAACAAAAAAACAACAAACAAATCCCACCTAACGACAGCAAACTATTGGGTGTAAGACAGGCTCAAGTATGTACTGTACAACATGGGGAATACAGTCAATATTCTGTAGTAACTGTAAGGGGATAGTAACCTTTAAAAATTGTATAAAAATTTTAAAAAATTAATTAAATGAGAAAAGTTATAGGACTTTGAAGATGACCATTATATGATTCAGGCACAAACAAAATAATCAAAAAAATAATAAAGCCCTATACCTTCAGTTGTCTTCATTTCAGCTTCCAAATTAAGCTTTAAATAACAAAAACCACCTTACAAGTCATCTGTGACCCCTGTCCTGGAAGCATTACACAGAACTTTCCCTTCATCAAATATTTAAGTTTGTCACGGTTGTATACCTTACACTTTCTTGTACTGCTTTGTGTAACTAATATTCCAAATTCCTTAGAAGGAAAAGATGTTTTTTATATTGTATTTCTGTGCCCTATGATAGACTGTAGTACGGCTGCAAACAATAAAAATGTATAGAATATGCCATAATTTAAGAATGATTCAATAGTTAAATAGGACAAGATGCTTATGAATAAATCCATTAAATAAAGAAACAGGCAAACGATATGCCTCCAGTTTTTAAGGTAAGAAAATACATATTGCACATCCCATCTTTTATGCCCCTTTGCCACCTCAGACCTACTATGGCATTTCCTTGAGCACTTATATCTGGTTTAACTTTCTGTTTTAATATATTTATATGTGTCTTTTTAAAGAAAATATTCAGCACCTTGAAAAGAAACCCCATATCCTTTAGCTATCACACTCTAACCACTAATCTACTTCGTCGTTATAGATTTATCCATTCTGGACATTTCATATGAATGAAATCATACAACATGTGGTCTTTTGTGTCTAGCTTCTTTCACCTGGCATGTTTTCAAGGCTCATGCATATTATAACATGTAACAGTACTTTGGTTCCTTTTTACTGCTGAATAATCTATTGTATGGAATGTACAACTGTTTACCCATGTTAGTGGATATTTGGGTTGACTTTTTGGTTTTGAATAATGCTGCCAAGAATATCCAATCCATGTACAAGTTTTTGTGCAGACATGTTTTTGTTTCTCTTGGGCATATCACTGGGAGCAAAACTGCTGTCAAAAAACTCTCCCTGTTTAATTTCTTTAGGAATTGCCAAACTGTTTTCCAATGCAGTTGCACAAGTCTACATTCTTTCTAAGACTGAGCTGTAACAGTTTTTTATATACTCTAGGTACAAGTCCATTATTGGAAACATTATTTTTCTAGCACTCTGACAGTTGTCTTTATATTCTGAGTGTTCTTTGAAACAAAGTGTTTTTGTTTTTTTAATTTATTTTACTTAGTTATTTATGGCTGCGTTGGGTCTTCGTTGCTGCGTGCAGGCTTTCTCTGGTTGCGGGGAGCGGGGCCTACTCTTCGTTGCAGTGTGTGGGCTTCTCATTGCGGTGGCTTCTCTTGTTGCGGAGCATAGGCTCTAGGCACGCAGGCTTTGGTAGCCGTGGCACGTGGGCTCAGTAGTTGTGGCGCACGGGCTTAGTTGCTCCGCGGCATGTGGAATCTTCCCAGACCAGGGCTCGAACCCGTGTCCCCTGCACTAGCAGGCGGATTCTCAACCACTGCGCCACCAGGGAGGTCCTCCAAAAAAGTTTTTAGTTTTCATTATCCGCAACTTATCTATTTCTCTTTTGGTGCTTATGCTTTTTGTCATACCTAAGGAATCACTGCCAAATACAAGGTCATGAAAGTTAACTTACATATTTTCTTCTAATAGGATTTTACTTTTGGCTTGTAAGTCTTTTATCCATTTTGAGTTAATATTTATATACAATGTGAGCCTCCTAAGTGAATTTAATCAAGATTAAGAAAACAAACAGTGTAGTAAAATGTGTAAACAAGATTGGAAGAAAATGATTTGCTGAGAAATTCAACAGCTTTAAATTTTGAGAGAACTAAGCCTCATCTGTGTCTGTGGTAAAAGATTTAAGGATTCTTAGCAATGCTAGGAGTCCTAACATTTGAAGGAGAATTATTTCCTTACTGTTTTAAAAAAGTACAATGACCCTTTACTTTTGCTTAATAGAAAATGAACAATGTCAACAAAATGTTACTGGGACTGACAGATACACACTACCATATATAAAATAGGTAAGTAATAAGAACCTACTGTACAGCACAAGGAACTCTAGTCACTACTCTGTAATGGCCTATATGGGGAAAGAATCTAAAAAAAGAGTGGATATGTGTATATGTATAACTGATTCACTTTGCTGTACACCCTGAAACTAACACAACATTGTAAATCAACTATACTCCAATAAAATTTTTAAAATAAAAGTAAAAAACAAAAAATTGGAAGAAAATGGAATTAAGCCCTTACTACTATCATATGAATTCCATGTTAAATGTGAAAAATATATTTTCTGAGGAGAAAGTTTCCAACACTGAATTTTCACTACAGCAGGTTAAAGACAGAATTACTACTCTAAGAATGACACAAATCAGAACTTGCATTGCCTCCAATTATTTTATCAATGAACCACTATGTATGGGGAAAAAATTATTTTCAGCACTAACATGTAGATATTTTAAATATAACTTACTATGATAAAATGAATTTAATGTGATAATGCAGTATACATTAGCCATTAAAACTTAGATGTTTACGGGGAAAAAACCCACACAAACAATTCAAATTATGATGTGAAATGCATATAGCAAACATAAAAACTGACCTCTGCTGAATTCCCACACTATTTTAAATACACTCTACACCATAAAACATTAAGTGAAAAGAAAAATGAACTTTAGGTTATTCTTCACAAATTGCCTTTAAAAAAACTTCACCACGGGTTTCCCTGGTGGCGCAGTGGTTGAGAGTCCACCTGCCAATGCAGGGGACACGGGTTCGTGCCCCGGTCCAGGAAGATCCCATATGCCGCGGAGCGGCTGGGCCCGTGAGCCATGGCCGCTGAGCCTGCGCTACGCAACGGGAGAGGCCCACGTACCGCAAAAAAAAAAACCAGAAGACTTCACCACTGAAGTATGTAGCTATGTACTCGAAAACATTTCATGTTCACCGTCTATTGACAGTCTTGCAAACAAAGCTTAAAAAAATGAAAGCTTAGGAGAGGAGGAAGATAAGATGGTGGAAGAGTAAGATGCGGAGATCGCCTTCCTCCCCACAGATACATCAGAAATACATCTAAACATGGAACAACTCCTACAGAACACCTACTGAACACCGGCGGAAGACCTCAGACCTCCCAAAAGGCAAGAAACTCCCCCACGTACCTGGGTAGGGAAAAAGAAAAAATAATAAAAAGAGACAAAAGAATAGGGACAGGACTTGCACCAGTGGAGGGAGCTGTGAAGGTGGAAAGGTTTCCACACACCAGAAACCCCTTCGTGGGCGGAAACTGCGGGTGGCGGTGCGGGGGAGCTTCGGAGCCACAGAAAGCGCAGCAACAGGGGTGCAGAGGGCAAAGCAGAGAGATTCCTGCACAGAGGATCGGTGCCCAACAGCACTCACCAGCCCGAGAGGCTTCTCTGCTCACCGGCCAGGGCGGGAAGGGCTGGGAGCTGAGACTCAGGCTTCCATGGAGCTCAGAGAGAGTACTGGCAGTAAGAAAACAGCCTGAAGAGGTTAGTGCACCACTACCAGGGAGGGACTCAGGGAAAAAGTCTGGACCTGCCAAGAGACTTTTTCTTCCCTCTTTGTTTCCTGGTGCAAGAGGAGAGGGGAGGGGATTAAGAGCACTGCTTAAAGGAGCTCCAGAGACCAGCGCGAGCCGTGGCTAACAGCGCAGACCCAAGAGACGGGCATGAGACGCTAAGGCTGCTGCTGCCGCCACAAAGAAGCCTGTGTGAGAGCACAGGTCACTGTCCACAACCCCCTTCCCGGGAGCCTGTGCAGCCCGCCACTGCCAGGGTCTGGGGATCGAGGGACAACTTCCCTGGGAGAACGCACGGTGCGCCTCAAGCTGGTGCAACGTCACGCCGGCCTCTGGCACGCCCACACTCCGTACCCCTCACTCCCCCAGGCCCGAGTGAGCCAGAGCTCCCAAATCAGCGGATCCTTTAACCCTGTCCTGTCTGAGCGAAGAAGAGACGCCCTCCGGTAACCTACACGCGGAGGTGGGCCCAAATCCAAAGCTGAACTACGGGAGCTGTGCAAACAAAGAAGAGAAAGGGAAATCTCTCCCAGCAGCCTCAGGAACAGCGGATTAAAGCTCCACAATCAACTTGATGTACCCTGCATCTGTGGAATACATGAATACACAACGAATCATCCCAAATTGAGGAGGTGGACTTTGAAAGCAAAATTTATTTTTTTTCCCCCTTTTCCTCTTTTTGTGAGTGTGTATGTGTATGCTTCTGTGTGAGGTTTTCTCTGTATAGCTTTGCTTTCACCATTTGTCCTAGGGGTCTATCTGTCTGTTTTTTTTTACTTAAAAATTTTTTTCTTATTATTTTTTAATTTTAATGACTTTTTAATTTTACCTTATTTTATTTTAATTTCTTTTATCCTCTTTCTTTCTTTCTCCTTTTTCTCCCTTTTATTCAGAGCCGGGTGGATGAAAGGCTCTTGGTGCTGCAGCCAGGAGTCAGTGCTGTGCCTCTGAGGTAAGAGAGCCAACTTCAGGACACTGGTCCACAAGACACCTCCCAGCTCCACGTAAACTCAAACGGCAAAAATCTCCAAGAGATCTCCATCTCAACACCAACATCAGCTTCACTCAATGACCAGCAAGCTACAGTGCTGGACACCCTATGCCAAATAACTAGCAAGGCAGGAACACAGCCCCATCCATTAGCAGAGACGTTGCCTAAAATCACAGTAAGTCCACAGACACCCCAAAACACACCACCAGACGTGGACCTGCCCACCAGAAAGACAAGATCCAGCCTCATCCACCAGAACACAGGCACTAGTCCCCTCCCCCAGGAAGCCTACACAACCCACTGAACCAACCTTAGCCACTGGAGACAGACACCAAAAACAACGGGAGCTACGAACCTGCAGCCTGCAAAAAGGAGACCCCAAACACAGTAAGATAAGCAAAATGAGAAGACAGAAAAACACATAGCAGATGAAGGAGCAAGATAAAACCCCATCAGACCTAACAAATGAAGAGGAAATAGGCAGTCTACCTGAAAAAGAATTCAGAATGATAGTAAAGATGATCCAAAATCTTGGAAACAGAATAGACAAAATGCAAGAAACATTTAACAAGGACCTAGAAGAACTAAAGATGAAACAAGCAACGATGAACAACACAATAAATGAAATTAAAAATACTCTAGGAGGGATCAACAGAAGAATAACTGAGGCAGAGGAATGGATAAGTGACCTGGAAGATAGAATAGTGGAAATAACTACTGCAGAGCAGAATAAAGAAAAAAGAATAACAAGAACTGAGGACAGTCTCAGAGACCTCTGGGACAACATTAAACACACCAACATTCGAATTATAGCGGTTCCAGAAGAAGAGAAAATGAAAGGGCCTGATAAAATATTTGAAGAGATTATAGTTGAAAACTTCCCTAATTTGGGAAAGGAAATAGTTAATCAAGTCCAGGAAGCACAGAGTCCCATACAGGATAAATCCAAGGAGAAACAGGCCAAGATACATATTAATCAAACTGTCAAAAATTAAATACAAAGAAAACATATTAAAAGCACCAAGTGAAAACCAACAAATAACACACAAGGGGATCCCCATAAGGTTAACAGCTGATCTTTCAGCAGAAACTCTGCAAGCCAGAAGGGACTGGCAGGACATATTTAAAGTGATGAAGGAGAAAAACCTACAACCAAGATTACCCAGCAAGGATCTCATTCAGATTTGATGGAGAAATTAAAACCTTTACAGACAAGCAACAGCTGAGAGAGTTCAGCACCACCAAACCAGCTTTACAACAACTGCTAAAGGATCTTCTCTAGGCAAGAAACAAAACAGAAGGAAGACACCTACAATAACAAACCCAAAACAATTAAGAAAATGGGAACAGGAACATAAATATTGATAATTACCTTAAATGTAAATGGATTAAATGCTCTCACCAAAAGACACAGACTGGCTGAATGGATATAAAAACAAGACCCATACATATGCTGTCTACAAGAGACCCACTTCAGACCTAGAGACACAAACAGATGGAAAGTAAGGGGATGGAAAAAGATATTCCATGCAAATGGAAACAAAAAGAAAGCTGGAGTAGCAATTCTCATATCATTCAAAATAGACTTTAAAATAAAGAATGTTACAAGAGACAAGGAAGGACACTATATAATGATCAAGGGATCAATCCAAGAAGAAGATATAACAATTGTAAATATTTATGCACCCAACATAGGAGCACCTCAATATATAAGGCAAATACTAACAGCCATAAAAGGGGAAATCAACAGTAACACATTCATAGTAGGGGACTTTAACACCCCACTTTCACCAATGGACAGATCATCCAAAATGAAAATAAATAAGGAAACACAAGCTTTAAATGATACATTAAACAAGATGGACTTAATTGATATTTATAGGACATTTCATCCAAAAACAACAGAATACACATTCTTCTCAAGTGCTCATGGAACACTCTCCAGGACAGATCATATCTTGGGTCACAAATCAAGCCTTGGTAAATTTAAGAAAACTGAAATTGTATCAAGTATCTTTTCCGACCACAATGCTATGAAGCTAGATATCAATTACAGGAAAAGATCTGTAAAAAATACAAACACATGGAGGCTACACAATACACTACTTAATAATGAAGTGATCACTGAAGAAATAAAAGAGGAACCCAAAAAATACCTAAAAACAAATGACAATGGGGACACGATGACCCAAAACCTATGGGATGCAGCAAAAGCAGTTCTAAGAGGGAAGTTTATAGCAATACAATCCTACCTTAAGAAACAGGAAACATCTCGAATAAACAACCTAACCTTGCACCTAAAGCAATTAGAGAAAGAAGAACAAGAAAACCCCAAATTTAGCAGAAGGAGAGAAATCATAAAGATCAGATCAGAAATAAATGAAAAAGAAATGAAGGAAACAATAGCCAAAGATCAACAAAACTAAAAGATGGTTGTTTGAGAAGATAAACAAAATTGATAAACCATTAGCCACACTAATCAAGAAAAAAGGGAGAAGACTCAAATCAATAGAATTAGAAATGAAAAAGGAGAAGTAACAACTGACACTGCAGAAATACAAAAGATCATGAGAGACTACTACAAGCAACTCTATGCCAAAAAAAATGGACAACCTGGAAGAAATGGACAAATTCTTAGAAATGCACAACCTGCCAAGACTGAATCAGGAAGAAATAGAAAATATGAACAGACCATTCACAAGCACTGAAATTGAAACTGTGATTAAAAATCTTCCAACAAACAAAAGCCCAGGACCAGATGGCTTCACAGGCGAATTCTATCAAACATTTAGAGAAGAGCTAACACCTATCCTTCTCAAACTCTTCCAAAATATAGCAGAGAGAGAAACACTCCCAAACTCATTCTACAAGGCCACCATTACCCTGATACCAAAACCAGACAAAGATGTCACAAAGAAAGAAAACTACAAGACAATATCACTGATGAACATAGATGCAAAAATCCTCAACAAAATACCAGCAAACAGAATCCAACAGCACATTAAGAGGATCATACACCCTGATCAAGTGGGGTTAATTCCAGGAATGCAAGGATTCTTCAATATAAGCAAATCAATCAATGTGATACACCATATTAACAAATTGAAGGAGAAAAACCACATGGGCATCTCAACAGATGCAAATGAAAGCTTTTGACAAAATTCAACACCCATTTATGATAAAGACCCTCCAGGAAGTAGGTATAGAGGGAACTTTCCTCAACATAATAAAGGCCATATATGACAAACCCACAGCCAACATCATCCTCAATGGTGAAAAACTGAAACCATTTCTACTAAGATCAGGAACAAGACAAGGTTGCCCACTCTCACCACTCTTCTTCAACATAGTTTTGGAAGTTTTAGCCACAGCAATCAGAGAAGAAAAAGAAGTAAAAGGAATCCAAATTAGAAAAGAAGAAGCAAAGCTGTCACTGTTAGTAGATGACATGATACTATACATAGAGAATCCTAAAGATGCTACCAGAAAACTACTAGAGCTAATCAATGAATTTGGTAAAGTAGCAGGATACAAAAGTAATGCACAGAAATCTCTGGCATTCCTATACACTAATGATGAAAAATCTGAAAGTGAAATCAAGAAAACACTCTCATTTACTATTGCAACAAAAAGAATAAAATATCTCGGAATAAACCTACCTAAGGAAACAAAAGACCTGTATGCAGAAAATTATAAGACAGTGATGAAAGAAATTAAAGATGATACAAAGAGATGGAGAGATATACCATGTTCTTGGATTGGAAGAATCAACATTGTGAAAATGACTCTACTACCCAAAGCAATCTACAAATTCAATGCAGTCCCTATCAGACTACCACTGGCATTTTTCACAGAATAGAACAAAAAATTTCACAATTTGTATGGAAACACAAAAGACCCTGAGTAGCCAAAGCAATCTTGAGAATAAAAAAACGGAGCTGGAGGAATCAGGCTCCCTGACTTCAGACTATACTACAAAGCTACAGTAATCAAGGCAGTATGGTATGCGCACATAAACAGAAATATAGATCAATGGAACAGGGTAGAAAGCCCAGAGATAAACCCAGGCACATATGGTCACCTTATCTTTGATAAAGGAGGCAGGAATGTACAGTGGAGAAAGGACAGCCTCTTCAATAAGTGGTGCTGGGAAAACTGGACAGCTACATGTAAAAGTATGAGCTTAGATCACTCCCTAACACCATACACAAAAATAAGCTCAAAATGGATTAAGGACCTAAATGTAAGGCCAGAAACTATCAAACTCTTAGAGGAAAACATAGGCAGAACACTCTATGACATAAATCACAGCAAGATCCTTTCTGACCCACCTCCTAGAGAAATGGAAATAAAAACAAAAATAAACAAATGGGACCTAATGAAACTTCAAAGCTTTTGCACAGCAAAGGAAACCATAAACAAGACCAAAAGACAACCCTCAGAATGGGAGAAAATATTTGCAAATGAAGCAACTGACAAAGGATTAATCTCCAAAATTTACAAGCTGCTCAATAACAAAAAAATCAAACAACCCAATCCAAAAATGGGCAGAAGACCTAAATAGACATTTCTCCAAAGAAGATATACAGACTGCCAACAAACACATGAAAGAATGGTCAACATCATTAATCATTAGAGAAATGCAAATCAAAACTACAATGAGATATCATCTCACACCAGTCAGAATGGCCATCATCAAAAAATCTAGAAACAATAAATGCTGGAGAGGGTGTGGAGAAAAGGGAACACTCTTGCACTGCTGGTGGGAATGTGAATTGCTTCAGCCACTATGGAGAACAGTATGGAGGTTCCTTAAAAAACTACAAACAGAACTACCACATGACCCAGAAATCCCACTACTGGGCATATACCCTGAGAAAACCAAAATTCAAAAAGAGTCATGTACCAAAATGTTCATTGTAGCTCTATTTACAATAGCCCGGAGATGGAAACAACCTAAGTGCCCATCATCGGATGAATGGATAAAGAAGATGTGGCACATATATACAATGGAATATTACTCAGCCATAAAAGAAACGAAGTTGAACTATTTGTAATGAGGTGGATAGACCTAGAGTCCGTCATACAGAGTGAAGTTAAGTCAGAAAGAGAAAGACAAATACCGTATGCTAATACATATATATGGAATTTAAGAAAAAAAAATGTCATGAAGAACCTAGGGGTAAGACAGGAATAAAGACACAGACCTACTAGAGAATGGACTTGAGGATATGGGGAGGGGGAAGGGTAAGCTGTGACAAAGTGAGAGAGTGGCATGGACATATATACACCACCAAACGTAAAACAGATAGCTAGTGGGAAGCAGCCGCATAGCACAGGGAGATCAGCTCGGTGCTTTGTGACCACCTAGAGGGGTGGGATAGGGAGGGTGGGAGGGAAGAGATATGGGGACATATGTATATGTATAACTGATTCACTTTGTTATAAAGCAGAAACTAACACACCATTGTAAAGCAATTATACTCCAATAAAGATGTAAAAAAATAAAAATAAAAAATGAACGCTTAAAAAAATGCCGAGAATTCATAATGCCACCCTACCTGCTTGCACTTCTGGAACGTCTGGCTGTGCTGTAACTTTTTGGTGGTGTTTTGGAACGTTTCTTTTCTTTGTCTTCTTTCTTTTTGTCTCTAATAAATGAAAACAATTTATGAATGTATTGGAAGGTTCAACTAATATATATTTCTATCAAACTACAAATAAAAACAGATGTACAGTGAAATCTAATGTTATTCTTTAATGTTATTATACAAACTTACAAACTTTTATTATAGAAACTTAATGTTATTATACAAACTTACAAACTTAAAAATAATAGTAACTCAAGCGGCGTATTTGTGGTAAACAAATTTTAAAAATCCTATTTTCCTGGTATTCCACATAAAACTTCTCTCCAAGAGCAAAGCAGAGTATGTGGCAAGAAAACAAGGATGTTGGCCAGTTTCTTAGTGTGTCTGGCGATAAACGGTAATAGTTTAAATAATTTTCTCTAGGCTCTTCAACACTCTGTTTTTCTCTCAGCTAAGTAAGTAGCAGTTTCCCAACCGACCCTGGCTCTAAATCCTCTACTGACAGGCCAAAACCCCATCGCTATTGTAAGTTCTTCTTTCAAAGCACACACCCGATGTAACCTCTTCATGGATGAAGCCAACCTTGTAACTTTTTCCCAGCTGCTATATATTCTGGGCTATTCAATGCTTTTAGGAAAAAAACATCAAAATGGAGTGTTACTACAACCAGGCCTCAACTCTAAAATCTTTCTACAGATTCTTCTACGTTTACTTTTATTCCCCACAGCATTTTTTCGCCCCAAGATTCTAGGCAAAAGGTAAAATATATACATATTTATAATATATATATGTCCCTTATATTCTTATAAACACACACCTATTTTCAACTGTTCTACAGTTTTAGAGATTAAAGTATCTCTTCGGTTGTTCTAGGCTAGTCCCACCCTATATCCTGTGCTTCATTCCCTCCCATCTTTGCTCATCCTGCTCCATTAGTTATCCTCTCTATTCATTCGAGTCTTTATCATCGAATTCCTAGATTACTTTAATAGTCCCTTAAAGGGCCCCAGTCATGTTTTCCACAAATTGATGCTATACCCCCTATCAGAAATCTTTCGAAGTACAAACTTGAAAATATTAATTCCCTGCTCATCACTTTTCAATTCATTCCTGTTGCCTCCTGGATCAGCCGCAAACTCCTTAGTGTGAACAAAAAAGCCTTCTATGGTGATCTGTCTCCTTAACTTTCCTGACCTCATTTCCTGGTCCTTCTATACCAAAATACTTGCTATTTCAAGAATTCATGCTAACTTTGTAAACATTCTCTACCTGAAACCATGGCCCCCGAGTCCAGTCAAATCTATCAGAATTCAATACTCAAGAGTCACCTCTCAATAAATCTCTTCCGACATCCCTAACAATGTCCCTTCCTTTGTAATTACATTCACCTCTCTCCTAGTATAAAGAAAGTTCCTTGAGGGAAGGAATGCCTAATTGCTTTGTATAAGAGATGTTTCATTAAGTAAGCTTGTTTGTTTGACTGACTGAATTAAAAGATGACTAACTGTAAAACATGAGTAAAAGCCTCGTTAGAGGCTGAACACTCAGTAAAGCTATCCCAGAACCTCTGTCCCCACTTGAGTTATATGCTTACCAAGAATAAATTTTGTTGCCCCCTCCTTGTGATCCTTACTATTTTAATTACATAATTAAATATATAAATGGGTAAAGTAGTATAAAATATAGGGCTGCTTCTAGAAAATTAAGGCAAATATTTTAGAAAGAGATAAAGGACATTTGTTAAAAATTAAGTGTTGTGAAATTGTATTGTGTGACAACTAAAAATGGGGGGAAAAATCAAGATATTTCCAAGTAACAGAGTTCTCAACACTTTTAAAGGTGGTTTAAATGAAAAGAAAGTGATTTGGTATGTATTATTCAAGACTAGGCCTAATTTCAAACAGTGTGGCCCTATATGAAAAAACAAATTATTGAATGCATGTTTAAGTTGAAATACAATGTTAAGGTGGGGATGTCTGTTTTTTTTTTTGTTTGTTTGTTTTTTTGTTTTTTTTGCGGTACGCGGTCCTCTCAGTGTTGTGGCCTTTCCCGTTGCGGAGCGCAGGCTCAGCGGCCATGGCTCACGGGCCCAGCCGCTCCGCGGCATGTGGGATCTTCCCGGATCGGAGCACGAACCCATGTGCCATGCATCGGCAGGCGGACTCTCAACCACTGCGCCACCAGGGAAGCCCGGATGTCTGTTTTTTAATGAATCCTCACTTTAATTCTCTACTGGTCCCCAAACCATGGGATAAGCCTGTTAAGTATGGTTCAGTCTCTGGAATATAGCAATACTGAATTCATATTTACAAAGGTGCTCACAATGAGGTATATAAAGATGAATTAGGAAGGCATGATTGTCTGCCATAAACTCTTTGGCATACCAAGAGATGTGGCTGGTAACACTACATCCTTAGTAATGGTTGAATAGAAAAGAGGAAATGAAAAAAGGCAGTAGAAACAGCTAAGAATTTTTACTACAAAGAAATTTTATCTAGGCCTTCAGCTGTAAATAGAAATCTCAAGTTTATGAAGGAGCACAAGAAAACAATGTCAGTCTCCTCCAACAGTTTCTTCCCATCTCCTATCATAACCTCTTGTCATTAAAGCAGCAATATTTGGGGGTGTTGGGAACTCTAAAATTTGTCTTCCCACTCAGTGTTTGTTAATAGTTTTTTACTGTACCTGTTTTTTGATGTGCTCCTTGACCTTCTACCCCTCTCTCTGGAATGAGATCTTCTCCGTCTTGGACTTTTGGATCGTCGTCTACTCCTTGACTTAGAATGTGATCGCCTTCTTGATCTGCTTCTTGACCGCCTTATAATGTAAAAGGAAGCAAACACATGTATGTAAATGGAAAAAGACTAGCTCTGTTTCTGACTATTTCATATAAGCATCAGACAAAAGATTCAGACATGTGGACTAGCCATCAGTGAGGGTAATTTCCTGCCATTATTTATTTACTCTACACAACAACATCTTTGATATCCTAGAAATTAGTAAATACCTTTTAACCCCTGGAATTCCTCACCTTTTAATCTTTTGCTCAACCTGTCAAACCAATCCTACTTTGCCCATTGAAACTACAACTCCAAACTTAAAAATACTGCTAGAGAATGAAGAAAAACAAAAAATATCTGACTCATTTGCATCATTTCACAATTACATAGCATTTTTGCAAGTACACCTTATTTGATTCCTCACTATTGCAAGTTAAACTCATTTACTACTTATTGAATACTTATTTATGCCCACTACATGCTTTACAAATACTAAGTCACTTACCCTCATAATAAACCTAATAAAGTATGTACCATTATTATTCCCATTTTAAAAATGGAAACCATATAGGGTGTTGCCTTCTATGATTTCCAGTTGTTGTTCTCTGAAATATATTCCACTTCTTCGATTTGCAGTTTAAGAGAAATCCAAGTAATGCAAGCATGATACAGATATATACAACTCAGTACAAACTGCCTTTTCTACTCTTAAGTGTCCTCAACATTACATCATCATCTCTTTCCTGCCACGTAAGAGATGTTTCTCCCTGTGCCTACTGCATACCACCCTGCTCCCCATACTTTCTCTAAAAGGTTAAGTGCAATTAACCTTTTGATGTTCTTTGATCCTCCTTCCTATTTTATTCCTTTCTATTTTAAGAATAATTGAAAATAAATTGCAGTTCTTTGCTTAGACTTGGTCATTTAATTTCTAGTGGACCATTCAACCTCTTTTCATGGAAAACTTCAAATACAATTTAAACTTTTTGCTTTTACTTTTTCAAAGTGCCAAAGGACGGACATTTTCGTAATGTAGAAGATATGTGTTCAAATCTCATTTATAAGCCAGTTAACTGAGAGCATTCATTATTTAACCTCTTTGAGCCTATTACTTCAGCAAAGAAAAACAGCACCTCCATCACAGAATAGTTGAAATTATAAAGCCCAGCTCAGTGCCTTACTGTAGACACATATATTATATATTGACTCCCTCTTCTCTTACTAATGTGCTAACATAGTACTGCCATCATTCTCTAGAGCAGCTGTTTCAAAACCCATCAGTAGCAGTGTCTCATCGAATTCAATAACTTTATATTTTGCTCATTTCTTACTTTTGACCATATTTGAAACTATCTACTAAAGCAATCCCTCTCAATAACATGTCTATATCCTAGGAAATTTTCATGTAATGCTTATCTACCTTTTTCTAAGCTCCATAAGGACAAGTGGGATATTATGTCTATACCACTGTACCCTTGAGCAACGACTACAGTGTCTGACTAGTAAACGGTACTACTAATATATTTTGAGTGAAATACTGACCCTATAAAATATCAGAACCATCACTTTCTTATTAAGAATTTTTTAAAATTCTGGAAAACCAAAATTGATGCTATTAGAATTAAGTATTATTCATATTTTGAGAATTCTGGCTTTAACAAAAATTTAAGTCAACAATCATCTTAGCAAAACCGTTACACATTTATCCTACCTCTAATGTATATAGAAAAAAACACAGTTGCAGGAAAAAATCGTAAGTACATTGTTGTAGGTTTCCTTCTAAACAAAGTGATTAATAATATAAAATAGTGCTCGCTTCGGCAGCACATATACTAAAATTGGAACGATAAAGATTAGCATGGCCCCTGCGCAAGGATGACACGCAAATTCGTGAAGCGTTCCATATTTTTTCTTACTTTTCATGGAAAAAAGAAGTCACTTACAAAAGAAAAAAAGTTGTTGTATTATTAGTTGAAACTTAACTAAGACTGTGTAAAGGTAGAACTGAGTTGTTCAATACAGTAGCCACTAGTCACATATGACTATTTAAATCTAACTTTTAATAATTAAAAAAAATATATAAAATAGTTTAAAAAGTCTAATAAGCAGAGGTATTACATCAATCAATTTATTATAAGGTGCTGAAACAGTTATTTTTCAACAGCATTGCACTGCAGAGCCACTTCAACACAGTTTACATAAGCTTTTAAAAATTAGAAAAATAAAAATTATCGTATTATGTATCTAAATACGTAAAAAGCTTATTGAACGTAATGGTCATTTTATATACCAAGATGCTAAAAATACAACAACTCATAATCTTTATCTTTCTGTTATGAGGCATTACTACAAGTGTTCAAAAGCACTTTGTTCAGGGAAATAAATGTTTCACTGTTATTTCCCATTGGTCATAATTAAAATTAGTATTTGAAAGCCTTAGCATGTCCCTGTTATGTACAAAGGAAAAAGATATAGGTTCTCCTTTTTAAGTCTTTTTAAGTGTTAAACTAAGCTATGAGAGCACCAGTTCTGGAAGGTTAGGATTCTAAGTACAGGCACAGCTCAGAGATACTATGAGTTTGTTCCCAGATCACTGCAATAAACTTAGTATCACAAAAAAGTGAGTCACAATGAATTTCTGGTTTCCCAGTGCATATAAAAGTTATGTTTATACTATACTGTAGTCTGTGAAGTGTGCAATAGCATTATGTCTAAAAAACAGTGTACGTAATTTAATTAAAAACGTGGCTAAAGACTGCTAAACATTACCTGAGCTTTCAGTGAGCCGTAATCTTTTTGCAATAGTAACAACATCAAAGATCACTAATCACAGATCACCATAACAAATATAATAATGAGGTTAGCTATTCTGGAGTGGCAATTGACAAGTGCAGAAAGATTAAACCAAGATGAATAGTAAAGATCCTTGAACACCATTCTAAGGTTTTATGTGTCAACTTATTAAGACAATAAGGAGCTTCTAAAGGTTTCATAGAGCTGTGACATGTTCTAGATTTGGTTTTTGAAAGACATCTTTAAGAATGAGATGGGCTGGGTGACAGACACACCAGACAAAACTACCCTGTAACATTCTGCTACAGACTGAATGTTTGTGTCCTCCCAAAATTCTTATGCAAAACCGAATACCCAATGTTATGACATTATGAGGTAGCGGCCTTTGGGAGGTGACTACGTTATGAAGGTGCAGCTTTCATCAATAGGATTAATGCCCATATGAAAGAAGTCTCAGAAGACCCCTTGGTCCATTCCCCTATGTGAGGACACAGTGAAGAGACAGCAAACTATAAATGAGGAAGCAGGTCCTCACCAGACACCAAATTTGCTGACACCTTGATCTTGAACTTCCCAGCTTCCAACACTGTGAGAAGTAAATTTCTATTGTTTATAAGCCACCCAGTCTATGGTATTGTTATAGCAGCCGAATGGACTAAGACACAGTCTAAGAAATGACTGAACAATGTTATGGGGTCCATCAATTTTTTTTTTTCCCAAAATAATAACAAGATATTTTTTGCCTTTTCCACTGTGACATTTGCACTAATAGTGCAAAAGCAATGGTGGTGTACAAGTGCTGGCATCTCCTTATTACAAATCAAGGTAGTGGCAACTGAACCTCCCTATTATCTACTGTATTCTTCACTGGCATTTGTAGTATGCACTTGCAGTAAAAAGAAAGAAAAAAAAAGAAACCCTGCCTAAGGATGTCTTTGATAAAGCCAGTAAAAACTATTAAATTTATTAAATCTAGTCCCTTGAGTAATATTAGAGTAATATTATTGACTAGTAATATTAAATCTAGTCCCTTCAGCAATATTCTGTGCAACAAAATGGGCAGTATGCATAAATCACTTCTGATACTTTATAGTTCAATGACTGTGTGTGTGATTGAGTGTGAGCTCACCTAATTGCTTTTGCCATGAAACATCATCTTTACCTGAAAGAACAAGTGACAAACCATGGTTGTTCAGACTTGGGTATTTGGTAGAACACTTTCATGGAAAATGAGTAAGGTTTATCATTTCAAGGAAAACAAATTTGTTGCCAATAATAAAATTTGAGCTTTCAAGAGAAAATTAAATTTTGGAAAACCTGAACACACCATTGTGAACCTGACAGCTTCCTAACACTTTAAAAGGGTTTACCGATGAGATGTGTGGCGATATTACCAAGTCATTTTTTGATCTTGTGTAACAAAATGTGTCAACATTTGAAAACTTGCATAATGCAATAAATCAATCATTTTCCAAACCACCAATGCATAACTGTACAAAAGCATGCCTGGGAAAAAGATCCATCAAGGTGTAAGAAAGATCAACAGATTTTAAAGTAGCAAAATATAAAAGGTTCACTATTATGGTTTCAGATTCCATATTACTACTACCTTTTAAGAAAGTACTCTTGTTAAGTCTGGTATTATATCAAAGAATACTATTCCCAATTACCTGAAAAGACTATAAAATTACTTTTCCCTCTTCTCACTATATATTTGTGTAAGATTTTCTACATATATTAACTAAAATATATTGCAATAAGTTGAATGCAGAATCCTGTACATGTCTTCTAGTAAGCCAAAGGTTAAAGAGATTTGCAAAGGTTTAAAACAAAGCGATTCTTTTAATTTTTCTGGAAAAGTTTTGTTTCAAAGCTAAGTTAATACAAATGGGTTTACTACTGTTATTTCAGATGATGGTTTCAAATTTTATTACGGCCAACACTGATAGATATAACCCACATAAACAAAAGCTCATCGGAGTACTCAAATTTTCTACAAGTATAGAGGTCTTAATACCAGCAAGTTTGAGAGCCACTGGGCTAGAGAGACCCTTACAAACTTATACAGGAATGTCATGTGAAAAAAAAAATACACTGGTCCTTTTAAATTGCCTAGTCTTACTCTAGGTAGGATAAAGAATAATTGGTACTATCATGTGGTTTGTCCAATAATACAAAGAACAATCTCATAAAAGGTAACAAGTTGTCATCTGCAAATATTCAAGCTTTAGATGGTAATCTGCAGGCTGCATGATGACATTCCATGTTCAAACTCTCAGGAGTCCAGTGAAAAGTCAGAACTAGAATTCAAGTTAAAAGTTTCAAGTCCAGTGTTCTTTCCATAGTACTAATTCATTTCAGTGCTCAAATCCCAGTGGCTTCCTCCTAAGCCTGGATTTTTGGGGGTTTTAAAGTATCAATCATCCATGTCTTTTCTCCATTTATATATGTGTGAACACTTATTCTCATACTCTGCTAATAGCAGTAGTTACCAAAACCACTTTAACCAGGAGCTAATTAGGTTAAGAGATAAGCAGATGTGATAGAGAAATTATCTTTGTCTAAGCTACAACTTACTACCAAAAAGCAATCAATCTAATAACCTGTGCCTAGAAGATGAGGGAGTCCTCCTCCTCCTAGAACGTGATCTTGATCTCGAGTGCCTTCGTTTTTCTTCCTTCTTATCTGGATTTAAAAGAAAAGGAATTTGGCTTTAGACATCGTCAAGCAGGAAGATTATTCCCATTCAGGAGTTATTCTTAGAATTTATTACCTTAATTTTCAGCTTTAATACAAAATTCTTAAATTCAGGCAGCTAAAGGTTCCTTTGACTATTTCATTTGCCAGACTTAGGAGGCTGTCAAGTGTCATCCATAAAACAATCTATGAAAATCATTACCTTTCTCATTCTTTACCCTTTAGAGATTTCTAAATCATGAGTCCCTTTTTCCATTCCTAGGTTCTACTTCCCCAAATATAGCTACCATTCACCCAGATTAAAACTCTAATCTTTACATGTTTATGTATTAATAGCATCTCCCCAACCAGTACTTAAGTGTAAAATATGTTTAAAAAATACGTTTACAATAAAAATATAAACATTTAAAATTGTTGGTCCAGCAAAATGTTCCTTCTTTCATTCATCACTTAGCTCTATGCTCCTTTCCTAAGAAGTGTCTCATTCATTAACTCTCTTCACTATATTGCTGGGACAGAACTGGATTTTACTAATCTAGCTCTTTTTTTAATCTGTCTGTCCTTCTTCTTCCTCACTCATTTTCAACTGTGTAAGTGCAGAGAGCAGAGCTAGAAACATCTGTCATCATTTCCTAGTTTTAAAATAACACATAAACTCCTTAACTTACTCCTTTAACTTAGGACATAATGAAAGAGAAATCCAGCCATTGCATTCTTCATATATGGACTATCAAAGTGAGACTGAGTTCCTCTTTTACATTTAGATCATTTCATTAATAGGATTCAATTTATTGTGAATGTCATTATTAATAAATTAACAAAAATCTTGGGGCAAAAAAAAAAATTCATAAAGAAACCAATTTTAGTCATTTCAGTTATGAGTTTTCAATGAAAACAGAAATGGTGTTCTGGCTTTGGAGTCGTACAGGTCCAGTTGTCTATCAAAATTTCCTACTGCTTGCCATGTGACCTTGGGCTAATTGTTTAATAATTTGTTGATTAAATGAGATAATACACATAAAGCATCTGGTATTAATTTATCCATTATACTTAACAATTATTTGCCTAATACTATATATAATAAAAACCATCCCATTTATTAAGAAATAGAGTGAAAAAATAAATAAAACATTGTTTTTAATGGGGAAAAAAAAAATCAGGACCAAAGATCAAAATACATGCAGGAAGCCGGGCTTCCCTGGTGGCGCAGTGGTTGAGAGTCCGCCTGCCGATGCAGGGGACACAGGTTCGTGCCCCGGTCCGGGAAGATCCCACATGCCGCGGAGCGGCTGGGCCCGTGAGCCATGGCCGCTGAGCCTGCGCGTCCGTAGCCTGTGCTCCGCAACGGGAGAGGCCACAACAGTGAGAGGCCCGCGTACCGCAAAAAAAAAAAAAAAAAAAAAAAAATACATGCAGGAAAACAATGGGACAACCATTCATTTCATCTCAAAAAGACAATCTGCAAAGAATAATACATTTGCTTTTCTTTAAACAAATGGCATAAACAGAAGATCTTTAGTAGGTTTTCTTGGTCAAATAAAAGACTGAAATCAATTAGGCTACCCCAACTTATGCAAACATAAATGATTAAAAAACCACCAAAAAAAAAAACCTCATAAATTAAAAACCACCAAAATATCACACGAAGCATTAGGTAATCCTAGGCACTAATGTTTCCGAATGAGGAATTCTTTGTTTAGCGAGTGGGAGGTGCTTGTACACTGTAGGATGTTTAGTATACCCCTGGCCCTCTGCCTACCGGATGCAGCTGGTACCAGCATGACAACTAAGTGTCTCCAGGTATTTCCAAATATGCCTGGGTAACAACTCTTACCCAAACCACCCACCCACTCCCAAATGAGAATCACTGCACTAAATGATCTTTTATCAAAATATGGGAAATAAAATTTAAAAAATGACTGAAGTATTATTCAACTAATTTCCAAACATAATTGCATAAACCTATTTTACCTGGTTCTATAGCAGCAGAAATTAGGGACTGTGCTTCTCGTACTCTCTTCATGGCTTCCTCTATTTCTTTACTAGAGGTATCTGATTTCAGACTTGGTGAAACAAGACCAGCAGCTACATGATTCAACCTGGAACAGAACCAAGAATTGCATCTGAAATATTTAAAAATGTACAACAGCATTTCAAATAAACACATGTTCCTATCTTCATTTTAGTAAGATACTCCTTGAAAAAAAGGGGGGGGAACTCCACAATTTTGATAAAATTATATGTAATATATATATATAGTATAGTAAGCTTTGGATATTTACAATGGCACCTGCATTTTAAAAGACTCAGAGATATGTGGAATAAGAAAAAAAAATCTATTTAGTTTTGCTCAACATCCATGAACTTTCTATACACATTTTGGCAAATGTTAGTACATGGGAATATGCTGATGCTAAAGATTTTTGATTAACAGAATCTTCCTTAATATGATTTAAAAACTTTCTAAATCATAATTTTGTTGGGGAAGATAATTACTTTTAAGCTTGCAGATGGGGAGAAACTGAGGCAGAAGCCAATGGCACACCAAAATTACTTACGAAATTCCTGAATAGAAAGGCTAAAGATACACCTTAAGGGTTTATAAAAGTAAAAAAATACTGTAGACACCAAGTTGAGGCTGGTAGTTATTTGTGGGTAGAGTGGGAAATGTAAACAAGAATGAGTACACAGGGAGTTTTTAGAAACTGTATTAGTGTTTGGTTTTTTTTGCAGTAGGCGGGCCTCTCACTGTTGTGGCCTCTCCCATTGCGGAGCACAGGCTCCGGACACGCAGGCTCAGCGGCCATGGCTAATGGGCCCAGCCGCTCCGCGGCATGTGGGATCCTCCCAGACCGGGGCACGAACCAGTGTCCCCTGCATTGGCAGGCGGACTCTCAACCACTGCACCACCAGGGAAGCCCCTAAAAACTGTGTTAGTGATATTTTTATAAGCAGGGTGGTAGACACTTGGATTTTATCTGGTAATTTTTAAGAAAAAAATGCCACTAACTACTATAATCAAATGAGTCTGTCCTGCCTCCCCCACATGCTCTCCCACTTATTGACAGTGACTTTCACCAAGTTAAGAAGAAGCATTAAGCTCAGATTTGATATACTAAGAAATTACCAATGAAAATATCTCATGAATTTGTGATATATCAAGTAGGAAATATAAGTTACAGCATGAAGAAAACTTTTCAAAGCCCCTAAAAAGATGTTGACTATTATTATGTGACATGTATTACTCCTTTACTCTGGGCTAGTGTTTCCCTCACTTCTGTCTTCCTCTTATTCATCCCCTAGGGCAGTGGTCCCCAACCTTCCTGGCCCCAGGGACCAGTTCTGTGGAAGACAATTTTTCCATGGACGGACAGGGGTATGTGTGTGTGGGGGGATGCTCCAGGCGTAATGCGAGTGATGGGGAGCAGCAGATGAAGCTTCACTCGCTCACCTGCCACTCACCTCCTGCTGTGCGGCCCGGTTCCTAACAGGCTGCTGTGGACCGGTATGGGCCGCAGCCTGGGGGTTGGGGACCCTTGCCCTAGGGCTTAGCCTCTCTGATCTTTGAACTAAGTTCTCCTCCTTGTAATAAGTTCCCATAGCACCTCTGTACTTCCTTTAGTTGGATGCACATGCTTTACTATAGTTAAATAGTGTCTCCCTTTCTGAGTATAGTAGTAGTCAGTGTAATTTTTTAAATGAATCAACTAAAGACAACACTCAGCTCTTTACTTGTCATCCTGGTTTAACCTATTTACAATGATTTTCAAAGACCAATAATTATTCCAAAACAAAACCCTTTATAGATGGGCTTACCTCTGGATTTTTTCTCCTTGTTTCTAGAAAACAGGATTACATATTGCATGCCTCGAGAAAACTTTCTTTTAGCTATCAAAAATAAAATACCTGTTCTCTAGATATTAGTATATCTCTATCACCAATGGAAACAGAAGAAAAAAATCCTTACTTGGGATCAACAGTACTCATAAGTTTCAGCAACTGATCTGCTGCAAGAGACTGGAAAAACAAAAAAATAGCAATGAGAACACACAGAACAATAAATGATTACTATTTTAATTTTTTTAGTATGTTGAAATGTCCTAGAACAATCTGGCAAACCTACAGAAACTAACATATCCCAAGCACAACAATGACCAATAGAAATATAATGCCAGCCAAATATGTCATATTAGGTTTTCTAGTCACAACATTAAAAAAGTAAACAGGTGACATTAGTGACTGTAGTACTGGATACCCAGAGCTGCTTTATCAGGTAAATAATGAAATTATGAAGCTGAACAGTCCAGATTTTACAGAATAATGACCTCCTCCTTATTTTAAGACTTTCTAAGGGAAAGTAACATTTTAAGGAAACATGTAAAACAAAACTCAATGTGCTTAGTCAGTATAATAATCAAAGGAATTCCATAAAGGACTTCAGGAAAAAGTTTAGCCAAATCGCAATGAGGGAAAACAAAAATTTCCAAGTGAGTAGATGACAAGAGAATAAATTATGAACACACATTCCTATCATTTCATGACTTTATTTTGACTTCATAACATATTGATGTGGTGTTGGCTTCCTGTGAAACTCATCTACTTTGAACTTTATCAAATGAGAAATTCTTTGATGGGCAAGGGGCCAATAATGCAGTGACCTTTTAAATCTCTCATTAACAAGTTTACATAAGAAAAAATTACTACAATATATAAGTCAGTTAACTCCTGCTCTTGAAATGCAAAGTAAAATTTAATGAAGTAATTTTTTTAATTACAAAAATGAGTTCAGAGTTGAAGGGTATTAAGTTATACCTGAGAGTTCAAGTTTGCTCCAGGAAGCCCAAGTGCAGCAAGGGCAGGATCAAGAGTAGGAGCTCCCAAAGCAGCCAATGGAACAGCGCCAATCTGTGAAATTTCAAATTTTATTTATTTAAAATCTTGTTTCTGTTTCTTATACTGTGGGGGTTGGGGGAGTGCGTCAATTTTTATTTCCTCTAAAGGCCAGATAATAACTAGTTTAAGTCTATAGGCTGTGCGGACTCCAGTGCAACTACTTAACTATGCCGTTGTAGATCAAAAACAGTCAGAGACAATACATAAATAAGTGGCCATAATTGTGTTCCAATAAAAATTAACAGATAACGGGGGTCTGGCCCAAGAGCTATAGCTTGCCTACCCCTGCTATAACATGATGGCCTCATTTTTCACTCATCACAGCACATTTATCTCTAAAATCAGAATTTAGAAAAAATGCAAAGATTTTCACACATTCTTGTGCCATTTATAAATATTTACTGCTTCTTAGCTCCAAATCCATTGTTTGTTGTCCTACTGCGTGATACTGAAGGCAGCACCCTTATAAGCATTTCTCCTTTGACAGCTGGCACGATGTTAAGCTTTACTTTTAGGGGGAGCTGGAAATACCTTTAGGGGGAGCTGGAAGGGCACTGACTGTGGAAGGGATTCTTTATAGTTCTTTTGTCTCCTTTCTGATTCTTATTGCAGTGCCATATGGGACACTCAGTGGCCTTCACCTCAGTGAGTTTCAGTGCCATCCTCTTAGGCAGCTTCCTAGCAAGTTCTGTGGTACTCCAGAGAACTTTCTACTGTATCTAACTTTTTGAAGGAGGTCTGAATCTTAGCCTTGAGGGGGAAGATGCGCCCCCTCACCTACATGTGTTTCTTTCTTGTGTTTTCTTCCTTAGCTTAGAAGTAGAGGTTGCTTCCTATACCTGCGATTCTGGTACTCTAATATTAGAGTTCCCTTAGTAATCTCCTGTTACTAATTAGTAATTCCTTATACTAAAACTTTTCTCCTTCGAATTACGGTATGGTTCTGTCTCCTGCCTGACATAATTCTGATTAGTCAGTTTAATGCACACAAACCAAGCAAAATCTTATAACTTTGGAGGCCGCTGACCTTCTCTACAAGCACTGTGCTGAAATTTCTCCTAGTTTCATTATTATTTAGTAAAAATAAGTTACCAAACTTCCTGCACTGTAACTGTTTACTGAGTTAAAACACTGTTAATACAGTTGATCCTTGAACAACATGGGGGCTAGGGGTGCTGACTCCTCTTGCAGTCGAAAATACACCTGTAACTTTACAGTGAGCCCTCCATATCTGCTGGTCCACATACTTGGATCATGCAGTACTATAATATGTATTAGTAGAAAAAAATCCTTATATTTTCATATATATATATATATATATATATATATATATATATATATATAAATGGACCAAACAGTTCAAACTCATGTTGTTCGAGATTCAACTGTACTATTATAAAAATGGTTTAGTTAATACACAATTTTGTACATCAAAGGCATCTACAAATTACCCAGATCTTTGAATTCATCTTTATTTTAAGCCACCTACTTAACTTAAAGCCCAAGAGCAAGATAACAGCGCATGAAGAAAAAAAAAAAAGTCTGAACTTCACCTTAATTTTCTTTTGTAGTTCAAATGAACATACTATTTTAAACAACATGTGTAACAGAAATCTTATGCCTCCTGACTTACGGGCTATTTTGAGAGCCAGTGACAAAACGATACAAGATATTTACAATTCTCAGAATGTTCTTAGAACGCAAACTACCACTTTAATATTTTTGATTACAATACAATACTACAGCCTTCTACAATGCTCTGACCACGTGATAACAGTATACGAACCAGAATCACAACAGCACTCAAAAAGCACAAATATATTTCCATTCTTTAAGAATTCAACAGAATACCTGGGTAAGTGGGTTAGGAGTAGGCAGGAGTCCACCACCAGGCAGAAGACCTGCCACTGCGTTAGCTGGTGCCAACAGAGACAAAGCCTTAGTCTCATCAGGAATAACTCCTGCAGAGAAACATCCATGCATTAGAACACATTCTTTTGCAAGACAGAAAACACACAAAAACACCCAGAAAATGTCTCCCTGATACACCACCTGAGTTTGTTGAAAGTATTTATGTTCGCTAAAATATAAAGCTTGATTTCTATGATTATTTATCATTAATTTTATGTCAGAATGAAACTTCAATGTGTGAAAATCTGTATCCTTTTTCTCTACAAATGGTTAAGTTTCTAGAGTAAAAAAAAAATAGCACAATACACACTACTTTTTTGTTAACACTGCCAAGATTTCATCACCTGTACTCGATTTTTAAGTCATGAACCAAACGTAAGCAAGCACAGTCGGTTCTCCAGGGGTGTGCTCTCAACTTTCAAAAGCTGTTTTATGAACAACGACTCGTGTCGGCTGCTTCACTATAAAGCACACAGAAAAATCAAGATACACAAGACAAAAAAAGTTTGATTTAGGGGTTAATAATATGGTACAGTTACTATGATTTTCTTTTACACCTACCATACAAATTTTGTAAAAATTAAGAGAAGAAAAGTATGTAAAGGAAATATTCTGTTGGAATCAAGCGTAGGGCTTTTGCTGACTCATGAAAATGAATGTTTCTGAAGGTCTCTGAATACACACAGGATGTGTGTGTGGGAGTGAGTGAGAGAGAAAGAGAGAGAGAATAAGTAAAACAACATGGCACATTCCTTACCTGTATAGTAAAATGCCTTATGTTCCAACATGTGCCATGCTAACCATACCAAAAATGCTGCTACATAGTGTCAGTTGAAAAGCTAGCTTAGCCAAACTCCTAAAGCCAAAAACAACATGTATGTCTGTTTTTAAAGCCTAATCTGTGTATTCAGATAAAATCTAAGGGCCCTAAGACAAATATTTATGTAGACAATTTAAATTCTATCCAACAGCAAAAGCCCTATACAGATGGATTAATCTGTTAATGTGCCCAAGCCCCCAAAATGAGAGTTCAATAATACAATTAAACTACATATTTGCAAATACCAGTAGTATTTCTGTAATACATATTAAGAAACTGCATCTCATCATAAAACATACAATATGTACAGGGCACTTAAGAGAAACTGGATAAGCTGCAGAAGAAAACTGTTGGGTGGTATTTTCAGCAGGGCCTGGTATATAGTTCAGGCTGAACCAGGGAAAAGAACTGTAAAACACAACAACAAAAAAGAAAAACCACTGTTAAATAAAGGTAATGGTTCCTTCCACCTAAACTGAGAAGTGCCGATAATATAAACAAATGTATACTACACAGCACTGTTATCTTGCTTGTGTCAGAGCTGTCATCAATTTAGATACCAAGAGTTATGGAGGGGGGAGGGGGGGAGAAGATCATTTAGATATAGGGCATTAATGCATCATTATTAACAAACCTACAAAGATTATGGGATAATTTTGCATGCAAAATTATGTCTCAAGAGGATAATATTAAGTATCAACATCTTACTAAAATTAGTGCATTTGCAACATTTCTGGCAAACTAAAATCCTCTTGAATTTATTGTGAGACACCTGATAGAAGATCTGCATCCATTAAAAAAAAAGTCATGCATCTGATCCTCTGATTAAAAAAAGACTATTTAAAAATAAAACTACAATTTAAAAATAGCAATGAGGCCCCTCACCAGTTAATTTTCATGCGTCAAGAGTATTTTTTTTTACTGCTGCTTTGATAGAACCATGAAATACTGCATGAATGTGTAGAAACGAAAGAAAAAGAAACAGACAAAAGAAACAAACATTAACCAAGGAACCTAAATAATCCCCAAATCCATTACTATTAAGAGTTCCTTCCAAATCCAGCTATCTCAGTTTTACCAGTTAAGACTATTCCTTACCGTAGACTTTGTGTCTATTGTTCTAAAACACTGACCAAGAACCAACACCAAAGCTTAAGAGCTAAAACCAGGGTGAATGGTGACAAAGGGATTGAGTACATCAGATATTTAGTGGACATAACATTAATACAGTATACCATACCAAAAATTACAGTAATACACTAATAGATTCTGGAACTAAATATTTCTGTAATTCTATATATGTACTCTCTAAATATTTCACTTTCAAAACAGATCCAGAAAAATTATTATGGTCTAAAAATATTTATGAAAGCCAGTTATATGATATACTGTATTATGTTCAGGGCTTGGGAACTATAATACTTAGCCAATAAGAATTCTTTAAATTAAAAGGCTAACTAATGTTTTGTAAATTACTCACATGATTTGACCCTTGTTCCAAAAGCTATGTTCTACATTTTACTTATCCTAAATTTGAATTCTGTAAATTTTCTCTTGGTGATAAGTCTTATCCTACAACAGGCACACTGATATAAAAGAAAATGCTTAATCAAAACATACTAACTCATAAGTTTATCAGCATATATATATTTTAAAACCTTAGAATTGGGCTCATACACTTTAATATCACGGACATAGATTTACTGTTATTATATAGCATGCCTTAACCCAACTATGAATGCAATTTAATTTCTTTAGAAAACCACAGAGGCAATTTTTCTAAGTTTTAAGGACTAGACATTTCACAACTTTTACAAGGAATGGTGTAAATGTTCACATCGGTATTCAAAGATCTAAGATAGCATCTAAAGTTAACAATATCAAGATTCTGCTTCCACTGACCAGTTCACTAAGGAAAGGGGAAAGCATTTATATCCCGGTCAGCATATATGTTAATAAAATCCAGTAGTTGTAACATATTTCAGTGACTTCTTTGACTCAAATTTATAGTTACCAAAAAGCAAATAAAGTAGCAGTACATTGGGAACAAACTAATATATGTCTTAGAAAATTTTACAAAATGGAATTAATAGAGTGCTGTCTTGTCACAGTGGCTTTTTTAGATCCAAAAACCCTGCTCATTATTTTTCTGCCAAATTACTTTAACAGCCTAAAATGTAAAAAGAGAGAAAAATGTAGTTAACAAATGGTTACACCAGGAAAACACCTGGGGGACTTGAGTGCTTGCTGGCCTTTAGTTAATGTCTAGAATCCCCTGTAGCTGCAGAGGACCCACTGTTTTTCAGTCATCTGGAAGAGTTTTGCATTTGCCTTCTCCACTACAAAAATCACACACACAAATAACAGAGAGAAGAATTTATTATTTAGAGATATTCTAGAAAATATAGCAAGAATGAACAAGAAAATCTGGCATAAAAACAAAACACCCAGTGCCCATCTGGCACCTAAGCTATAGGAAATCTTGAACTTTCATAAAAACCAAAATCATTGCGACCCTTGGTATACTGAAATTCAATGTGGGATATATTTTTTAAAGTTATCAGTGAGAAGAATCACTAAGAGGAATCACTAGGGAATAAAACCAACCTGGTCACATTTATTCAAAACAGAAACAACATCATGCATTTATTTGAAGGTTTCTGTGTAAATGTGCATGGCGTGAACTGTTCACCTTCAGGACATTTTCATAAAACAACATTAAATTAACTAAGTAGATATTAGGGATATGGTTTTAATGAACTTAAAAATACTTTAAAATAATGCAAAAGGTTAAATATCTTATAAAAACAGACCTGATTTTGAGTTTTTAAGTTAAAAAGAAAGCCTTCAAGTAAAAATATGGACCACAGTATAACAAGGGTTTCAAAATGTTAATAGCTTAGATTTTTAACATGCTACTAATGCTCACTCTAAAACTACACTGAGGTAGATGGTCATCATAGGATGCCCACATAGGTAGTTAAACAAAGCACAAACCTTCTGCATATGGTACGACTATCAAAGCTCTGTCAACGAATACAGTGTTTGTCAGATGCTGTGCCACAACTGCTGAGTCCGGATCATGGAACTTAACAAAGCAGACTCGGGATGAGACTGGCAAAGGCGAATCACTAAAAAATAAACAGATAACATAAAAGAAGAGAAAAATATCAGCTAAAACAGAAATGAATGATTCACAAATGACACTTGCATTCCAAAAGTAAAAGAGGCAGATAAAAATACATAACTGCACACATATTAGTTAACCAGTTCAAAAATACATGACATTTCCAATAAAGTACTACCCACAAAACTGACCGTAGCAAACTGCACCTAGACAAAAACAATCACTGTTTAAATTTACAATGCATCAAGTTACAAACAGCTTGAAACTATAAAGTCTCAGAGTTTGAACAGGTCACAAAAATGTCAACATTTATTTCATAATAACAATACCAGCCATTTAAAAATACAGGTAACAAATTAGTTTTGGCTTAGAAAACTTTTCATTACAGCTAACTTTTCAGAGTTAAAAACAAAACTTTTTCATTATGGCTAACTTTTCAGAGTTAAAAACAAAACCATTCCATTTTAGGGACATACGAATATTGTGGTAAAGTACACCTATTTGACAATGAGTTTTCTTGATCTGCTACTAAATGCCCTGTCCTCCTAAACCTACAGCATATTAAAACTCCCAGGCATTATAAATAGTTAAGGCTCTCCCACTAGAGCACTTTCACAGAGAAAAAGAAAATTAAGCACACATGGGAATAATACTACACCCCGCCCCCCAATTAGGCAAAATTTCAGTAAGCAAAGTGTCACTCCCCTCGGCAACTGCGTTCTTATATAAAACAAAAACAAGTTGCTACAGTGCAGGCAATGGTAGCTTAAAGATAAGATTAGAAAAAGAGCAGAGTTTTTGCTGTTTTTTAAAAATATAAGATGGTTAAATTTCAGCCACTAAACTCTCTGTGAAAGGGAAAGATTAAATAAACAAAGGCAGGGGTTGCCTTAACACCAAACCAAAAGCTATTTGAAAATCAATACCGTAAGGCAGTAGTAATCATGTCATCCCTGGTTTATATTAGAATCATGGCGGGAGTTGGGGGGGGGGTTGCGGAACTACAATTACATCAAGATCTCTGATGAATGAAGAACTGAGTGCTGCCTTCTTTAATTCTCCCTGACAATTTTAATATGCACCCAGGGTTCAAAGCAAAGCTGTCAATGTATGTATCACAGATATCAAAATGGACTTAAGCCATCTTGTTACAGAAGTTTACTGCAAAATGTTTTTGAAAGGATACAATGTTTTTTCAGTGTAAAGCATCACTGGTCTAAATTAACAATGTTGCACCCAGTATACTGAAAAGAATGCTGTTTCATTAGTTTTAGTACTAAAGCTATATAGCTCTTCGTATTTCTTCCCTGACATCCACATTCTTACCACTAAATTAAAAAGCTCTTTAAACGCTATCATTTTATGTTCTTAACATCTAACACAATGCCTTGGCAGGTAGTGAGTACTTAAATTTCTTAAAAAGTGACCTCTACCATTTCTTTGATACCATCTATTGTCATTTAACTAAAAGAAAAAGATAATGACTATCAAATATTAGGTTTTTAAAGAATATAAACATAACACTTCTTTTAAAAAAATTAGGGGGCTTCCCTGGTGGCGCAGTGGTTAAAAATCCACCTGCCAATGCAGGGGACACGGGTTCAAGCCCTGATCCGGGGAAGATCCCACATGCCACAGAGCAACTAAGCCTGTGTGCCACAACTGCTGAGCCTGTGCTCTAGAGCCCGTGAGTCATAACTACTGAAGCTTGGGCACCTAGAGCCCGTGTTCCGCAACAAGAGAAGCCACCGCAATGAGAAGCCTGTGCACTGCAACAAAGAGTAGCCCCCGCTCGCCGCAACTAGAGAAGGCCCACGCGCAGCAACAGAGACCCAACACAGCCAAAAATTAAATTTTTTTAAAAAAATTAGGAAAGTATGCCTACATTCTCCCAATGTATTTCTATTTACTTGGCGATCTTAAATAATTCACATTTTTTCTACCCACTCATGTCTGTGCAACATTAGTTGGCTGTATCAAACCTGTAAGTGGTGGTGAAGTAAAGATAAAATACAAACAATTTAAATATCACGGAAAAGAGAGTCACAGTAAGACAACTCAGAAGGACAAATAATTAATTTCTCTCCACTTTAAATGGTCTTGTTTAAAACCATTGCTATTTGGTCCCACAAGTATACTGTCATACTTTCTCAGTTAAAATTAATAAAAGAGATGCTAAGATAAAGAATTGATACTGGAAATTAATTTTCATACCCTAGAATTTTGTGCAAGTACCACTGCTACAAATAAGACTGTCTTTACTCCTTATCTTGAAAAATTAATATAGAAGAGGCAGTGCAGCTGAAAAGAACTGAGGAGCAAGACTGGTGGTGATATTGTCTCTACTTTCTTAAGAGTGACCTCTAAGGGTTTTTTCAGAATCTTCTGGGATGCACACATAAAATTCAGATTACTCTTCTCCATCTCAAGCCCACTGAATCTGAGAATCCCTTTTTTTTTACGGGAAGGCTCTGATTCTTAACAAGATCCGCAGCTTATACTCGTGCCTGCTAAAGTAGAACTGCTGGTTTGGGTCAGATGTTCTTTCAACCCCCAACTTAATACTGAGCTAACCATTTCTGAGCAGAGAATTTTGAGCTTATAAACAATGCATCTCCTAAACCCTGCAAAACAGCAAGTGTGTGGCAAAGCTAACAACTCTGTTGACCTCATATGCCCTTTCCATCATGTGCTCTTATTCAGTTCTAAAGAAATACAGTAAATTGCTGCATTTATTTAAAAAAATTTTAAAGGTAAACTATGTTCTTTCCCTTACCTAACTATACTAAGTTACTTATATGATCATTAAAGTATCTCTTTTTGGTCGCTGAAAAGTTAGTAATGAATTTATCTGCAGTGTTATAAGTAGCCTTCAGTTACTGCATAACTGGCATATGCATCTCAAGGATCATTACCTGATAAGGACCCCTGTTACATTCTCCACTCTGAAATCCCACTAAAATCAAACATTTGAAGAATACCTACCAGGCGTAAAAGAATGATTCCACTCACAAGTTGTTTGGCTAAATCAAGGAAATTCTGATCAAATGGCCAAAAAGAATCAAAACATTGGGGTTTGAGTAATAGTTCTGACACTAGTAGAGAGGCTTGCGTATATAGAACCTATGTGAATTTCAGTTCACTCATTTGTAAAACGGTAAAATACCTTCTTATTCTGAATATGAAAGGACTGAGCAAGATAAAATAGGAAAGCATTTAGCATACAAAAGACAAACCATGTTGAATTTTCAATATGCATTTTAAGAAAAACCAGAATCAAAGTAACCTTTTCTTTTAAAAAGGAAGAATGAGGGAACACTGACATGCTTTCAGATAGCTGTAGGTAGGGCTATCATACTGAAGAGAGGGATAGAATACTATTTCCTGTGAAGATTGTATTATCACTGGGTGAAATTATAAGCCAGCAATTTCTGGCTTAAAGGAACCAAGATATAGATGGTTCAATAATGAAACAAAGGGAGACACCTTCTTGAGGAGGTTGTCAGTGAAATGTCTGGCATAATCCCAGATCCCAGGAATTTTCCCCCCAAACAGGCATGTAGAACTGAAATTAGTTTCAGCAGGTATGTGTTGGGGCTCAGTCATGTAAGTTCTTTAAAAATGCCCCTAGAGGGCTTCCCTGGTGGCGCAGTGGTTGAGAGTCCGCCTGCCGATGCAGGGAACGCGGGTTCATGCCCTGGTCCAGGAAGATCCCACATGCCGGGGAGCGGCTGGGCCCGTGAGCCATGGCCGCTGAGCCTGAGCGTCCGGAGCCTGTGCACCGCAGCGGGAGAGGCCACAGCAGTGAGAGGCCCGCGTACCGCAAAAAAAAAAAAAAAAATTAAAAAAATTAAAAAAATAAATGCCCCTAGAGTGATGTTGATGACCCCAAGGGATCTCATTCTAGAAGAAGGGGGGAAGTCAAACTTCTAAGTTGGTGAATGGTGCTACACAGAAAAAGCAGTTAAATGAATAGAGAAGGCAGGGAGCAGGGGTGTTGTATTTTTATATAGTGTGATTAGGTGACATTTGAGCAACAAAAGAAAGCAAGTCCGTCACGGGCATATCTAGGATAAGAGTTCCAGGTGGATAAGAATACCTTTTGGGAGAAATACACACATACCCATTAAAAGAAAAAAAAAAAAAATCAAACACCAAATGTGTTTACAATCAATAGAATTTTAAGTGATCCGAGTTAATTCAATCTTATTCTACGAATAAGAGTAAATTTTTGGAGTATTTTTGGAATGATGAACCCCTTTTAGACTGCTAGGGATTCCATAGCACATTATCCCCAGCAAACTGTTGAAAACTGTAGTGAGCTTTAAAGAAATTGTCAATAAAGTATTTCCAAATTGTGCAGGTCAGATTAGCTACTGAGGCTTAAATTAGTTAAAAAAACAACAAAAACAACAAAGTTAAAATGAACAAAAGCATCTACATTCACACTATTCAAACTGGAAAGGCCACTAGCAGTGTAACATTCACTATATTGTTACCTTATGCATTTTCAGAAGAGAAAATGATCTGTATGTGGGAGCATATATGAAGGAGTCAAAGAGAAAAAGTGTGTCAATATTTATCTATTCCTCCCAATATAGGGGAAAGAATCCTCTTAATGCATAGCACCCCAGATCATGTTACCTGGTGCACAAAACTCTCCTGGTTATAATGGAACCACTCCTTTGACTACAAATCAAAAGCCAGACTCTGTTCCATCATGACTCCCTTTAAGATATGGACCATGTGTTAGGTAAAAGATCCAGTAAACTTCCCACACTTCTTTGTCATCTTTTTATAAAAGTATCATAAAAAGAACACTTTCGAAATAAAAGCATTTTACAGTCAGCACCTATAAAGAAGTTCTTAATGACCTGCTGGACCAGAAATAATTTTTTCATAAATAAATCCAGTATCTCACATACTTTGAGAAACAACATGATTACAATCAAGTCACCGATAATAATCAGATGTGTCACTTTTATTTTCTGCCATTTTACTGTTTATTAATTTCACTAATAATTTAACAAAGGGTATGTTGTGAGAAGATAACAGCAAAACATCTATAAGTTTCTATTATGAAAGCTATTTGTCCTTCATTGTCAAAGCAAATTTCTGTTCAAAATAACTGTAACAAAAACATGTTTGTTCCCAGACTTCTACACTTCATGTAAATTACTCTGAAATCTCCCTCCACATGTATATTCCCTCAAAATTAAAGACAACACAACACTTGCAAACAATAATCATCTGAAAATACTTCAAGTAGAAAGTGATGAAATACAGTAATACTTAAATACCGCAGTATGATCAACTTCCATTAATTATTTGAGAAGTGTACAGAGGTTAACGATTTATTACATCCACAACGGTGGCTTCCTTGAGGATTCCAATTTCCTGTTTAGAACTTAAGTGACATCATAAAACTCTTACGGTACAGCGGGTACTGAGTACCCACTGACAGTAAAATCTTAATTTTCACTTTTCCCAAAGAGCACTGGACTGTTTTATTATTTCAAATTTTTGCTCTAATATTTACCACATTTTGTCATAGCTTAATTTTTTTCTTTACAATTACTGCACTCATTCAATACTTTTGTGATACAAATAAGAAATGACAGTAGGATAAAAACAAAAACCACATACCCCAAATTAAAAAGTTTAACATTCTACAGAATTCCTTCTGAAGAACAATTCTGAAATATAAATATGTACATTATTTAAACAAAGGAAAACCCAAGGTTTCAGCTATAACTCATTCTCTCATTTTAAAAACTACTCAGGCTCACTGAATTAACTGTCTGTCCAAACGAGTATTAACTCTGAATTATGTTCACTGGGTCAGAATCACTGAACAATATTTAGCATTAAGTGAACAACAGCCTATAAAGTTCAATATCAAATTAACAGATGAATATTTTTGTTACTTTCCAAAGAATTCAAACATTTGTTTTTTATAAAGAAATTAACCTATATACAAAATACATCCAGTGGGCAGTTTGTCTTGATTTAAGTGCCCAAAGAACGACCACGCTGGCACAATTTAAGGAAAAAGAAAAAAAAAAAGATTAGAAGCGTCTCCTAATCCCCCAAAACCCTGGCCCTGCCTCTCTGCATTATTAATAGGCCTAATGCACAGATTGCTTGCATAAGTAAACGCAATAGCCAACCTCAACTAAAGCAGACCAGCCCAGGGAAGCATGAACAAGGGCCTGCAGGAAATGCTGTGCGTTAGGCCCAGGATGAGGAGGAGTTAGCAAAAACCGTGATGGTGGACGATACTCACTCAGGCGGGAAGAGGCGCAGTTCGTCGATCTTCCCTAGGAAACCGAAGAGGGTCCGCATCTGCTCAGAGCTAGCGCTCGGGGAGACATTAGTCACCTGGATTACCTCGGTGCCGCCGCCTCCGCCGCCGCCGCCGCCGCCCCCCGGCCCGCCGCTGGGGCCCGGGCCCGCAGTGCTGGGGACGATGGTAGTGTTGCTCATGGCGCTACTCGCGTACTCGCTCCTGCTTTAACACATCAAACACACAACAAACAGTGAGAGGGAGGGGGAAGAGGAACCGGTTCGCCGGAGAGGGGACAGGACGGTGTCCGAAGCTGCAGCCGCTGCTGCCGTCGCCGCCGTTTCTCCGCCCCGCCGGTCGCCGCGGGGAACGAAGAGGCCGCGCGAGCTCGACACCACGAGAAAACAAACGGCCTCCCCCACCTCGTTCCAACCACCTTACTCTCGGCCCGAGCTCCCCACAATGCCTTGCGGCGCAAGGGCGCGTCACCCTCGGCTCCGCCCCGTGCCGGCCCAGCAAGCCTCACTCACAGCAGGAGAAACTCGAGGGCCCGCGGTCTCGTGAAAGGAGTCATCTCCATCCCTCTCTGCTCCCTTTTTTTTTTAAAGACAAGAAAAGTGGAAGGCGTTAACTTTTTTTTTTTTAAAGCAAGCCTCCACTCCCCGGCAAAAAACTGCATGCACACTTTAGCAACTATTCTTATTAAAAATGCCCACGATATTTATTTCTTTGTACAGAGTATCTTCTACAGATCTGTCCAGTTACTAATGAAATTTACACCCTAGCTATCAAGATTTTCCTCCCTACCACTATAAAATTTTCTAAATCTTTACACACACCTTTGTAACACTGAATTTGTGACGAATTTGCTTTCCCACTAAAATCTTAAAATATATTTTAATGTTACACTCACTAGTGCTTTATAAGCTAATTTCACAAATTCACTCTTTTACACTTGATCTTAGTCAAAAGGCCTAGAAGCGATACAAATTCATTTTAAAGAACATTTTACAGTACCTAAATATGTACAAGTATGTGATCTAAAATTTCTACAGAAAAACCTGCTTTACATGCATATTCTTGCTTAAAATAATTTTGAAGCTTTTGATCATAAAAAGATCCTTGCCTAATTTTTCAACCTCATGTGAATTATTCTCCCACTTTCATCCAGTGTTATCCAATGACTTGCAGTTCCCAAACCTGACAAAATCTTTTATTTCACAGTGCCTTTACACAAATTATTAATGACCTCCCTCATTTTATCTAACTGCTATCCCCCATAGGGCCTTCCTTGCCTCACTGACACAACTGCAAGCAGAGTTAGGGTTTCCTTCTCGCCACTCAACAACAGAGGTACATATATTTGTTATACTGACATGTCCCCCACAAAGCTCTGAGTTTTCTGGGTCAGTTTAGGACCTAGCACAATGTCTGTCACATAGTCAATGCCCAATAAATGTGCTGAACACATGCACAAATATGTCTTAATGACTGTCATTTATTCTAAGACGACTGTTAAAAAATTTACTTGATCCTAAATATTTCTGGAGGCCAAAATCTGAGGACGTATACAATATTTTCTTTAGTAAATACTTCTATGGAATAATGCAACTGAGAGTGTAATTTGTTAGCGATTAGAAACTAAAGTTACTGAGAGCCAATTGGCTAGGTTTTCTTACTAGTTACATCATTTCTGCTAGTTCTCATACAAAGGGATGGGTAGGTTGAATATACACCTAGCAAAATTACAAATTACAATTAACTGCATGTCATTCATAAATGTGTACCTGTGAATATAAAAGATGCCAGATAATTAATTTTCTTATTTTGAATCAGACATATGTCACTGTCAAATACAGATTCTTAACAGTTTGATAAAGTTAATTAGTATATCAGTACCCACAAAATGAAGGCCTCCACAGTAGCCCAGCCCACGTAACAAATCTAAACCTAAGTCAGCCAGCACTTACAGGAAACACCTGTCAAGGAAACCTAACAGCAAATCGCAATCTTCCAACTCAGTTTTAGCTAGATTACCGTGCCCTAGAATATAGGACCTGCTAGCCTTATGAAGAAATTCTCCACCTCTTGGCCAATGCTTCTTCTAATTCTTTATACAACTCCCTCTTGCCCAAAATCCCTTGTGAAGAGTGCTCCATGCTTGCCAGGCACTGTACTCTCCCAATCCATGGATTGTTTTCCTTTGAATAAATGGCATCAAACATCTTACTAAATTGTTTCAGTTTTGTCACTTGATATGTTTAACTCTTATTAGAAGTGGCTATGATGTTCTATGACAAAAGGGCAAATAATACAGGGGCAGGGTTCATGCCTGTCTTTTTTTTTTTTTTAATGTTAACATCTTTTTATTCTCTGTGGTGGATACACAGAAATCTTTTCTATTATTCCACACTTTTCTGTATGTTTGACATATTACATAATTAAAATTACAAATTCAAGCCAAAGAAAAACATAGTTCTGTGATAAGATAAATCTTTTAAGTCCTCAGAAACCAGGTTATACATAAAAACTTACTGAACACACAAATAGATGGTGCTTCCATATGGAGAAACAGTGGCAAAAAAAAATCGTTCTAATAAGGAGGATTTCTGAATATTTTACTTTCAAATCATCTAGCAGCTAAAAAAAAATACTGGACTTACAGCCAGAAGACTGGCTTAAAATAAAATACTACCTTGTTATTAATTAAGTGTGATTTGAGGAAATTTCACTTCACTTCTAAGAACCTACTTCAGTCAAAAGCTGAGTGAGGAGCTGAATCATAATTTTGAAGATCCTTTTAGGTCTAATAAATAGATTAAATAACTAGGTACCTACCTTGTGTTATTATTGTCTGTTTCCCATAGAAATGAAATAGCTAAAGGCAAATAACTAATATATGAAAGCAAATAAATGTATCCAATCTATACTAGTATTAAATCACTTTAGGTTTATTTAGGCTCCCAATTGAACAAGACTATAAAAAGTACAGAACCTGGACACAAGTATCATGCCTGTCTTATTTACTTTAACCCCAGTATCATGAAAATGTTAAAAAAAAAAAAAAAGCCTCACAAATTCCTTCAAATATTATTATGCCCCTGCTATGTTTCAGGATTTTCCTAGCCCCTAGAAATACAGCAGAGAAAAAAGATAGGCAATGTTCTGATCTCATGAAATGCCAGGTTCGGTATGGCAAATTCTCAATACAAAAACAAAGACGTAAGGGAGTAATGTGCTGTGATGAAAATAAACCAGGATAGGAAATGGGGGAGAAGGTGTTATCTGAGCTGAAACTTTATTAAAAGGAGGAAGCAAAGCAATCCAAGCAGAGGAAATAGCCAATTAGAAAGGTACTCAGGGTGAGAATAAGTTTGAAGCTTTCAAGGAAAGTAGGAAGACCATTTTCTTTGTTGATTAAAAGCTTTACAGTTTATATTTCAGAGAGAGACTTATAAGAAAATCCTGTATCATGTGGAAAGTGAAGTGAAAGAAGCATGCACAGGGAAGAGCCACCTGCTTATTTTTGGGAGTGGGTTTGGGAAGGCTTCCAGTTATATTTGAATGAAAATTATTACCAATCTCACTTATGGTTGATGCTATTTCCAAAGCAAAAAGTAACCTGTCATTTTGGCCTCTTTAGTCATATTATGGCCTATTAGTCATGTTTGGCCTATACATGCATATTATAGTGCATAATTTCTGATAGGCTTTTGAAATATGAAAAATAAGATTCCCGATAGTAGTGCCCTATTGCTCACAGGTGGGGAACTGCTACTACCACCACACTTCTAAGAAAAATTTAAAGAGGTGCTTGATATTGGAAAGAAAGTCTCTCAAAGAATATTAGAGAATACTACTTTATGCAAATCCTCAAAACAGTACCAATCCTATCAGTTATAATGAACAAGCTTTAGTTCTTTCCAGTATCAAGGTTCTAAAAGATCTCATGTATAAAAGAATGAAACTACACCCCTATCTTATACCACTCACAAAAATTAATTTGAAATGGACTAAAGACTTAAATGTAACACCTGAAACAATAAAACTCCTAGAAGAAAACATAGGAAAAACGTTCCCTGATGTAGGACTTGGGAACGATATTTTGAAAGTCGAAAGCATAAGCAACAAAATTAAAAATAAACAAGTGGGACTACATCAAACTAAAAAGCTTCTGTACAGCAAAGAAAACCATCAACAAAATAAAAAGACAACCTATGGAATAGGAGAAAATATGTACAAACCATATATCTGATAAGGGGTTAATAACTAAAATATACAGGGAACTCCAAAACACCTCACATCTGTTTGAATGACTAGCATTAAAAAGGCAAGAGATAACAAAAGTTGAGGAGGACGTGGAGAAAAGGGAACCCTTGGGCACTACTGGTAGGAATGTAAATTGGTGCAGCCACTATGGAAACAGAAACACCATGTTGAGATGTCTGTATCCCCATGTTCATAGCAGCATTATAGCCAAGACATGGAAAGCCAAGACACAATAGCCAAGACATGGAAAGTGTCCATCGATGGATGAATAAAGAAGTTATATCTAAAAAACAAAGAAACAAACAAAACTAAACTCACAGAAAAAGAGATCAGATATGTGGTTATCAGAGGTGGGGGTGAAGGGAGGGAGAATGAGAAGAAGGTGTTCAAGTGGTACAAACTTCCAGTTATAAGATAAATAAGTACTTGTGATATAATGTATGACATAAGTATACTTAACAATGCTGGATGATATATATGAAAGTTTCTGAGAGAATAAATTCTAAGCATTCTCATCACAAGGAAAAAGGTTTTTTTCTTTTATTTTCTATCTATATGTGATGATGGATATTAACTAATTTTGTTGTAATCATTTCAAGATATAGGTAATTAAAATTGTGATGCTGTACACTTAAAACTTATACAGTGCTGTATGTCAATTATATCTCAATAAAACTGGGAAAAAGAACAATTGCAATAAAGATATTTCTAAGGAAAAGAAAAAGACCTCATGTATTTAAATGGAAATTCTTTAATTAAAAGATAGAATAGCCACAGGTATGTACAATAACTCTACCCACTGGACACCATGTTCCCAGTTGGGTAAGTCAACTTACCTGTTACTGTTAGCCACCTTTGTTCACACTACTGGAAAAGATTGTAGAGTCCTCTACATCAGGGGTTCCCAATCCCCTGGCCACACGGCTACGGGTTCATGGCCTCTTAGGAACCAGGTCGCACAGCAGGAGGTGAGCAGCAGGCAAGGGAGCGAAGCTTCATCTGTATTTACAGCCGCTCCCCGTTGTTTGTTGTTCGCATCACCACCTGAGCCCCGTTTCCTGTCAGATCAGCAACGGCATTAGATTCTCATAGGAGTGCAAACCCTACTGTGAACTGCGCATGCGAAGGATCTAGGTTGCATGTTCCTTATGAGAATCTAATGCCTGATGATCTGAGGTGGAGCTGAGGCAGTGATGCTAGCACTGGGGAGTGGCTGCAAATACAGATTATCATTAGCAGAGAGGTTTGACTGCACAGAGACCATAATAAGTCAATTGCTTGCATACTCATATCAAAACCCTATCAGTCAGTGGCAAGTGACAATTAAGCTGCATCTTACAGAGTAGACTGGACATAAGCAACACACTTCAGGTGTCACTGTCTCCCACTACCCCCAGATGGGACCACCTAGTTGCAGGAAAACAAGCTCAGGGGTCCTGAGCTCAGGGGTCCTGATTCTGCATTATGGTGAGTTGTATAATTATTTCCTTATATATTACAATGTAATAATAATAAAGTGCACAATAAATGTAGTGTGCTTGAATCATCCCGAAACCACCCCTCCCCCCCCACCCCCCAACCCCTGGTCTGTGGAAAAATTGTCTTCCATGAAACCGGTCCCTGATGCCAAAAAGGTTGGGGACCGCTGCCGTAAATTGACATAATTTTGCAAATCTGCACAAGCAACAGGTCTTTTACCAAATTAGTTGTTAAGCAGCTCTTTCCCTCTACCAAATATACTGTTTGAGGACAGGGAAGGCAATGTATTCATCTCTGTGTTTCTGATATCCAACAATATTTTACTGGAACAAAGTAAGCATTTGACAAAAACTTACTTACTGAGTATCATCTGTGTGCTAGAAGCTTTACAAATGCCTTACACAATCTACTCAACAAAGGCTTGGTGAATGAAGGCAGGAATGCATTTGTTAGATTTACAAGGAAGTTTGGTTGAGAAACTCTCAAAGTATTTGGCTATACATTTTCCCCCCATAGCTATAGAAAGCAGTAAGAAAAACATGGGAAATAAATCACTGCTTACAAACCATAACTTAAAAAAAACAAACTTACCTGCAGATCTGTTTTGTTTTTCTACTTCTACAAATTAGGTAATTGTATTTCTCTTCTATTTCTATTAATTGGATGATTCTATAATGATTAGTATCTACTTCAAAATCATAATTATAAATCCCACACTCCCTTTTCTGCTCCATCTAAAACGAAGGGGAGAGACTAAAGGATAAGTCAGCATTAGGGGGCTAATGGACAGAATGATGGACAGACACACACCAGAACAGAAAAAGTCTACTTACTTCCAAATACTTGTTTTGTTAACTTATATTGTCTGTCAATAGCAGAAATTCTATATCTACATTTTAAAATTGACAGCACAGGGTCTGTGAACACCTTGAAACTGTGGGCAAAAATCTGTATTTTTCATTTTATTTTTCAAAGTTTGTTTTTATGATTAACATAGAAAAGGAGTTAGAGCATTAGGATACTATTGCCTAAAGCCACATGCACAGTACTCTCAACTGTGGTCCATACAACCACAATCAATTTATTTGTAACAGATTTATTGGCGTTTGGATTGAATAGGGTCAACAGAAATATTTGGAGGGGAAAGCTCCAGGTACTGACTACTCACTACCTATCCTCTATGTTATATGAGAATTTTTTACTCTCAACTGAGAAAAGGCCATTTGAGGGACTGCTTCATAATCTTAAAAAAAAAGTGAAAAAAAAATCCAGTACTTATATGTATCTTTATTCTAAGTAAATAGTTTCAAGCATTTTAATACTAGAGAGTTTTCCCTGATCAAGGAATTAGACATCTGTACAATTTGAGCTCTTTTTCCCCTTACGCTATAAAATTAACTTTCTCATCATGAAGGAAAATTATTTCTAAAGAGTCTTATGAAACTGGTAAAACTGAAAGTGTACTCAACTCAGTAATTTGAGGATCTACATTAACTGAATGCTTTTAAAATGTGCTTTAATCCTCACAACACTTAAAAGGTGCTACAGTGATTAAGAATGCAGGCCTAGAGTCAAACCAAAGGGGCTCTGCCACAATTAAGGTATTTGCAATCTTTGGCTCATTACTTTGTGCTTCAATTTCCTCATTTGAACAATGAGGATAATAATAATTTCCAACTCACTGGGTTCTTTTCTGGATGAAGTGAGAATACAAATGCTTAGAAAACATAAATATCAACTACTATTATTATCCCTAATCTACAATTTAAAAACTTTCAGTTTGAAAAATGTTTACCTCAACTGTGTTCCACTTTATACCATCACTCTATTTTAGGCTAGTATCTTGGACTATTACTACTTCATCATTTACATGAAAGATATGAATCAAGAGTTAATTTATACAGTGAGAGGAGTTTCTTAAGATCCCACATTTTAATATAGGCTTTTGGTGGCATATATTTTTTTAAAAAGATTATAAAATAATAAATGCAAAATGTAAAATATTAAAACTATATGTGTAAAAAAGTAGAAGTCCCTCATTCCCATTCCCCATGCATGTTCTCAACTACTGTTAACAGGCAATGTGAACCTCAATTTCCTTACGTGAAAAATGGAGATAATGATACCACTTAAAGTTTTTAAGATTAGAAACATTATGGATATGAAACACCTAGCACAGTGCCCAAGACATAGGTACTCAACAAATGCTTTATACCATTACAAGAAAGTCTGTGTTCCACTTCCTCTTCTCTTCAACAGGTGAATAATAACAATAATACTTCTGGTCTAACCTTAGAGCATTACCGTCAAATGTGAAAATACTTCGTAAGTGGTAGTAAACATGTGAAGTATACTATTATTAGATGCTCTTTCTCCTTTAAGAGGCTGCTGCAATGGAAACATGATGACAGATTTCAGATTTTCATATTCATTTTGTTCCTAAAGCAGCACTTTACCAATAGCACGTGTAGATAGATGACAGCTAAACAAAACATTCCTTTTTTGATAAAACACAAATGCTTCATGGAAAACTCTTGCTAGGAAGGCTTCAATTACTTTTCCGTATTTTTAGAGCAAGATTGCTATTCTAATTTTCAAAAGACAAACAACTCCACATATGCTTGATCAAGCTTAAAAGTACTGTGAAAAAAAAAAAGTACTGTGACATGGGTTGGAGCAACAGACTATCAAATAACCAAAGCACCGATTAAAAAAAAAAGCAAAATATTAGTAAATACACAAAACAATCTGAATTTTTGATACACGCTAAAGCGAAAGGCCACAATGCTTTTTTCCTTCAATTTCCATCTCAGCCACTTTTAACTATGAACTGCAGTTAGTTTCAAGCCACAATTAGCTCATGGTGAAGTCTAAAGCACGTGGAGACACTGATCAAATAATTATTTTGAAGGAAGGAAGAGATAGTGGAAAGGTAACTTTTTAGGAAACGAGGAATCAAAAGAGAAGCAAAAAGGTCAGGAGCTCTATAATGGAAAAATATCAAAGCTTTATTAACGGCAGATAAATTTAGTGATGAGTGCAAAACATGTATCTCTACAAAGATGAAGAGCAAAAGCTCTGGGTTCACAGATTTGCACTGTGGAGACCAAGTATTTAAATGTTCACTAGTATTTCAACCCCCCCAATAATAGTACCCAAATCACCTAAGTATATGTAACTGTGATATTTTAAAGGATGGAAAAAAAAAATGATGTAGAAAAAAAGTAGTGGACACTCTTGAAGGTATTTTGAAAGTTAAGCTAATATTTTTCTTAATTGCGAGTATAAATACTCCACCTCCAAATTTAACAAATTTTTAAATAAAAATCTATCAATTGTGAATGTCAACAAACTATCAAATTATTACTATTTCCCCCGTATCAACTTCAGTTGGTACTAAGAATAAAGTCTCAGGGGCCATATCTTGTCTCATTAAAACTGTTGGGGACGTTTGCTTATACAGAACTTTTACCATGTATAATTATTTAATGTCTCTTTTTGAAGTATTGAGCAAATGGAGTTGCAAGCCAAATCCATTTGAATAAAAATGTTGGCAGGGGTGATATAAAGTCAAATTTTAAAATAGTGGATTTTGATTAAAATGATTTTTCTTTAAACAGATTTATTTGGTACTGGTTTTGTATCTGTTAACACAAAGAAAGGATAGTATTATGAAGTACATTCTCAGATTTGGTGCCCTAATTTTATCTCTGTATAACTTTACTACTTTAAACAAATTCATAAAACCTATACAATTGATGTTAAAATTAAGACTTGAAATCACATAACACATTAATCTTGGAAAAACGATCAAGAAAACAGCTATTAAATGTTAGAAGTAAGAATCACTAGGGATAATGGGAAATATTTTCAGCTGATTTTAGAAAAAGAAATAATACCATAAGTGCTTTTTATTTAGTGACATAAGCGACTGCTTTATAACCACCACCTGTGTTTTAGCTTTTTTTTAACAGACTATAAACAAACAAAAAAACTAAAAGTAATTAAGATAAAAAAACTTTAAAAAAAACTACTTCTTCCACTTCATGTGAAAAACATTAGCAATGTAAAAGCCTTTTTGTAAGAGGAAAGTAAAAATATTTTCCTAAAGCTAGTGGACTGTAATCCTTTTACACTGAAAGTAGAGAGAAACAGAAGACAACATTTATATCAAATATTAAACCTCCTAGAGCAAGCTCACTGCTTCCTAATTCAAAAGTAAGAAAGGGAAGCACAGGGAACATACAAAGGATGTACAAATGAATAATCTAAAATAAAATGCACCGTCTCCAGAAAAAATTACCACACAAAGTTCCAATGACAACAGAATACAATTCAAAGCCACATTTGAAACTATGAATAAATAGGCAAAATATGTACTACCTTCAAGGAAACAGCATGTTTTCTACTGACTACTTTTAAGTTGGCAGTTATAAGCCTAAATGGAAATCAAATGGGCAAAATGCAATTTTCAAAGGAAACTAAAGATGTGTAACAAGCACCATTAAAGTTGAATATTTAAAACACGATGAGTCCATGTGCAATATAATTTTGCTCTCAATTTTGATAATTCAAACCAACTTATTTACAGAGTAAGGACAAACACAGAAAGAAAACTTTGAATAATAAGCATATAAGAATGTAAAAAATTCAACTCAAAGAATACTTAATAAGCAATATATGTTAGGTCCAACAGCTCCAGTCAATAATGACAGTGTTAAAAAGTAGAATGTTCTCTCAATAAATAACGTTAGCATAAAACAGCAGTTCTCACAGATAAGGCAATGTTCTGAAAGGTGAACATTATACTGATTCAATAGAGGCTAAATCTAAATCTCCTATTTTACAGAAAAAGAAAACTTCCTAGAGATGTTTGCAATCAAATTCACTTTGCTCCTGATGACATTAAAAAAAATTGTGCTCAAAAATTTGCACAAATTAATACCATTTTCCTTTGCCACAATTTCTCAATTTGCCTCAATAAATTCATCTTACCAATTGTAGCTTTCAATTTTGAAAATATTTAACATGTAGCAATGTTCATAATAACACAGCCATGTTTTAAAATGTCTTATTAAATTTTAATGGTAGTGATAAGCTGCTCTATCTTACTTTGATAAATCATACTTTCCGTTATGAAACAGAACAGCATTCTTTGGCCGATACAATTCTTAGGGTCAATGTATTTTTGGTTTCTTCACTTTCTGTTTTCATTTAGCAAATCTAGAAGAGTGAAACCTTCCATACTTTAATAAAATGAATATAATAAACAGTAGCTAGGCAAATTCTGTTACAAATGGCAGCTATGCAGTAGTCTCCAGCCCCTACACAGGAGATATCCGTTTCATATTATTTTAATAATCCATCTTTTTTTTAAAAGAAACAAATACTTCAACTTCAATGCTCATGTTGAAAAAGGTTCGGATCTTTTGTTTTAATGCATTCTTTCGAAAGTAATACAATGAATATACAGTGTTAATTCCCACGAATATAACTATATATAATTACACTTTCTCATAAAGAAGCTCAATTAAGTTGATAAGCTTTCAGTTTGCATGAGTTTGAGATGAAACATGATTTTCCTGATTGCATGAGGTAATAATTTTCACCCTCACTTGTTCAATCTGCACTTGCTACAGAGGTACAATACACAGTGTAATACAGATATATACTTGTAAAATTTTTATACATGTCAGTTTGTTATCTATTGAAGTTTACCACAAGAGTGCAGTCACTTGGATTTTTCAGAATTACTCTGCCATTAATCAGGACATGCTTCTCTTATACAAAATCCAACAATGTTTCAACATAATACTATAATTAAATGTCAATAATGAAATATTTAACTTCAAGTAGAAGCACAATAAATCAAAAAACTGTATCTTCCTTATAATTAAAAAAAAAATTGAACTAAAGAAGAATCTATTGTAGGGGGAGAGGTGGCTACTGTAAAATTTTACACTTGAGTAAATAATCTTCCAAAGGTAGGCTGCTACATCCTACAAAAGAGAAAAAGGGTTTTCTCTAGTAAATAATTACCTCCTAAAACATAATTGAAGTCTCCCTAAAAATGGTTCGAAGACAAATGTTGAAAATGGTGAAATAAAAGCCACTAGGGAAATCATAATGATTAATAAGAAAGGTTTTAGAGAGAGAGATCCATCTAGGTTCAAAGGCCTGGTCATACCACTTATAGAAACTTACGACTTTTGGCAAGTTTCTTAATCCTTTTTAGCCTTAATTTCTTCACCTGTAAAATTGATCCTTGTGCTAAATAAGAGAGAGTAAAAGAGGTATTATCAGCACTGAGCCTGATACTTAGGGCCCAATAAGGTAACTATAATGATTATTGTCAAGACAAGCTTGGGTCGGGGGGTGTTTATTAGCGACCTTGCAAAAACTGCTATGTTCCTTGCTTTAAAACCCACTCTGTTTGATAGTGTAATTACTGGTAGTTTTCTGCTGTTCACTTTCAATGCAAAGGACTCCATAGAATTAAGAAGAAAAATAATCGAGGGGGTCAGGGTTTAGAAACCTAATTTTACGGCTGGCAAGAACGTGGACTCAGGCAAAACCGTGTGCGCTGCAGAATTTGTTAGCTGGCCGTCATATTACCTTTTAATTATCCTAATGATCCCCAGCCGAGCTGATGGGGAGTTAAAAGGATATCTCCAGGGGAAGGCTTTTTAAAACAAAATTACTTTAGGCAAAACAAAAGTCTAGCACCCAGGACAATACTAAAGAGGATGAGTTATTAATTACTTATTGAATGACTCACTAAAGCTGTATATTTCAGGCAGAAACTAACTGTCCAAGATATACGACTTACTGCACAAAATTTTCATTTTCCATTCTGAACTGGATGGAATCCGTTTCCTCACCAAGCTCTCAATATTTAAAACTTCATCTTTGCTTAATTATTTCAAAAAACCCGAATGAGATAGGAAATTATTAACCCTACATTAATGAAAAAGGAGTGAGCTTTAAAAGCTGTCAAGTAAACTGTCTAAAGTTACACAGTTTGTAAGCTACAGAAGGACCTGGGATTCGAACTCGTAGCTCTCGGGCTCCGAAATCTAAGCTTTTCTCGCTACACTCAAGCTTGCGCTTCCACTTGGCTTCCCTAAACCGTCCGGTAGAGAGAACGTTCATTATGAAGCTTTTTTTTTCTTTTTTCTTTTTTTGTGTTTCCTTCTCTGTTGCCAACCCTTCCATTTCACACTACCTCCTATGTTGGGCTACGAATTCCATACAACAACAATCGAGGTGCACTAAGGCTAGGAGTCGGAGTATAGACCCAAAGAACAGAAATTGGTTTTACTTCCTACGCGGAATGGAGGTCTGGCGCCAGCACCAAAAGCGACAAACAGGCAGGGGTCCAGAGAGGCTGCAGACCGCGCCCAGGTCTCAAGTTTTAGTCAAGGCCCACGTTCCGGCCAGGCGAGGGGAGCAGAGAAGGTTATCCTTTCTTGACACCCTCGCCGCCGCGGGAGCACAGAAGAGTAGGTTGGAGTCTCAGTAATAGTGCCCACAATAAATTCAAACCCCCTCTTCAGCCCGTTAAACGCACTTACTTGAGCGAAGTAATTTCCAAGACACAAGGCCGGCACCGGCAACGGGAAGGGCCCCTCGGTCCTCCTGCCCCAGACGCTGGCGGTGACGACAGCCGAGCCGCGCCGCCGAGAGCGAAGGCCCAGCGCACGGAGCGCGCGCTCCCGACAGGGGCTGGGCGGCTCCGCGGCGCCACCTTTAAGCGTCACTGGTGGGGCTCTGCTTCTGAACACCCGGGTTCGAACATGTCGCGGCTGAAGGGAGTAGCTGGGCGGGATCCCCGAGCGGGGTTCCGAGCTGAGAGGAGAGACCGCGGTGCCTCCGTACCCCAGGGGCTATTAAAGGCGGCGAGGAAGAGCGGGCAGTTAAACCTGTCGGGCCGCAACCTCAGTGAAGGTAAGATCCAGAGGTACGACCCGATTGTGCGACCTCGCAGAAAGCACTTGCCCCACGTAGCCTCCCTTTCCTCTGGCCTGGGTTGGCCGCCTTTTGCCCAGGCTCCTAGCCAGGATCCCGGTGCTCGAATTCAGGCACTCATAACATTTCCACTGGTTCGGTCAGCTCGTTCGGTTCCTCCTTTCGCTCCAGGAGTGTCTGGTGCAGGGAATGTGCTGGGAATACGGTCAAAATTTAAACGGGTTGCTTTCTGGGATTCCTGCATTCTATGGAATAACAACATAATGTTTGACTAAATTAGCTATCAAGTGATGGGCACATGCTTTGTTTCTTTGGCCCTCTGTTCCTCCTCTTAATTTAATCACTTAGGGCAGTTATCAGCGCTAAAATTCTGTATTTTATCTGCTCCTTTGTGAACTAAGAGTGAATGTCACTGTTCTCTATCAAGACCATTTTCTGTGTGCAACTGGACAGGAGGAAATACAAGGAATAATGAACATTATCCTAAATTGAAGATCAAGATGGATGCCATACTGAGTGAATTTGGGGCCATCCTGAAAATCTGGTAAAGATAAAAAGCACAAATCTGGACACCATGAACGAATAATAACCAGATGCTCTTCTGATTTTCTGTTGTATACGGGAGGGAGTGGGAAGTGGGGAGAGAGAGATTATGGCATTCCTCCTGTTTTCCTCTACTTATATTTAGGTTTAAGGCTACCTGGGATTAAAAGCTTCCATTTCCTTGTAATGATTGCTTTTTTTATTGTGCCATGTATAGAGTTGACCATGCAAGCAAATACTTGCTGAATGAATGAAAGGGTATATGACAAAATCTCTGCTCTACCTAGAAAAGCTTTTAATCAATGGGGACATTAGTATTCTAAAACTACAGATGTGCATATACACTTGCTTTTTCCAAAGCCTGGAACTTTCTACATGATACCTGACTAGGGTTCACTCTGCTTCCTGTAGGACTCTGCTCAGATAGGCCCTTCCTAACTACCCTATCTAAATACCATTGCTAACGTGTATTCTCTGTTTTTTAATAGCATTTATTACTATCAGAATTTATATTATATATTTGTTTATTGTCTTCTATCCTCTGCTAGAGTATTAGTTGTATGTGGTCAAGAAGCTTTGTTTTATTAATTGTTGTGTCCCTAACACTCAAAATAGTGCTTAGTACATAGTAGATTCTTATTAAACATTTGTGGAAGGAATAAGTAAATGAATGAGTACTCCCAAATACTAAGTGTGTGCTGGAATGTACTTATTGATTGGATCCAGATGGTTTAGTCTATTAAAGGTTCAGGGAGCAAATGAATTTTGACTCCTAGCTTCATGATGACATGGATCAGGGCTGTTTAGGTCATTATTGTATAAACAGAGCCTAACATAATATCTGGCACATACTAGGTACTCAGCAAATTATGTTGAAGGTACAATATTTCATAGGAGACAAAAGATGTAAATGGGAGAGGCACATGGTATCTATAGCTTATATATAAAAAAGGAATTCTTGTTATCATAATATAAAAGGTTTTTCTTTATCTAGTTGTAGCCTTCAACTTCCTCTCTTGTCTTTCAGCCTTTGATATCCAAACTGCGGTAATTCTGAACTATTTGTAGTCCAGTATGGGGCCATGCTTCTTATTTCCATATCTTTGCTCATGTAACTTTGAGATGCTTAATCTCCCGGTGTTTTATTTTCTCATTTATAATGTGATAGTAGGAATAGGACCTACTAAGGTTTAAATGAGATAATACGCATAAAAGGCCTGGTACATAAAAAGTACATGGTAAAAATTGGCCATTGCTATTATTATTGCAATAGCCTCCTAAATGGTTTCCTGAATTTCTTGTTTTAAATCTCACCCTCTAAATCAGTGCCATTACCAAGAATTATCTTTCCAAAACAAAGATCTTACTATGTCATTCACATTTAATGACTCCCAGTAGCCCACAAGATTCAGCATAAAGTTCTTAGTACAACAAACAAAAAAAGTCTTTTGAAATCTTGCCCCTAAGCATCTACAATAAAGCCTCCTGTCTCTTTTCGGAATCCTATACTTTAACAACAACGACAATAGCAAATCGTTTTTCACCCGAACAACCATACTTTAAGGTTTTTTTAGAACAGTTTTAGGATTCCAGAAAGTTGAACAGACAGTACAGAGAGTTCTCGTATACCCTCTCTCCCCAGCTCATAGTTTCCCCTATTATTAGCATCTTGCATTATGTAGTACATTTGTCACAATTGGTCAGCCAATATTGATATATCATTATTAAAATCCATTATTTACATACTGTTCACTCTTAGTCTTATACAGTTCTATGAGTTTTGACAAATGCATGATGTCATGTATCTACCATTCCAGTATCATATAGAATATTTTCACTGCCCTAAAAATCACCTGAGCCCTACCTGTTTATTCCTTACCCTGCTTCTCCAGAAGCCCTGGCAGCCACTCATCTTTTTTTTTTTTTTAATAAATTTATTTATTTATTTATTTTTGAGTGTGTTGGGTCTTCGATGCTGCACGCGGGCTTTCTCTAGTTGTGGAGAGCGGGGGATACTCTTCGTTGTGATGTGAGGGCTTCTGATCGCGGTGGCTTCTCTTGTTGTGGAGCATAGGCTCTAGGTGCGTGGGCTTCAGTAGTTGTGGCTTGCAGGCTCTATAGCTGAGGCTCAGTAGTTGTGGTGCATGGGCTTAGTTGCTCCGAGGCATGTGGGCTCTTCCTGGGCAGGGCTCGAACCCGTATCCCCTGCATTGGCAGGCGGATTCTTAACCACTGCGCCACCAGGGAAGTCCCAGCCCCTCATCTTTTTACTCTTTCTATGGTTTTGCCTTTTCCAACACGTCATATAATTGGAATCATACAGTATGTAGCTTTTTCAGACTGCCCTTTTTCACTAAGTAATGTGCATTTAGGGTTCCTCCATGTCTTTCCATGGCTTGATAGCTCATTTCATTTAACACTGAATGATATTCTATGGTACGGATGTACCATTTTATTTATCCATTCACCTTTCGAAGGACATTTTGGTTGCTTCCAGTTTTTGGCAATTATGAATGAATCTGCTGTTTGTGTTCAGGTTTTTGCGTGGACATAAATTTTCAATTCATTCGGGTAAAAACCTAGGAGTGCCTTTGTTTTGATTTTTGGAGCTTTGTGGATTTTTTTTTCCTTGAGTATTTTTGGTCTGCTGTTGGTTGAATATGCACATGCGGAACCCAAGGATACAGAGGGCGGATTGTATACTCCAGGTCTTTCTTTCGTCCTTTATATTTATATGATTATATAAATGTATTTGTAAAGTGCAGTCATGTCCATTGTTTCTAAATTGGAAAAATAGAACCTAGCCTTTAATTTTGCTGTATATAACAAAAAGCAGTTAAAATTCTGTTGATTCTTTTTTTTTAAGAGCAAATGTGGATTTTTATTTTGAAAGAAATCATAATACATTTTTTAAAAATTTAAAGCTAACAAAAAATTTAAAGCTAACGAATAACAAAAACATTCCAATTTTCAGAAAGAACAATAATATATATTTTTTTACTAACTACCTAACAGCTATATACAGTGAATGATTTCTATAATGCTTTATTTCCTACATTTTTTTACATCTTTATTGGAGTATAATTGCTTTACAATGGTGTATTAGTTTCTGCTTTATAACAAAGTGAATCAGTTATACATATACATATGTTCCGATATCCCTTCCCTCTTGCGTCTCCCTCCCTCCCACCCTCACTATCCCACCCCTCTAGGTGGTCACAAAGCACCGAGCTGATCTCCCTGTGCTATGCGGCTGCTTCCCACTAGCTATCTACCTTACATTTGGTAGTGTATATATGTCCATGCCACTCTCTCGCTTTGTCACAGCTTACCCTTCCCCCTCCCCATATCCTCAAGTCCATTCTCTACTAGGTCTGTGTCTTTATTCCTGTCTTACCCCTAGGTTCTTCGTGACATTTTTTTTTCTTAAATTCCATATATATGTGTTAGTATACGGTATTTGTCTTTCTCTTTCTGACTTACTTCACTCTGTATGACAGACTGTAGGTCCATCCACCTCATTACAAATAGCTCAATTTCGTTTCTTTTTATGGCTGAGTAATATTCGATTGTATATATGTGCCACATCTTCTTTATCCATTCATCCAATGATGGACACTTAGGTTGTTTCCATCTCCGGGCTATTGTAAATAGAGCTGCAAGGAACATTTTGGTACATGACTCTTTTTGAATTATGGTTTTCTCAGGGTATATGCCCAGTAGTGGGATTGCTGGGTCATATGGTAGTTCTATTTGTAGTTTTTTAAGGAACCTCAATACTGTTCTCCATAGTGGCTGTACCAATTCACATTCCCACCAGCAGTGCAAGAGTGTTCCCTTTTCTCCACACCCTCTCCAGCATTTATTGTTTCTAGATTTTTTGATGATGGCCATTCTGACCGGTGGGAGATGATATCTCATTGTAGTTTTGATTTGCATTTCTCTAATGATTAATGATGTTGAGCATCCTTTCATGTGTTTGTTGGCAGTCTGTATATCTTCTTTGGAGAAATGTCTATTTAGGTCTTCTGCCCATTTTTGGATTGGGTTGTTTGTTTTTTGGTTATTGAGCTGCATGTGCTGCTTATAAATTTTGGAGATTAATCCTTTGTCAGTTGCTTCATTTGCAAATATTTTCTCCCATTCTGAGGGTTGTCTTTTGGTCTTGTTTATGGTTTCCTTTGCTGTGCAAAAGCTTTGAAGTTTCATTAGGTCCCATTTGTTTATTTTTGTTTTTATTTCCATTTCTCTAGGAGGTGGGTCAAAAAGGATCTTGCTGTGATTTATGTCATAGAGTGTTCTGCCTATGTTTTCCTCTAAGAGTTTGATAGTTTCTGGCCTTACATTTAGGTCTTTAATCCATTTTGATCTTATTTTTGTGTATGGTGTTAGGGAATGATCTAATCTCATTCTTTTACATGTATCTGTCCAGTTTTCCCAGCACCACTTATTGAAGAGGCTGTACTTTCTCCACTGTACATTCCTGCCTCCTTAATCAAAGATAAGGTGACCATATGTGTGTGGGTTTATCTCTGGGCTTTCTGTCCTGTTCCATTGATCTATCATTCTGGTTTTATGCCAGTACCATACTGTCTTGATTACTGTAGCTTTGTAGTATAGTCTGAAGTCAGGGAGCCTGATTCCTCCATCTCTGTTTTTCGTTCTCAAGAATGCTTTGGCTATTCGGGGTCTTTTGTGTTTCCATACAAATTGTGAAATTTTTTGTTCTAGTTCTGTGAAAAATGCCAGTGGTAGTTTGATAAGGGAGTGCATTGAATCTGTAGATTGCTTTGTGTAGTAGAGTCATTTTCACAATGTTGATTCTTCCAATCCAAGAACATGGTATATCTTTCCATCTGTTCGTATCATCTTTAATTTCCTTCATCAGTGTCTTATAATTTTCTGCATACAGGTTTTTTGTCTCCTTAGGTAGGTTTATTCCTAGATATTTTATTCTTTTTGTTGCAATGGTAAATGGGAGTGTTTTCTTGATTTCACTTACAGATTTTTCCTCATTAGTGTATAGGAATGCCGGAGATTTCTGTGCATTAATTTTGTATCCTGCTACTTTACCAAATTCATTGGTTAGCTCTCTTAGTTTACTGGTAGCATCTTTAGGATTCTCTATGTATAGTATCATGTCATCTGCAAACAGTGACAGCTTTACTTCTACTTTTCCGATTTGGATTCCTTTTATTTCCTTTCCTTCTCTGATTGCTGTGGCTAAAATTTCCAAAACTATGTTGAATAAAAGTGGTGAGAGTGGGCAACCTTGTCTTGTTCCTGATCTTAGTGGAAATGGTTTCAGTTTTTCACCATTGAGGACGATGTTGGCTGTGGGTTTGTCATATATGGCCTTTATTATGTTGAGGAGAGTTCCCTCTATGCCTACTTTCTGCAGGGTTTTTATCATAAAAGGGTGTTGAATTTTGTCGAAAGCTTTCTCTGCATCTATTGAGATGATCATATGGTTTTTCTCCTTCAATTTGTTAATGTGGTGTATCACGTTGATTGATTTGTGTATATTGAAGAATCCTTGCATTCCTGGAATAAACCCCACTTGATCATGGTGTATGATCCTTTTATTGTGCTGTTGGATTCTGTTTGCTAGTATTTTGTTGAAGATTTTTGCATCTATGTTCATCAGTGATATTGGCCTGTAGTTTTCTTTCTTTGTGACATCCTTGTCTGGTTTTGGTATCAGGGTGATGGTGGCCTCGTAGAATGAGTTTGGGAGTGTTCCTCCCTCTGCTCTGTTTTGGAAGAGTTTGAGAAGGGTAGGTGTTAGCTCTTTCTAAATGTTTGGTAGAATTTGCCTGTGAAGCCATCTGGTCCTGGGCTTTTGTTTGTTGGAAGATTTTTAATCACAGTTTCAATTTCAGTGCTTGTGAATGGTCTGTTCATATTTTCTGTTTCTTCCTGATTCAGTCTTGGCAGGTTGTGCATTTCTAAGCATTTGTCCATTTCTTCTAGGTTGTCCATTTTATGGCATAGAGTTGCTTGTAGTAGTCTCTCATGATCTTTTGTATTTCTGCAGTGTCAGTTGTTACTTCTCCTTTTTCATTTCTAATTCTTTTTATTTGAGACTTCTTCCTTTTTTCTTGATGAGTGTGGCTAATGGTTTATCAATTTTGTTTATCTTCTCAAAGAACCGGGTTTTAGTTTTACTGATTATTGCTATCATTTCCTTCATTTCTTTTTCATTTATTTCTGATCTGATTTTTATGATTTCTTTCCTTCTGCTAACTTTGGGTTTTTGTTGTTCTTCTTTCTGTAATTGCTTTAGGTGCAAGGTTAGGTTGTTTATTCGAGATGTTTCCTGTTTCTTAAGGTAGGATTGTATTGGTATAAACTTCCCTCGTAGAACTGCTTTTGCTGCGTCTCATACGTTTTGGGTCATCATGTCTCCATTGTCATTTGTTTCTAGGTATTTTTTAATTTCCTCTTTGATTTCTTCAGTGATCACTTCGTTATTAAGTAGTGTATTGTTTAGCCTCCATGTGTTTGTACTTTTTACGGATCTTTTCCTTAACTGATACTAGTCTCATAGCGTTGTGGTCGGAAAACATAATTGATACAATTTCAATTTTCTTAAATTTACCAAGGCTTGGTTTGTGACCCAAGATATGATCTATCTTGGAGAATATTCCATGAGCACTTGAGAAAAATGTGTATTCTGTTGTTTTTGGATGGACTGTCCTATAAATATCAATTAAGTCCATCTTGTTTAATGTATCATTTAAAGCTTGTGTTTCCTTATTTATTTTCATTTTGGATGATCTGTCCATGGGTGCAAGTGGGGTGTTTAAGTCCCCTACTATGAACATGTTACTGTCGATTTCCCCTTTTATGGCTGTTAGTATTTGCCTTATGTATTGACGTGCTCCTATGTTGAGTGCATAAATATTTACAATTGTTATATCTTCTTCTTGGATCGATCCCTTGATCATTAATGTAGTGACTTTCTTTGTCTCTTTAATAGTCTTCATTTTAAAGTCTATTTTGTCTGATATGAGAATTACTACTCCAGCTTTCTTTTGGTTTTCTTTTTCCATCTCCTTACTTTCAGTCTGTATGTGTCTCTAGGTCTGAAGTGGGTCTCTTGTACACAGCATATATATGGGTCTTGTTTTTGTATCCATTCAGCCAATCTGTGTCTTTTGGTGGGAGCATTTAGTCCATTTACATTTAAGGTAATTATCGATATGTATGTTCCTATTACCATTTTCTTAATTGTTTTGGGTTCGTTATTGTAGGTCTTTTCCTTCTCTTGTGTTTCTTTCCTAGGGAAGTTCCTTTAGCATTTGTTGTAAAGCTGGTTTGGTGGTGCTGAACTCTCTCAGCTTTTGCTTGTCTGTAAAGGTTTTAATTTCTCCATCAAATCTGAATGAGATCCTTGCTGGGTAGAGTAATCTTGGTTGCAGGTTTTTCTGCTTCATCACTTTAAATATGTCCTGCCAGTCCCTTCTGGCTTGCAGAGTTTCTGCTGAAAGATCAGCTGTTAACCTTATGGGGATTCCCTTGTGTGTTATTTGTTGTTTTTCACTTGCTGCTTTTAATATGTTTTCTTTGTATTTAATTTTTGACAGTTTGATTAATATGTGTCTTGGTGTATTTCTCCTTGGATTTATCCTGTATGGGACTCTTTGTGCTTCCTGGACTTGATTAACTATTTCCTTTCCCATGTTAGAGAAGTTTTCAACTATAATCTCTTCAAATATTTTTTCAGTCCCTTTCTTTTTCTCTTCTTCTTCTGCAACCCCTATAATTTGAATGTTGGTGCATTTAATGTTGTCCCAGAGGTCTCTGAGACTGTCCTCAGTTCTTGTTATTCTTTTTTCTTTATTCTGCTCTGCAGTAGTTATTTCCACTATTCTATCTTCCAGGTCACTTATCCGTTCTTCTGCCTCAGTTATTCTGCTATTGAACCCTTCTAGAGTATTTTTAATTTCATTTATTGTGTTGTTCATCGTTGCTTGTTTCATCTTTAGTTCTTCTAGGTCCTTGTTAAATGTTTCTTGCATCTTGTCTATTCTATTTCCAAGATTTTGGATCATCTTTACTATCATTATTCTGAATTCTTTTTCAGGTAGACTGCCTATTTCCTCTTCATTTGTTAGGTCTGGTGGGTTTTTATCTTGCTCCTTCATCTGCTGTGTGTTTTTCTGTCTTCTCATTTTGCTTATCTTACTGTGTTTGGGGTCTCCTTTTTGCAGGCTGCAGGTTCGTAGTTCCGATTGTTTTTGGTGTCTGTCCCCAGTGGCTATGGTTGGTTCAGTGGGTTGTGTAGGCTTCCTGGTGGAGGGGACTAGTGCCTGTGTTCTGGTGGATGAGGCTGGATCGTGTCTTTCTGGTGGGCAGGTACACGTCTGGTGGTGTGTTTTGGGGTATCTGTGGACTTACTATGATTTTAGGCAACCTCTCTGCTAATGGATGGGGCTGTGTTCCTGCCTTGCTAGTTGTTTGGCATAGGGTGTCCAGTACTGTAGCTTGCTGGTCGTTGAGTGAAGCTGGGTTCTGGTGTTGAGATGGAAATCTCTGGGAAATTTTCGCCGTTTGATTTGGAGCTGGGAGGTCTCTTGTGGACCAGTGTCCTGAAGTTGGCTCTCCTACCTCAGAGGCACAGCACTGACTCCTGGCTGCAGCAACAAGAGCCTCAATATCATTTTCTGTTTTAAGAATGGAAAGGTAATTCAGCCCTTCCTGTAGCATGGTTGCTATAATCTGTTTTTCTTCAATCACAGCATTTAATCTGTTTACATTTAATATAATTATTGATACATTTGAGTTTAAATCTATATTATTTTATTTTCATTCTTTCCATTTTGTTACTTTTTTCTTGTTTTATTTTGGTTTAATTTTTTTTAAAATTTTTATTGGAGTATAGTTTATTTACAATGTTGTGTTAGTTTCAGGTGTACAGCAAAGTGAATCTGTTATACATATACATATATCGACTCTTATTTTAGATTTTTATCCCATATAGGCTATTACAGAGTACTGAGTAGAGTTCCCTGTGCTATGCAGTAGGTCCTTATTATTTAGTTATCTATTTTATATATAGTAGTGTGTATATGTCAATCCCAGTCTTCCAATTTATCCCTCCCCCCAAAAATTCTATTGATTCTTATTCTTAAGTGGTGGCCTCCTGAAATGGATTCTTCTTAATGAGGTCACTTGTTAGAGCTGTGAGGCATTTTACTAACTAGATGGGGTTGTTAACTGGTATCTGTACAGTGCAGATAAATATTTACCTGTAACTGAAATCTGTGTACTCTTGAGGGTTTTTAGATACGCTTTCTTTTCTAGTTCCTTTGCGAAAGAACTAGGTCCTAGTTCTTTTGTAAAAATACTATTTATTATTTTCCTCTTTATATAACCAATATGTCTACTATAGAAAAAGTAGAATCTATATACAGCATAAAAAATGAAAATAACCATCTACGGTTATCACTGTTGATATTTTGGAGGTTTTTCTTTTATAATTTTGTGTGTGTGTGTGTGTGAATATATTTAATTTACTTTCTGTTTTTTTTATTTTTAACAAATTTGGAATTGTACTGAGTTCTGCTTTTATGACTTCTATTTGTACATTTTTCAGGAACACTTGAAAAATAGAGTCATTAAAATAATCAGATAATAGTCTGTCTTATGAATATTGTGATTAATTTAAATATCCAAATATTGTTGGCAGTTTTAGAGTCATCATTCTGAGTGTCAGTTCTATAAGTTACTTAGAAAGGTATACCCAAACAAAATAACTAATAACCAACTTCAAAGAAGCACATTAGTAATATCCTGGAAATTTTAAGTAACAGCTCTTTTTATGAGCAGCAGTGTGGGAATATATTATCTTTCAACCAAAATTAATTATCTTTTGTTCAGTATAGATATTGCAGCTCTTTTTCATTGGACCAGATAAAATGAAAGTAGAATTGTAAAGGAGGTATTGATTGTTGCCTTGTGCTTGCATGACCATGGCAGAACAGTAGTGTAGGAATGTTTTTGAGTGACTCAAAAACTCAATGAAAGTAAGAGGGGCCAGTGTTTGGAACAAAAGAATGCTGTAAATTCTAAAGGAAACCACACTATTGAACTGACAAGAACATTGGTAAGTGGATAATTTATTAAATAAGCCAATTAAATTAGTTTGGAAACCATATTATTTGAGAGAGAAATATGGGTGTAAGGCTATCATTCCTTATCTTGAAGAGAGCAGTTTGGTTAGTTTCTGTTTGTGGAATTAAGTAAATAGGTCTAGGGCTTCTAGGCCACAAGATGTCATGTTGTCTGTTTTAGGGTAATGAAAATTTGCCATGTTCAGTTTGTACAGTTTGTTGTGACACGACAAAAAGTGTAACACAAACCATATGTTTACTAAGATTTTAAATAACCATCCTTAAATCTGTATTAACCATGTTCTGCTTTACTATTTAGCTTAACTCTGTATTTTGACTCCTGATTGTCTTAATGGAATTTACTGTTATATTCTAAAAAGCTAATGAGAATTAACCAAACTATCCAGATTTTATAACAAATAATTCCAGAAAGAAACTACGCTTCCAGGTGAATAGATCATCAAAACAAGCTAATTCTTAAACAATTCTTAGAAATGAAAACACGAGGTAAGTGCCTTAATCCATATGTAATGGCAAAATCTGAGGTGAACATTTAATTTTTAGTATACTGAAATCCAGGGAAGTCTACTTGTTTAGATTATAAAACAAGGACCTTGATAGTTAATTGAAAATCCCATTCCTATTTCTTGATCTGTTGATATATTTCTAAATGTTAGTATTTTAACCTGTTGGATGTGTATCCCAAGTTATCGCCAAGGCCAAAGTTTATTTAATAAATTAGTGCAAATTTAAACTTACCCCTATATTAATATCATGTTCACTCACTTGCATTTTAATATGTTTTCTTGAGTAGAAGAGAAAAAATACAGGCTGGGAAGAATGGAATTATAGTTTCAGTGAAGCTTGTCTTCACTATAAAACTGAATGTACCCTCAAGTTAATGTAATAAATTCAAGCATGTTTTTCTCTTAAAGTGATTAGTAAACATGTTTTCCTTTTCATATGTTTAACATTGTTTCACTCTTTTCTTACAGTATCCTGGACTTCAGCAAAGAAGTGTTGTCTTCATGCATTCTAAAATAACAGTGGTTCAGGTGTTCTAAACCACAAAGATATATTCCTTTGAATCAACCTAAAGCTGCAACTGAGTTAATGCCTTCCATATAACTTTTTGAGTTAATGCCTTCCATATAACTTTTTAATTTTACTTTGGTGTGTGTGTGTGTGTGTGTGTGTGTGTGTGTGTGTGTGTGTGTGTTAAACTTTAAAGATAGCCTCAAAGTGACACTATAATATTATGGTTTATCAATTTGGAATTCTTGTTTAATGTAATGAGGCCATTGGTGGCCATACATAAACTACTGTGGAGAAAATTGGAATGTTTATCAATGAGCTTTCCCGGATTCTTTACAGAGTGACTTGATCTATTGGTTTATTCTTTTAAAGTGCTCATAATTGGGTAGACAGTTTAGTAAATGGCATTTGTAAGATAAACTATTATCCGAATATTACCCTGCATCTAGCAAAAGCCTTTTTGTACTGCTGTTACTGGTTTCTAGCATTTAAGTGACAGTAGGGCCCTCTCATTTAATCAACGAGGAAACTGGGGACCAGAAATACTAGGTTACTGGCCAGTTTGATTAGTTATACAGTTTAAACCAGAGCCTTAGGTCCCTGACTCTTTGGTCAGTGTATGTCCATGATGCTATACTGTGTATCATAGTTGAATATATTTACAATCTTTTAGAAGATGGTAATCAATCTAGACTAGATCTAGACTTTAATGGCTATGATTTTCTGCCTTAAGTAAACAGTTATTATTGTATACTATGCATGATCATTATATTTATGAAACTGTCCAAAGGAGTCAAAAAAATTTTTTTAATCTCATGATTTATTGCTCCTATAGTTTACTTGCTACACATTCTTTTATTCATCCATGTAAACACCATTTTAGACATGTTTTTTTATTTCTTCTCTGTTTCTTCACCTACCCACTTGTATCTTCCTCAAATTAGACAGTTCTCTGCTGTCAACCCATTTGTGACTCCCTATTTCTGTAATTAGCTGTTGTCAATGGAAGAAAGAATGAATTGCCCAAAAATACATGTAAAGAAATCTTTTTGCAGTGTTTGTTAAGGATCATGCCATCCCTTGTGGAAGTCTCTAGTCACATATGGCTATTTAAATTTTATTAACCAAAATTAAATAAAATTAAAAATCAAGTTCTTCAGTCACTTTAGCCACATTATAAGTGCTCATTGGCCATACGCAGCTAGTGGCTACCATATGAAATAGGGCAGATACAGGATATTTCCATCATTGCAGAAAGTTCTGTTGGGTAGTGCTGCTTAAGGGTATTATCTACCCTGTGAGAAACATATATATGTGTATATGTATATATATACACACATATACACACTTTATTTTTTTATTCATTCACGTATATACATATGTGTACATATGCATTCATAAGATTGTCTTGATATATTACATCATCTATATTTAAAAAAATTCTCTCTTTATCTTTAGTTATCTTTATTGGGGTATAATTTACAAACAGTATGTACATTCATTTTAAGTGTACAGTTTAATGAGTTTTGACAAATATATACAGTTGTGTAACTTCTACCAAAATCAAGATAAAGAACATTTCCGGTACTTGAAACGTTCCCCTTGCTGTCAGTCTACCCCCACTGCTAGCTCCATGGAACCAGTGGTCTGCTTTTTGTCAATATAAATTAGCCTCTTCTAGAATTTAATTCAAATAGAATTATACATTTACAATTTTTCCGTGTTAGGCTTCTTTTGCTTAGTATAATGTTTTTTGAGGGTCATCCATATTGTTTACAAAAGTAGTTCCTTTTTATTGTTGAACAGTAATAGTCCATTGTATGTATGTATTTCAGTTTGTTTATCCATTTACCTGTTGAGTTGTGTTTAGCTTTTGGCTATTATGAATAAAACTGCTTATGAGTTTTCAAGTACAGTCTTTGTGTAGACATATGTTATCATTTCTGTTGAGTTAAATACCTGAGCATGGAATCGCTGGACATATAATAATAAGTGCATATTTAACTTTATAAGAATTCACCAAACTGTTTGTCCGTAGTAATATGAGAGATTCAGTTGCCACACATCATTACCAACACTTTGTATTGTCGTTATTTTTAACATTAGCCATTCTTGTGGTTGTGTTACAGTATCTCCTTATGGTTTTATTTACATTTCCTTGATGATTAATGATGTTGAGTATCTTTTCAACTGCTCATTTGTTTTTTGTATATCTTTTGCCAAGTGTTCAGATTTTTTCTCTATTTTTAATTGGGCTGTTTGTCTTCCTGAGTTATAAGACTTTTTATATTCTGGGGATGCAAGTCCTCAGATATATTGTATATCTATATTGGTATCTATCTAATATATTCTCCCAGTCTGTGGCTTGCCTAATTTTCTGAACAATTTCTTTAGAAAAACATAAGAGTTTTTAATTTTGATGAAGTCCAATTTATCAGTTTTTTTCTTTTATGATTGTACTTTTTCTATACTGAGAAATTTTATCCATCCCAAGGCTGTGAAGATTTTCTCCCTTGCTTTCTTATAGAATTTTTATAGTTTTATCTTTTACATTTAAGTCTGTGCTCTACTTGGCATTAATTTTAGAGCATGTCACAAGGTAAAAGTTGAGGTTCATTTTTTATCTATACGAACATTTGTTTAAAAGACTATTCCTTTCTTACTAAATTATTTTGGCAACTTTGTTGAATATTAACTGACATTATTTTATTGCCTGGAATATTTTCTGAGCTCATTTTTTTTTTTTTCCCTGTTGGTCTATATGTCTGTCCTTATATAAGCTTTATGGTAAAAATTAAAATCAAGTACTGTTAAGTCCTATCGCTTTCTTCTGTTTCAAAATTGTTTAATATATTTTAGTTCTTTTGCATTTCAGTATACATTTTAGAATTAGCTTGTTAGTTTCTACAGAAATGCCTTCTGGAATTTTGATTAGGATTGTACTGAATCTATAAGTCACTTTGAGAAGTGACATCTTAAAAATATTGAGTCTTCAAGCTGTAACTTGGTATATTTCTCTACTTATCTAGACCTTCTTTAAGTTTTCACAGCAAAAAACACAGGTCTTTCATATATTTTGTATTTTCATACCATAGGTTTTGCATATATTTGTTAAATTTAACACTCAGTATTTCATGGTTTTAGATGTTATGTCTTGTAAATCTTTAAGCATTTAAGAATGTTTTCAGTTACTGATTGCTAATATGTAGAAACACAATCGATTTTTGTATATTAAGCTTGAAGTCTGTGACCTTTCTAAACTCATTACATTTAATTTTTTTGGTAGCTTTCTTAGGATTTTCTATATAGATCTTCATGTCTGCTAATAGAGACAGTTTTACTTCTTCCTTTTCAGTCTGAATGGCTTTTATTTATTTTTCTTGCCTTGTTGCATTAGTCAGAACTGCTAGTAAAATATTGACACAGTAAGAATGGGCATCCTCACTTTGTACCCAATTTTAGAGAGTAAGCCCTGAGTTTTTCACCATTAAGTATATTGTTAGCTGTAGATTTTTCAAAGATACCCTTTATCCGGTTGAATGAGTTCCCTTTCATACCTAGTTTTTTGAGAGTTTTTATCTTGAATGATTGTTGAATTTTGTCAGATGCTTTTTTTTTTTTCATTCCTTGACAGTCATATTGTGTTACTCTTTTTCTGTTAATATGGTCAACTGCATTGATTCATTTTCAAATGTTAAAGTAGCCTTGCATTCCTTATATAAATCACTTGGTCATGGTGTTTAGATTTGGTTTTTGGTTTTTGGCTTTTTTTTTCCCCCCCTTTTAATGTCTTTGATTTTGATATCAGAGTAGTGCTGGCTTTATAAAATGAGCTGGGAATTTTTCTTTCCTCTATTTTCTGAAACAGTCTGTAGAATCAGTATCATTTCTACTCTAAATGTCTGTAGAATTCACCAGTGAAGTCATCTGGGCCTGGAGTTTTCTTTGTGGGAATGTTTTAAATAGCAAGTTTAATTTCTTTGGTAGATACTATGTGCTTTATTGTGATTTATAAGAAATATATATATTTGGTCATTCAGATGACCAAAATATATTTCTCAGAGATATTTGGTCCATAGTTCCTGGCCCACAGCTCCCAAAACCCTTGGAATTTCCTGAATAATAAGAGCAATGGGAGCATCCTTTGTTATAATATTTGGTTTCTTGTCCTCAGTTCCCGAAAAACAAAAACAAAACCCCCAAAAAACTGCTTCAGAGCCATAAAAGTTAAATGGTGTCTTGTTAACAAGCCTTTAGTACCACAAGTGAGTTTATGTTAATGAAAGTGACTTGCAAAAAACACCTAAGGGTGGAGGCTGGTTGCCAGGAGAACTAACCACAGATAGAATCAGAACCAGAAACCCTGATTCTGGGGAGGAGAGAGGGGATAGAGGTTGAATCAATCACCAATGGCAAATGAGTTAATCAATCATGCCTATGTAATGAAGCCTCTGTAAAAACCAAAAAAGGAGAGGGTTCTGAGAGCTTCCACATTAGGGAACCAGTATGCTCCCATGTGCCATTGTGCCGGACCACGAGCTCTACAAGGATGGAAGCTCCCTTTTTCAGACCTTGCCCTATGTATCTCTTCATCTGGTTGTTGGTTTGTATCCTTTAATATTGTTCATAATAAATCTGTCACTAGTGAGTAAATGGGTTTTCCTGAGTTCTGTGGGCCATTCTAGCAAATTAACTGAACCCAAGGAGGGAGTCGTGGGAACCTCTGATTTATAGCCAGTTGATGAGAAGTACTGGTAATAAGCTGGGCTTGTGACTGGCCTCTGAAGTGGAAGGCAGTTTTGTAGGACTGAGCCCTTTACTTGTTGAATCTGATTCTATATCCCCGAGTAGTGTCAGAGTTGAGACACCAGGAGGGTGTCTGAGAATTGATTGTATGGGGAACAATATGCACACTGGAATTGGGTCTAGGAACCCTTTCAAAAGGCTACTCAGATTTCCTATTGCTGTTGTGCTTTTTTTTTCCCCCTTTGAGGGAATTTCTCCATATCCTCTAAGTTGTTGAATGTATGGATATAAAGTTGTTCATCATATTCCCTTATACTTTTTTTAAAAAATAAATTTATTTATTTATTTTTAGGGTCTTTGTTGCTGCACGCGGGCTTTCTCTAGTTGCAGTGAGCGGGGTGGGGGGGATACTCTTCATTGTGCGCGGGCTTCTCACTGTGGTGGCTTCTCTTGTTGCGGAGCATGGATTCTAGGCACGGGCTTCAGTAGTTGTGGAACACAGGCTCATTAGTTGTGGCTCACGGGCTCAGTGTTGTAGCTCACGGGCTCTAGAGCGCAGGCTCAGTAGTTGTGCACAGGCTTAGTTGCTCCATGGCATGTGGGATCTTCCCGGACCAGGGCTCAAATCCATGTACCCTGTACTGGCAGGTGGATTCTTCACCACTGTGCCACCAGGGAAGCCCCTTCCCTTATCTTCTTAACATCTGTAAGATTGGTAGTGATATTCCCACTTTCAAAGAACTGGGTATTGGTTTTATTGCTTTTTATCTGTTACCGTATTTGTTTTCGATGTCATTGATTTCTACTCTTTTTTTGTTTACTTTGGGTTTACTTTGTTCTTTTCTATCTTCCTAAGATTGTAGTTTAGATCATTGTGATATGGGATTATATATGAGCAAGATTGGCCATGAGTTGATAACTGTTAAATGTGGGCGGTGGGTACGTGGAGCATTATTTCATTATACTATTTGTTAATTTATGTATATATTTGACATATTATGTAACTTTAAAAATTACATAAAGCAAATAAATCTAACTCCATAGTAAATTTTTTTCACATTTATATGCCTATTGACATTTATTTTTTACCTGGTAGTTTCTGTTTTGTGAATTGGTAAGCTACTTTTAGGATGGCTCCACTGAATTCCTCAATAATTAGGACAATATACCTTTCAGTGGTTCTTCATATTTGTGGGGAGGGAAGAAAAGTGACATGAATCTTGGTGCTATAAACTCTTGAAGAAATTGAGATATTTCACAAACAATGGGGAAAAGAATGAGCAGTAAGTCAATGTTTATGGAAAAGCAAATTGATACATATTTAATAACAGCAGTATAGTATCAACAATTATCCATCCCGTGATAGTTCCTACAAAGACAAATTTGGTTAACCAAAATATCTGAAGTAATAATGATAAAATTGTAACATTCATTTAGTGTAGTTCATGGGTAACAGATACTTTTGTTGTGTTGTATACAAATTTCTTGTGTTCTCCACCTTCCTCCTTACAAAAAAAGATATTTTCCATTACATTGCCTTTTAAGTATAATCATCTTAATGTACCTATGTACGTGTAGGTGTTAAGAGAAAAATATATGCACAATGCTCTACATATTTTCTTTAGGAGTAGACTTGTGCATCTCACATAGCTTCTTCCATACATTTTTTTTTAATGTTTTGTATTGTTTTGTCTTGCCTTGTTTTTTTTTTTTTTGTCGTTCTTATACTGGAGCTTTTTGTTGGTGACCCAAACTGGTATGGCACATTTGTAACTTGTTTTTGCTTAAGGTAACATTGATTTTTAGTCAAATACATAAATGTACCCATTTTTATTGACTCATTTGGTGTCAGTAACTTCACATGCTAGTGCTGGGCTGATGTGTGTTTCTCATTCCCACTCAGTCATCCATATCTACCCACCAAAATAATAATAACAACAGTGAAGATACATTTTATGCTGCTTTTGTACTCAAAGAGTTGGAAAGAGTGGCTTTTGTTTCTTTGCTTTGCTTTAAAAATAAACCTCTGTGCATAAACATGGGTGGATTTTCATTCTGTTTTATTCCCATTTGCTGGGGATTCATTGATAGAAGAGTAGAGAAATGCAGATTGCTTAGGCAGAGAGAAGGGTAGGAAAGGGATCTTATAATTTATTCTAATACAAGTATAGGTACCTCATTTTTTTTGAGTGAATGGATTTCAGGAACTTTGCTTTGCTTCTGTAAAACCATTGTATTGGATTGCTTGATCTGATTGTGTCCTGAACTTGAAACTTTGACCACACCTTTCCATTTAATGTCATTTTAAAATGATAGTCAGTAACTGTAAGGCATAACCAATGGTTGCCTTGATTAATATTAGCTAAAGTTCTAGATCATACCCATATATCGTCCTACTGGTATCAAGGAATGAAGGACTATTTAAAATAGTTCTGCTATAGCACTAGAGCAAGTTAATATTTTCTGGAGCTTCAAGTGTTATAGTGATAAACCTGGACTCTTTCTGTTTAACTTGAACAGTCTTATTTGCAGTGTCAAAGGAATTGCTGTATATGCTGCAACAGAAGTAATACAATGTTGTGTGATGGGATAAGAAATAAAATTGTACGTCAGATAAAATAGAGAGCAGCTACCAGAGTCAGATATACCTTACAAATATTCACTGAGAAGCAAGACAATTTAGTTTTTCCAGGGTTTAAATCCCGTTTAGCTATATAACCCTGGGTAAATGATACATTCTCTGTGCCCCATTTTTCTCATCTGTAAAGTGAGAATAACACCTACCTTACGGAGTTGCTATGAGATATAAATGAGTTAGTTTAAATGTTGATTTCCATACGTTCTCTGTTATGGTTGCCTAATGGTAGAGTCCATTCTTTATTTGTCTTGTATATCTAACCACTATGTGCTGTGCAGGGAATGTATATAGTAAATATAGTTGAATGAAGATAAGAGTGAGATCTAATATGAAAAATACATATCCAATAGTCTGTTTTGGAATAAAATCAACTTCCATTGTAATGTAGTTGGAATTCATTGCTATTTGTTTGATTTATTTGAAAGTGTTTTTTTAGTGTTTCAGAAACTTCTTTTCAGTAGATAAGCAGAATAGCTGTTATAAACATGTGTACTTAGTATCTCACCTCTTTCCCTTCTTTTTTTTTTTTTTTTGGTTTGGTGGTGGTGGAAATAGTGCCTCAGTGTGTTTGGAGAATAAATGTGGATATCCCTGAAGAAGCTAATCAGAATCTTTCATTCAGTGCTACTGAGCGATGGTGGGAACAGACAGATTTGACCAAACTAATCATATCAAACAATAAACTTCAGTCACTTACTGATGACCTCCGACTCCTTCCTGCACTGACTGTTCTTGATGTAAGTTGACTGATTATAAATATGGATCTTCGTCTGAAGAGACTCTAAAGCTAAATTTAGGCTTTGAGTAATAGAAGACCCATGTTCAATCGGTAGAGTGCAAGGAAGAATAACAAATTACTGTGTTCGGCATAGCATAATGGTTGAGTGCAGAGTCAGAACATCAGGCTTCAAATTTTGACTCTGCCACTTGATAGCTGTGTGATCTCGGGAAGGTTACCTCTTTGTGCTTCAGTTTCCACGTTTATAAACCGAGACTGGTACTACTACCTGTTTTTAAAAATTGTTCGTTGAATTAAATGAGTTAATGCATACAGACAGAATTGGTATTTAACAAGTGGTTGCTGCTGCTCGTCTTTTTCTTAATTGCTATTATTATATATATATATATTTTTTCCTGCGGTAAGCGGGCTTCTCACTGTTGTGGCCTCTCCCGTTGCGGAGGCTGCGGACGCGCAGGCTCAGCGGCCATGGCTCACGGGCCCAGCTGCTCCGTGGCATGTGGGATCTTCCCGGACCGGGGCACTAACCCGTGTCCCCTGCATTGGCAGGTGGACTCCCAACCACTGCGCCACCAGGGAAGCCCTATTGCTATTATTTTTATCATCATTATTATTGTCGGTGTTAAAGCAAGTATTTAATATTGTTTTGTTTTTTGGGTTTTTTTTTGTTACTTTGGGGGTTTTTTTTGGTAACTTATCTCCAATACTGACTTGAATTATTGGGCTTAAATTTTTGTGTGTTTATTCAGGGACTATGTTGTTTTTTTTTTTTGTTTTTTGTTTTTTGTTTTTTTGTGGTACGCGGGCCTCTCACTGATGTGGCCTCTCCCGTTGCGGAGCACAGGCTCCAGACGCGCAGGCTCAGCGGCCACGGCCCACAGACCCAGCCGCTCCGCGGCACGTGGGATCCTCCCAGACCGGGGCACGAACCCGCGTCCCCTAGCATCGGCAGGCGGACTCTCAACCACTGCGCCACCAGGGAAGCCCAGGGACTATGTTTTTAATCCCTAGTTGCCATGTCATGAGTAGTTTATTTCATAATCTGCAGACTTCTGATATACTTTACTTAGGATCATCAAAAATCTTCCATTTCATGTCTGAAAAAGTTAGATGTAGTCAGATTTCTAGAGAAGTTTTTATATTCTTCATTTGTTAAATGAATGAATTGGCATAAGTGTTCTCTTAAAGGTTCCTTGTACCTTAAAAGCATATGATTCTGTAAGAACATGAGAGAAGTCTCCCTCATTTATTTTTTGTAAACGTTGACATTAATCATACGATCAGAGGGCTGTTAGTTTCTGACCTTGTCATCTCTCATTTGAGATTGAAGTTCCACTCAGTGAGGGGAAGTTTTTTGTTTTTTTTTTTTAACTGTAGTATTTTAAAATTGATCTCTTATCACTTCATGATTTATTAGCAGCAGTTTGGTCAATTTCAAACTCCTTTTTCTTTTCTATACTCAAAACAAATTACCAATAGCCCAGCTATGCTTTTGAGCTAGAATAACGAGACTGTCATCAGAGAATATTGTACAATAGCAAAGCTCATGGTTAATTGTAAGACTAAGATATTGACTGTGTCTTTTAATAACTTTTAGATACATGATAATCAGCTGACATCCCTTCCTTCTGCTATAAGAGAATTAGAAAATCTTCAGAAACTTAATGTCAGGTAAAATTTAAACTTATTTCAGTATTGCTAGTATAAGGGTGTAAATCTAACATTCTTTAAAAATTTTTTCAAATACTTTTTCTAGCATGTAAAAAATGTTTTGTATTATCTCAGAAAGTGATTAAGCAGAATAATAATTTTAAGTTTTATTTCTCAGATTATTTTGTTTTAGAATTGCCTGCATGTTTTCTGGTTTTACAAATTTAAGGCCAGTTGATTTTTTTTTAAATACTTTTTATTTTTATGAAATAATTTTTAGTGGTTATAATGAGGAAAATTTTATGTTTTCGATATCAGTAGTTTTTAAACTTTTCTGAGGACTCCTGGAATTCCATGGGTATGCGTCTGGTACTCACTGATAGGTACATGGGAAGCCAGGTGGCTAAGGCCCTAGCTAACTCTGTTTGCCCTTCAGTACACACTCAGACTTTCAAGAAAAATAACTGCCTTTTACGTTATATATACACAGGGGGAAAGGGATTAGGGAAGATTTAATTTAGGAGAAAAAAATGAAAAAGTTTAAGTGTTCAAAACATAGTTTGAAAAACTGGGGCTTATAAAATAGATATAAACCTATCTATCACAGCATGATAAAGTTGCAGTTTTCTGGAGTTAACTGGTTTGAGGGAGAACAACAGTTCCTCAAGTAACAGTCCTTATTTGGTGAAAAATAAGACTGGAGTTGCATATTGCATTCATCTGGACATGCCAGGCCCTCAAACAGAAATAGCTATTTTTGTCTTGAGTGCTACGTTGAAACCTAATCCCCATGTAAAATGTGACTTCATTGTAGTGTATGTATGTGCACATCTTTGTCAAAATTCTAAGCCTCATATGCAGTGTAAAAATTATAGCCCAATGTTTTCATTTATATGTAAAATCAAGTTGATTAAAAGGAACCAATCAAAAGTTCACAAATTATATGTTTGGTTAAAAATCTTTATTTCTTTGAAACTCTCAATTTGATTACTTTAGATTACTGTCATTTTAATGGGTGTGTACTTTTAGGATGTAAAGTTTGTAAGTACTTAAAATTAGTAACCTTACTTCATTTTTTTTAATGAGCCCAGGTAGTCGATTAGCAAAAATGCCTTTATAAATATTTATTGTGTTGTCATGAAATTGTTCAGCATTTGTTTTATCAATCAATAGCCATAACAATCTGAAAATACTCCCTGAAGAAATTACAAATCTAAGAAACCTGAAGGGCCTATATCTCCAGCATAATGAACTAACTTGCATACCAAGGGGCTTTGAACAACTTTCCAACTTAGAAGATTTAGTAAGTTTTGATTTTGCAATATTTATATAATTTGGGGCTGGTGGGATTTTTTATTAGGCTGAAAAATTGGATGTATGATTGAAATCATGGTTACATGGGCAGCTGATTGTATGACTAGATTATCAGAAACAGTGAATTACAATTAGAATGCTAACTTAGTAATTGTAAATTTGATTTTCTTATGTTTTTCTTATGAAGGAAATCACCTTAGATTTTAATTTAGGAATAGAGTTTGGGAAAGGAGCCATTGAGGATGACTTTGTTATTCAGAGGCTTTTATGGCTTAGTAAAATAGAGGAAAGGTGTTTTTAGCGTATACCAATTCCCTTTTTTATCTCCATTTTCATTTCCTCCTCTGTAGCCCTTATGGCTCTTTTGTCCTCTGAGTGTCCAGATAATGCCTTCAGGGCCTGTTTTTTCTACCCTATTTTTCAAAATGGCCATATTTCTTGGTAAAAATTTTTATTCTATCCATTTCACATCTTAAATAGAGATAACCATAAAGCAATGCAAATATTATTTTAGTCATATTGTTAAGAATAATACAAACAATAGGCACTTTGCTATACCTATAGCATATTACTATATTTGCTATACATATAGTAGATTACATATTACTTTGCTATACACATAGCAAAGTAGATAGTTTTATCCCCATTACAGATAAGAAACTAAGACTTGTAAAAAAAAAAAAAAAAAAAGTAACTCATCCAAAGTCATATAACTAATATGTAAGGAATTTAGGAATTTAACATAAAATAATCTGACTTCAGAGTGTATCCTTTTTTTTGTTCCCCCACTTTACCACGGAAGAAGTAAGGCTCTACTGTAAGGTATCCTATCTGAAAGACTTCAGTTGTATTCGATCAGATGTTCTAATATAAATCTCTACTCCACATAGTTATTTCATGTTACATTCTTGTTCTAGTCACAATTACATGTTTTGAAAAACTCATTAGTCATTTTAGCCTTAAAGTTTATTTTTTGTTCAAGGAAAAATTGCTTCTTTTACTTATTTTTTCTTGATATTTCACCCATCTGCACCAGTGTTTGAAATCAAAATACATACTCTCTTTAACCATTTCTTCAGTAGCTCTTTGTTTTTCAATCTGATCAGATTGGAAATAAGGTTTGGAAAGTAAAAGGCATAGGTAGGTGAAATGAGTGGTAAAGGAAGGAGCCATCAGATTTCCTTATAAAATTTGCTGGTAAAAGATAGCAATTGATTTAAAAAGAAAAAAAAACAAAAGCCTAGTAGAAAGCTTAAAGGAAACCTAATAAACTTTCTTTATGGGTTCCCAGATAGTCACTGCATAATGAAAGGATGCTTCAGCTGAGAACTGTGTTCTTAAGGACTCATTAGCAAATAAATCATAAATTGAGCAACAATATATTAAAACATTAAAAGTATAAGATCTATAATAATTTAAGCCAATAATATTTCTTAAAGTTATATAAAAACTGCTTAACACAATGGTACTAAATAAATAATGAAGAAATGACTTAGCATAAATAATGATTAATTTATATGCACTGTACTTATTTTGTATCTAATTTAGTCATTAACTGCAGTAATTAAATATTTATTAGCAATTCTGTTGTTTTGGGTTCTTTAAAACTTATTAAGAATTTGTGAATCTTTTCTTTATCAGAAACTTTTTTTTATTTTTAGCTTTTGATATTGTAATAATTTTAGATTTACAGAAAAGTTGTAAAGATAGTACAGAGAGATCCCATATACCCTTCACCCACCTTAATGGGCGAAATTTTTTTTTTTTTTTTTTTTTTTTTTTTTTGCGGTATGCGGGCCTCTCACTGCTGTGGCCTCTCCCATTGTGGAGCGCAGGCTCAGCAGCCATGGCCCACGGGCCCAGCCGCTCCGCGGCATGTGGGATCTTCCCGGACCGGGGGACGAACCCGTGTCCCCTGCATCGGCAGGCGGACTCTCAACCACTGCGCCACCAGGGAAGCCCTAATGGGCGAACATTTTACTTAACTATGGGATATTTGTAAAAACTAAGAAATTAACATTTGTACAATATTGCTAACTAAACTACAGATTTTATATTTTCCCAGTTTTTCCACTAATGTCCTTTTTTTTTGTTCCAGGATCCAATCCAGAATACTACATTGCATTTAGTGTCAGTAACTTTTGATATTACTAAATATTTATTTATTAGTAATCTGTTGATTCTTAGACCTTAGAGTATTGGGGTTGTATATTATTATATTGATGTTGTAGATTATGATAATATGTTATTTTATGTTATTATAATAACAGTATGTTTTAAAAAATACACTGATCTAGCATTTTTCCTTTTTCTATCTTAATTTATTTGGAGTTACAGTTGTTTAACGTTAGACTAAATCATAGTCTTCAGAGAACAGTTCCTCTAAGTCATTTTTTTCTTATTCATTGTTGCCACTTGCCTTACCTAACAGTTTGATGATAGCTGGTGTAGTACTTATATCTGATTTGAATGTTGTAAGAAGAATACCTGATTCATAACATTGTCTTTTAAAGGGAGTTTCAAAAAAATATTCTGTCATAAAAGACAAAACAGAAACAAAGACTTAAAGCAACATCAAGGTATAGAGATTAATTAGGCAAGCTTGAATGAGTGAAAACTAGAGAGTAGAGTAGACTTCTGTACTTAGTTAAAGCAGACTTGCTGAGGTCAGCAGAACCAAGAGGGAATATTTTTTTCCTCCGAAATTAAAATGGCCATTTTTTTTCAGCTTACTTTTTTTTCCTTCCAAGAATTTTTCTTTCTTGCAAAGATGTTTTTCATTTCATATTACAATTTAACCATACAGTTTGCCTGATTTATCATAGGTACTCAACAAATATTGGATGAAAAAATAGATTTTTTTTTGAAAACATGATAACATGGTACAGCATGACTTAATATTAACAGAAACCTTTGTGTAAAATATTTTTGAAGTCAGAATTCATTTTAATTCCTCTCTGCTACATTATTAGGCACATAGTAGGCCCACAGAGTATATTGAGGTAATGAATGATGATCTGTGAAATTGTCAGTGAATGAGAGTTACAAAACATATCATCTGTAAATAGTTTTTTTAATGTTGCAATGCCCTCAAAATTCTGAAACTCCCCTTAGGGATCCTTTCTTTTTTTATTTACTTGTTCATTCATTCACTTTGTCTTTCTCTTTTTAAAGGATCTTTCGAACAATCGTCTTACAACTGTTCCTGCTAGTTTTGCATCTCTGTCCAGCCTGCTGCAACTCAATCTTTCCAGTAATCAACTGAAGAGTTTGCCTGCAGAAATAAGTGGAATGAAAAGTAAATCTTCTCTATTTTAAAAAATAAAAAAATTTGAAGTTGGTGCAACTTACATTTAAAAAAATATTTCTTTTTATAGTTAGTTACAGAGAAGTAAAATAATAGATTTTATGGTGGTAAATGCAAACAATAACAACTAGTCAGATTTTCTCCAGGCCATTGTAGTCTAGCAACTTTGTAAAGAATTACCACCAGGGGACTTCCCTGACGGTTCAGTGGGTAAGACTCTGTGCTCCCAATGCAGGGGGCCCGGGTTCAATCCCTGGTGGGGGACCTAGATCCCGCATGCATGCCGCAACTAAGAGTTCACATGCCGCAACTAAGAAGTCCGCATGCTGCAACTAAGAGTCTGCATGCCACAACTAAGATCCTGTGTGCCACAACTAAGACTCGGTGCAGCCTAAATAAATACATAAATAAATAAATAATAAAACAAAACAATAAAAAAAAAAGAATTACTGCCAAAACAATACTTTGGCATATCAAAAGGAGAAAAAGAAAATAAGATTATAAATTGTGGTAATATTGTATACCTGAGAAATTGATTAAAGTTTTGAGCTATTCTATCTCTTCATTCATTTTATTCAACATTTACGAAGAGGTCATTCCCCTTTCCTAGGTGATGCCACCGATGATACATGGTTATATTATTACTGTATCCTCCTTGAGGTCCATAAGTAATAATGTCAAGAGATAGTCTAGTTTTGCCCAAATTGTCAATTCTTTTTAAAAAAAAAGTTAAAATTTAGTGGTTCCATTAAAGTTTACCATTGAACCATTATATTTGGTGTATTGTAGAACTAATATTAAGGGAATAAAAAAACTGAAGGTACGTTTCAGTACCTTTTAAGTAAGTATACTTAATCATGTTAGAATTCTTGATTTAGAGTCCAAAATCTTCATAGTGATTTTTTTTTTTTTTGTCTAAAGGCAAACTATTATTATTTCTTAGTTGATGACCACACTGTGTCAGCTATAGACCTTACTACTCTTTTTTGCTAATCATATATGAGCCTTTTCATTTTTTTAAACCTCCCTTTTGTGGAGGAAGTCATAGATGTGATTTCGTACAGTTGATTACAGATTATTTTGCAGTGAACTTGTACAATTGTGCTGTTTGACTTTTTAAAAAATTAATGTATAATTGACTAACAATATTATATTATTTCAGGTGTATAAGATAGTGATATTTTTATACATTACAAAATGATCACTGCTGTTTTACTTTAGATTAATGGTTATTTGTAATTTATAACAGGAATGCATAAATTAAATCTGCCATAAATTGAATTGACATTTCAGGGGAGCCTTTAGTTGTGATACCAGTAGTTGACTCTGCTTGCCTTCGCCATTTTCAATAAAGGTATCAGAAAGTAGAGCTAAACATAAAATATGATATCTGGAGTGCATATGTAAGCATTTTTTTTCACAAATTGAGTAGAAATATTGAGAGAGAGAAGCAAATATTGAAGTCAATAGAAAAATACTTTGAACTTACAGCAGTTTTTCTAATATACTATATAATTATGCTCAGATGCTTTCTGTCCTTCAGCCATGACAATGCTACTTTTAAGCTATCACCAGTAGGACATTTAGTTATTATTTCACTATTCATGATGAGATTCCAAGAACAGTATCTAACATTTGCATGGTTCTTTGTAACTCAGAATACTTTTAAATATATTATTTTGCTGCCACAATAGTTCTACAAGTTAGTATGGATGCATATTATTTACATTTTAAAGATTCAGAAAAAAAAAAGATTCAGAAACCTAGGCTTAGAAATTATGTAGTAAATTGTAGAGCCAGCGTTTGCATCTTCTTACTCCATCCCCATTGCTCTTTTTCACTTTTACTATTCATATTTTTAAATTTTTTATTGAAGTATCATTGATTTACAATGTTGTGTTAATTTCTGCTGTACAGCAAAGTGATTCAGTTATACATATATAAACAATCTATTTTTTTAAAATAGATCTTTACTGGAGTATAATTGCTTCACAATACTGTGTTAGTTTCTGTTGTACACCAAAGTGAATCAGCCATATGCATACATATGTCCCCATATCCCCTCCCTCCCATCCTCCCTATTCCACCCCTCTAGGTCATCGCAGAGCACGAAGCTGATCTCCCTGTGCCATGCTACTGCTTCCCACCAGCTAACTATTTTACATTTGGTAGTGTATATAAGTCGATGCTACTCTCACTTCACCCCAGCTTCCCCCTCCCACCCCGTGTCCTCAAGTCCATTCTCTATGTCTATGTCTTTATTCCTGCCCTGCAACTAGGTTCATCAGAACCAATTTTTTTTTTTTTTTAGATTCCATATATATGCGTTAGCATACAGTATTTGTTTTTATCTTTCTGACTTACTTCACTCTGTAGGACAGAGTCCATCCACCTCCCTTTCTTCTATGTACTGCTTCTATTCTCAATCACGCTCTTAGATGGAAACACTTGTGAAAGCTAGTTTCTAAATTTAAAACAAACTTGCTTTATAGAATTTATTGGATCTAGGGTAGATCAGATTGTGACATTTTTCTCAGTGATCTAGCCAAATAATACATAAATTATTATAAGTTGAAAGTAGTACTATTAAATTTGTTTTGGAAAGCAGTTAACGTCTTTAAACAATGAAAGAAGTAGTCTAAGGCAGTACATCAATTCAGTCTTGAATTATGTTAAAATTGACAGGCTCAAAGTACAGGGAAAAAAAGTTGTAAAATGCATATTGTCTATTCAAACTATAGGGTTGAGAATATATAGTGGAAAATACATGGTGGCCATTGTAAGTGGAAGAATCTGTAGTATGGATTAGGGAGAAAACTGCTTATTAAAGTCTTAAGAGAAAGAAGACCTTTACTTTTTTTCCATTTTTGTTTTCTGTTCTGCCTTTTAAGAAAGATCCAGGAGGTGAGAGAGATGCTGCAAGTGAGAACATTCTTCTTGAGCTATCTTATACCTTCTTATCAAGAGTGTTAGCTAAGGTGTTAGCAAAAGAATGTAACTTAAAAAAAATTAGAAGAAGAAAGGAAGAAAAGAAGACAGGGAGAGAGGCAGTATGAGTAGATGAAAGAATAAGAGGGAATACATAGAAATCCATGGGTTTTTGACAGAACATCAGTTGCCTATTTTAAATACAAATGTGTCTAAGCTACCACTGGCCAGAGTTACTTGACATTCTTTCATACGAGTAGTATGCTTGTATGTTTACCTTAAACTTTTTCTTTTTAAAGATGTATAATTACTGAGGGAAATAATCTCATAGTATATAGTTTATATATTTTAGCATACTTTAAAGGAGTACTAGAGTACTTTGTTTTTTAAATCTTTACAAAGATGACCTGAACTATTATTAAACATTGATTTTAATATCATTGTTTCTCTTTAATTATAACTAAATAAAAACATTTTTAGTTTACATTTATGTAATTCAATGGTATTCTAGGATTCTTGATTATTATAGCGTATAGAACATCACAGGTTTGTAAGTCCTCATGATTACTTACACATTCTTTGAATGTATATACAATTATAAACCAGTATTTTTTCTCTATTAAAATATCTTTGTGTTTCACTAAATATATATTACAGGATTAAAGCATTTGGATTGTAATTCAAATCTCTTGGAAACTATACCTTCTGAATTGGCTAGCATGGAATCACTAGAATTGCTTTATTTGCGGAGGAATAAATTACGTTTTCTACCGGAATTTTCTTCTTGTAAATTATTAAAGGTACTATTTAGTTGATTATTAAATACCTATACATTTTCTGAAAGTTAATCCTGAAAATGAAATTTTAAATGTATTTTACATTGAGAATATGTATTAGTTATGTGTTATTTTTTCCTGTATTCCTGTTTTTCAGAATTTTAATGACTAAATATATTAATGGTATTGTTAATAATAGATTTTTTTAAAAAAAAGCAGTAATCAATTTTAAAAATAAGAATTTGTCCATTTCATCTGCAGAGTAGTTTATAACTGGAGAAGTAGTAGATGATGAGGCTTACAGAGTAAGTTGGGACCATAGTGCAGGAAACCTGGAATACCAGGAATGAATACGTATCTAATTCTATAAGTTGCCAGCTCATGTTTACCTCATCATAAAGTCTGTTTAAAATTAATTACTTTTTTTGGTATTAAGTATATAGCATTAACATTGTATTTAAATTTGCTATGCTTTGCTTTTCTGTATGTATACTTTTATGCACTAGTGTTGAGTTTGTTTTGTTTTTTGTTTGTTTTTCTGAGTATAGTTGCTTTACAATGTTGTGTTCCTTTCTGCTGTACAGCGAAGTGAGTCAGCTATATGTGTGCATATATCTGCTCCCTCTTGGACCTCTCTCCCAGCCCCCCCACCCCGTCACACCCATCTAGGTCATCACAGAGCACCAAGCTGAGCTCCCTGTGCTATACAGCAGGTTCCCACTAGCTATCAGTTTTACACATGGTACTGTGTATATGTCAATACTAATATCCCAATTTGTCCCCCCATCCCCCTCTGTCCACACGTCCATTTTCTATGTCTGCGTCTCTATTCCTGCCCTGCAAATAGGTTCATCTCTACCATTTTTCTAGATTCCACACACATGCGTTAATATACAATACTTGTTTTTTTCTTCTTGACTTACTTCACTCTGTATGACAGACTCTAGGTTCATCCACCTCACTACAAATAACTCAGTTTCATTCCTTTTTATGGCTGAGTAATATTCCATTGTATATATGTACCACATCTTCTTTATCCATTCATCTGTTGATGGACATTTAGGTTGCTTCCATGTCCTGGCTATTGTAAATAGTGCTGCAGTGGATATTGGGGTACATGTGTCTTTTTGAATTATGGTTTTCTCAGGGTATATGCCCAGTAGTGGGATTGCTGGGTCATATAGTAGTTCAATTTTTAGTTTTTTAAGGAATCTCTCCATACTGTTCTCCATAGTGGCTGTATCAATTTACATTCCCACCAACAGTGCAAGAGGGTTCCCTTTTCACCACATCCTCTCCAGCGTTTATTGTTTGTAGATTTTTTTTGATGATCGCCATTCTGACCCGCGTGAGATGATACCTCATTGTAGTTTTGATTTGCATTTCTCTAATAATTAGTGACGTTGAGCATCTTTTCATGTGCCTCTTGGCCATCTATCTGTATGTCTTCTTTGGAGAAGCGTCTATTTAGGTCTTCCGCCCATTCTTTGATTAGGTTGTTTGTTTTTTTAATATTGAGCTGCATGAGCTGTTTGTATATTTTGGAGATTAATCCTTTGTCAGTTGCTTTGTTTGCAAATACTTTCTCCCTTTCTGAGGGTTGTCTTTTCGTCTTATTTATTGTTTCCTTTGCTGTGCAAAAGCTTTTAAGTTTAACATCATACACAAAAATAAACTCAAAATGAATTAAAGACCTAAATGTAAGACTGAACACTATAAAACTCTTGGAGGAAAAAATAGGCAAAACACTCTTTGACATAAATCACAAAAAGATCTTTTTTGACCCACCCTCTAGAGTAATGAAAATAAAACAAAAATAAACATATGAGACCTAATTAAACTTAAAATCTTTCGCACATAAACAAGAGTTACTTTTAAACAGAATGGTGACAATGATATAAATAACTGAAAAAGTTATCATTTAATAAGATTAATTATCTGACAATCTTAGATTCTGCTAGTGAGAAATCAGTATATATAATAATCACTAATAAAAATGTTGAGTAACAAACATTTATTATAATATAAATAACTTTTTAAATTTGTACTGATTTGTTTTAAAACTTTAATTTTTTATCAGTATAGTTCTTGGATTTGTGTTTTTATTAATTCTATAAATGTAACTACTAAATCATTTCTCTGCTTTGGTTTTATAAACTTTGAACTTTCTTCCAGTTTAAACCTTTAATTAATTTTTAAATTACTAGGAAATTTTTGAAAATTTTCCTTTTTGTCATTTTTCTTTAACTGTAAGATTACTTAAATATAATTAAAAATTTAAGCATCTTAGTAATTAGAAAATTTTCCATGTATTTTTCAATGATTTGAAATCAAGATTTCAATTTTATTTTCATTATCTAGTATAAAGTTGAATACAGAAATACACATGATTGATCTTTGCTTTTGTAGGAATTACATGTAGGTGAAAACCAGATTGAAATGTTAGGGGCAGAACACCTTAAGCATCTGAATTCTATCCTTGTGCTAGACCTGCGAGATAACAAGTTAAAATCTGTTCCAGATGAAATTACACTCCTGCAATCTTTGGAAAGGCTTGACCTAAGCAACAATGATATTAGTAGGTAAGTTTAAAGATGGAATGAATAAGAAATCATGTCTGTATTTGGTTGTAATTCATAAGTTACAAAAGCATGTAGAGATCTCTTTTGTAAATCAAATTCAATAACTGTTTTTTGAGTAGGTATCATGTGTAGACCTACAAAGATTTTGTTCTTGGCAGCAAGCTTAATATGCTAATGGAATCAGTTACTCCAACTCGCTGGGACACAAACTCTACGAATAACTCCTAGATCAGTGCCTGGGTACATAGAAGCTGCCTGATAAATATTTGTTGAATTTGTTAAATGACGTAAAGCCGTGGGAGAGATACGAAATACTTTGGGGGTTTAAAGGAGATACAGGAATCACAATTTATTGAGAAGAATCAGGGCAGACTTTGTGGAAGAAGTAAAATTTTTAGATGATATTATAGAACTGGGACCAGGGTGAAGCAAGTTAATTGCCTAGAGCACAAAATTTAAATGTACTCACAGGGTCATGCCTCATTATAGTCCTATCATGTGATCTCTGAAGGATGACCACTATTTTCAAGTGCATGCATAAGGTGGTCATTTGGCTGGAGGAAACTGCACAAACAAAGCTCTGAAAGTTTAGAAAATAAATTGTAAGTATGTATAGAAAGAACAGCAAGGAATCGAGTTGAGATGGTAGGGTGCACGAAAGGAGATTGTGAGAATTTAGGTCTTGAAAGATAAGTTGAGGCCATGTGAAAGAGGTCCTTAAAATGCCTGTGAAGAGCCAGTTTTCATTAATTAAGAGGTGGGGAGATTAAGAACAAAACCAACTTGATTGTAATCTCATTAAAAATAAATTGGTGATAGTGGGTCAGATACTTTGGATAGGAGTGGTTTTGTAGATGGGAATTCTAAAAAATTCTATTAATCTAATAATGGTCACTAGGGAGCACTTGATATATCCAATTTACTGAGTTGACAACTTTGTAGATTTCTCTCTTATGTAATAAGGGCCTAAACTGTAGTGACAATGGGAATGGAAAGAAGAGGAAAGATGTGAAAGGTGTGATGAGTTAGAATAAGTAGTATTTAGCAATTGATTGTGTTGGAGCTGCAGAGGAAGAGGGTAGTGAGCAAAGAATCATAAGGAGTTATAAAGTCATAATATTTAGAGATGGAATTATTTTACAGATACATTAAAAAAAGACTCAGACTCACCTAGGATTGTATGCCAGTTAGGTGTCTGAAGTTTTATGTTTGGATGTCAGACACATGGTTCGCTCTTCACAGAAGGAGAAAGGTTAAGCAAGGTAGACTTTCTTCTATGTGTATATTTCAATAACTTTTTAAAAATCAAAATTGTTTTCACAATGTACATATGGCATATGGTACATCTTTTTATTTTATTTTATTTATTGTTTCTGGCTGCATTGGGTCTTCGTTTCTGTGTGCGGGCTTTTCTCTAGTTGCGGTGAGTGGGGGCTACTCTTGGTTGCAGTGCGTGGGCTTCTCATTGCGGTGGTGTCTCTTGTTGTGGAGCATGGGCTCTAGGCGTGTGGGCTTCAATAATTGTGGCTCGCAGGTTCTAGAGTGCAGGCTCAGTAGTTGTGGTGCATTGGCTTAGTTGCTCCATGGCATGTGCATGTGGGATCTTCCTGGACCAGGGCTTGAACCCATCTCCCCTGCATTGGCAGGCGGATTCTTAACCACTGCGCCACCAGGGAAGCCCCATATGGTACATCTTGACCATAGATTTGAATGCTTGGACAGTGACCATTCTTTCCACTCACTTCTCTTTATGACAGAATTAATAAGTGACCTGGATATTCCTAAAAGTACTTATAACTAATGAATGAAATAATTGCTTGCCTCATAAGTATTGACACATACATTTTTCCCCATAATGGTCTTATTTTGGCTACTACGTGAAAGCAGCAGAAAGCAAATATTTAAAACCAAAACAATGACAAATAATATTAAATAAATAGAGTAATGGGTACAAATATTTCTGATATATATGTTTCTCTTTCTCCAGAGCTCTGGATATAAAGTGTGTATATATCACAGGGCCTAGAACATAATGAAACTTATAAGTATTTTCCTTCCTTTCATCTGATCTCATACTTCCTAGATATTAGACCATTCTATGCATTTTTTACCCCTTCAAAATCTCCTCTAACTAAAATATTGATTCCTTGCAATGCTACCAGAGTAATTTTTATAAAGTACAAATTATCAGGTTGTTCTTCTACTAAAAAACTTTGATGATTCTCCATTCTTACAGCACTGTTTCCCAAATATGGCTATGTATCAGAACCCCATGAGAAGCTTTAAGAAAAAATGCAGATACTGAGGCAACAATGAATCAGAATTTTTAACAATGGAACCTTAGAATTGTTTTGGGTTTTATTTTTAAAAATTCCTAGGAGATTTTGATGCATCTGGTTTTCCATCCAGCAGTTGGGAATCACTGTCTTGAAAGATAACGTCCAGAATTTTTAGTGTAACAGCCAAGTACATCTCACAGTCGGACTTCATTCATTCTCTTTGTCATCTTTCACTCCCACAGGTATCCTACTCTGACAACACTGAACTGCAAATGTACTGACTTTTTCTTCATTTTCTTTACCTTAGAATGCCCTTTTCCTGCCTGACTGCCTGATGGAATTCCATTCTTTTTAAGCCCAAATCCAGGCTTTGCTATTCCCTTCTCCCTCTACTCCCCTTGCTAATTTCTACTTCTGTACTCTCAGAGCAACTTCACTTGCCTTATTACATATATATATATATATATATATATATATATATAAATATATTCATTTGTTGATGTATAATCTACATACAGTAAAATCTACCAATTAAAATATACAATTTGATGATTTTTGACAAATGTATGTAATTGTATAACCATTGTTACAGTCATGAAGAACATTTCTGTTTCCCTAAATTCTCCTCGCACCCTTTGCAGTCAATCCCCTTTTCATATCCCCAACCCCTAGCAACCAGTGATGTGCTCTGTCACTGTAGTTATGCCTTTTAAAAATATCATATAAATGAAATCATAGCATATAGTTTTTGTGTCTGTCTTTTTTCTTGTAGTATAAAGCTTTTGTGATTCATTCATGTGATTTTGTGTATCAATAGTTTATTCATTTTTATTGCTGAGTGTTATTTCATTATACAGATATACCACAATTTATTCATCTCTTCACTAGTTAGTTGATGGATGTTTGGATTACTTTCAATTTTCTGACTATTGTGAATATTCATGTAGGTCTTTGGTTGGACATTATTTTCATTTTTCCTGGGTAAATATGTCGGAGTGGGATTGCTTAGTTGTATGGTGAGTGTATGTTTAACTTGAAAAAACTCCACTTTCTAGAGTGGCTGTGCTATTTTATATGCTCACCAGCAACATAAGATAATTCCTGTATTTTGGTTAGCCATACATGTGTCCTTTTCCTTTGTTCAACTAAAAATTTTTTAAGGGAAAGTTCTTGAAATCCCTATACCAATGCCTAGTATATTATAGATGCTTAATAGATTTTGAGATTTAATATTTACGTGTATAAACTGGTTATCTTTTTGTGTACCAAAGATAAAAATTACTTTCCTTACTGAATGAAAATATGAATTATGCAATTGAAAATTATTCTTTCTCATTTTTTTCAATTAGGAAATATTTTATTTGCTTACATTTACTTTTTGACACTGGATACAATTTAGCAAATGTTTTATAGCTCACATTCTTTTTTTAGTAATCACAATATGATAGTATCGAAACAAATCTCTCTCTTTTTTTTCTTTTTAAACATGTTTGGCGTCTATTTTGAGAGGAAATATTTTAGGTCTAAATTACTTAGGCTTTCTTTGACACTATTTTATGGTGTATAGTTTGTCATATGTTAGTTTTATAATCTACTTATAATCTGGTTGAATTATACTTACCCTTAATGTCTTCCTTGAAATCAATTTAATCTTTTGTAGTCTGCCCTGTTCATTGGGAGAACTTCATTTGAAATTCCTGGCACTAGAAGGAAATCCTTTGAGAACGATTCGAAGAGAAATTATAAATGTAAGCATATTTAGAATTCAGTGCTGGTTTTTAAATTTTATATTGAAACATACACGTTGATCTATAAAACTGCAATGTATGTCTTGGTGAATATGTCTTTCTCCCCACATTTTCAGAAAGGAACCCAAGAAATCTTAAAATATCTACGAAGCAAGATTAAAGGTACTTTTCTATTTTCTCCCATATTTTGAAGGATAACATGAAAAGTGGTAAAGAGTTAATAGTATATAAATTTATATGTATTTTTGGTATAAATATTTAGAGAAAATGCTCCCTGGCAGGTGTGGCTCTAATTCTGAATCCACTAGGCCATAAATATGCTGAAATTATTTAAAAAATCATTAAATTCACAATAATACTGTTCTATCCTTAATCTCTTTGAGTTGTGTTATACTGTAACAATTAGAAAATATAAAAAAAGATTCTGTAAGCACCTAATGCTTTACCTTTGAAAAAAGAGCAAAACTTGACTATTATGGTATAATATAAGGGTTCTGTTGACTGGGAAGTATATTAACAGGCATTTGAATATATGCTGCATTCATAGTTTTGGTAAGTTCTGACAAAAATAAAGACAAAACACATTTTTTAGGATATGCTAATTTAGCACAAACATGCACCAAAATAAAAATTACCATAAATTTAATTTTTAATGTTTCACTAAAATTGTGATTTATTCCAGTTTTTATTTCATGTATGTTATTGTAGCACACACTACATTTAGAACATTAAGAAAAAAATTTTTTGTGCCAGTGTAATGCTGCATAACAAAGCACTCCAAAACGTAGTGGCTAAATACAGTAGCTATTAATTTAGCTCACAACTCTTGGTTATGCACAGCCTAGTCTAGCACCATATTGTCAGTCAGTAGATGTTAAATAAATAAGATAATTGTATACTTAAGTAATTTATATTTTCCACTTTGCCCTTCAAATAAATTGACATAATTTTCTAAGACTCTCATTTTCTGACAATCAGAGAGTGTCCTTTTTTCTCCAGATATACTTTCTCCTCAAGAAAGATTGATTATTCTGATATAAATCAGTTAGAAGTCATTTCAGAATAATTAGAAAAAATTTTAAAGCCTTTTTTTTAGACTAGTTTAAGGTTTACAACAAAATTGAGAGGAAGGTACAGAGATTTCCCATATGTCCTCTGCCTGCACACATATACCCTCCCCCAGTATCAGCAACACTCACCAGAATAGTACATTTTTTACAAAGGATGAGCCTACATTGACACATCAAAATCACCCCAGGTGCATAGGTACCTTAGGGTTCACTCTTGGTGTTGTACATTCTATGGGTTTGAACAAATGTATAATGCCATGTATTCATCATTGTAATATACAAAGTATTTTCACTGCTGTAAAAATCCTCTGTGATCTGCCTATTAATCCGCCCTCCCCCCGACAGTCCCTGCCATCCCTGACAACCACTGATCTTTTTCTTGTCTCTATATTTATGTCTTTTCCAGAATGTCGAATAATTGGAATCATACAGTCTGTAACCTTTTCAGATTGACTTCTTTCACTTTGTATTATGCATTTAAGCTTCCCTCACGTCTTTTTAAGGCTTGATAGCTTATTTCCTTTTAGCACTGAATGATATTTCACTGTCTGTACATACCACAGTTTATCTACTCACCCACCTACTGCAAGACGTCACGGTTGCTTCGAAGTTTTGACAGTTATGAATAAAGCTGCTATTGTTTTTTGGGTTTTGTGGGGTTTTTTTGCAGTACGCGGGCCTCTCACTGTTGTGGCCTCTCCCGTTGCGGAGCACAGGCTCCTGATGCACAGGCTCAGCGGCCATGGTTCACGGGCCCAGCCGCTCCTCGGCATGTGGGATCTTCCCTAACCAGGGCACGAACCCGTGTGCCCTGAATTGGCAGGTGGACTCTCAACCACTGCGCCACCAGGGAAACCCAAAGCTGCTATTTTGCATATGGATGTCCCATTGTTTCAGCATCATTGTGAAAAAGACTATCTTTGCCTTTGTATATTCCATTGTATTACCTTTGCTCCTTTGTCAAAGATCAGCTGACTACATTTATGGCGGTCTCTTTATGGATTGTCTATTCTGTTCATTGATCTCTTTGTTCTTTTACCGTATCACACTGTCTTGATTACTGTCTTTAAGCTGGATAGCATCAGTCTTCCAATTTTGTTCTTCTCTTTCAATACTATGTTTCCTATTCTGGCTCTTTTGCCTCTCCATATAAACCTTAGAATCAATTTGTTGATACTGACAAAATAACTTGCTGGGTTTTTGATTGGAATTACATTGAATATATAGATCAAATAGGGAAGAAATGACATCTTGACAGTATTGGATCTTTCTATCCATGAATATGGGATATCTCTCCATTTATTTAGATCTTCTTTGATTTCATTCATCAAAGTTTTGTAGTTTTCCTCATAGAGTTCTTATTCACATTTATTAGATTTATACCTGAGTATTTCAGTTTTGGATGCTAATGTAAATGGTACTGTGTTTTTAATTTCAAACTCTACTTGTTTATTGTTGATATAGAGGAAAACAATTTACTTTTATACATTAACCTAATATCCTGCAGCCTTACTATAGTATAATCACTTATTAGTTCCAGGAGGTTATTTTTGGATTTTCTAACAATATGATTGTGCCATCTGTGAACAAAGACAGTTTTATGTCCTCCTTCCCAATCTGTGTACCTTTTATCTCTTTTCTTGTCTTATTGCATTAGCAAGAACTTCTTCCAGTGCAGTGCTGAAGAGGAGTGAGTGGAGAGAGGGAACATCCTTGCCTTGTACCTGATCTTAGGGGGAAAGCTTCAAGTTTCTCAACATTAATTATGACAGCTGTAGGGCTGTTATAGTCTTTATTAAATTGAGAAAGTTCTCTTGTTTCTGTTTTACTGAGTTTTTATCATAAATGCCTGTTGGATTTTATCAAACACATTTTATACATCTATTGATATGACCATGTAATTTTTCTTTTTTAGCCTGTTGATATGAAGGATTACATTAGTTGATTTTTTGAATGCTGAACTAGCCTTGCATACCTGGGTTAAATCCCAGTTGGTTATGGTGTATAATTCTTTTTATACTTTTTTTAGATTTGATTTGCAAGTATTTTGTTGAGGATTTTTACATGTATGTTCATGAGAGATTTTGCTTTCTAGTTTTATTTTCTTGCAATTTCTTTGTCTGGTTTTGGTATTAGGGTAGTACTGACCTCATGGAATGAGGAAGTATTCCCTCTGCTTCATTCCTTGGAAAAAGATTGTAGAGTATTGGTATAATTTCTTCCTTAAATGTTTGGTAGAATTCACCAGTCGTACTGTCTGGGCCTGGTGCTTTCTGTTTTGGAAGGTTATTAATTATTGATTCGATTTCTTTAATAGGTAATAGGCCTATTCAGATTGTCTGGTTTTTCTTGTGTGAGTTTTGGAAGATTGTGTATTTCTAGGAATTCACCCATTTCATCTAGGTTATCAAAATTGTGGACATAGAATTGTTCTTAGTATTCTTTCATTATCCTTTTTTGTGTGCATGGAACCTGCAGTGATGTCTTCTCTTTCATTTCTGATATTAGTCATTTGTGTCCTCTCTCCTTTTTTCTTAGTTAGCCTGGCATAGAGGCATACTAATGTTATTGATCTTTTCAAATAACTAGCTTTTGGTCTTATTGATTTTTCTCTATTGATCTCCTGTTTTCAATTTCATCAATTTCTACTCTAGTTCTTATTTCTTTTCTTCTTAATTTGGATTTAATTATCTCTTCTTTTTCTAATTTCCTAAGGTAGAAACTTAGATTGGCGATTTTAGATCTTTCTTTTTTTCTAGTATATGCAGTGAATGCTGTGAGTTTCCCTCTAAACACTGCTTTCACTGCATACAACAGATTTTAATAAGTTGTGGTTTTATTTTTATGTAGTTAAAAATATTGTAGAATTTCTCTTTAGATTTCTTTTTTGAGCTATGTGTTATTTAGAAATGTGTTGTTTAATAATCACGTATTTTGAGAATTTCCAGTTATCTTTCTGTTGATTTCTAGTTTAATTTCATTGTCCTCTGAGAGTAGACATTGTATGATTTCTATACTTTAAAAAGGTATGTTTTATGGCATTATAAGGTACAAGGTCAATTAAATATATTAGGATATATATTAAGCTGTTGTATTGTACATGACTTCTTCTCATATGCCATTGGTCAGAACTTATATTGCGGCCACTCATGTAAGGGGAGCTGTAAAATACAGCTTTTTTTTTTTTTTTAAATAAGAAGCAGCTTTATTGTCATGTAATTCACATGCCATACAATTCTTCCATTAGAATTGTACAACTACATGTTTTTTTGCTATATTAACAGGTAAGTACAACCATTGCCATAGTCAGTTTTAAACATTTTCATCACCTCAAAAAGAATTGCAGTACCTTTTGGCTATTATGGATAATGCAGTGATAAACATTTATTTACAAGTTTCAGTGTGAACGTGTTTTCATTTCTCTTGCATATATATCTAGGAGTGGAATTGCTGGGTCGTATGGTAATTTTATATTAAGTCATTTGAGAACTGCCAGACTGTTTTTCACAAAGCAGCTACACCAGTTTACATTCTCATTAGTATTGTATTAAGGTTCTGATTCTTCCACATCCTCACTAACACTTGTTTTCTGACTTTCTGATTCTAGCCATTCTAGTGGGTATGAAGTGGTATCTCATTGTAGATATGATTTGCATTTCCCTGATGAATAATAATGTTGAACATCATGTGCTTATTAGCCATTTGTATATCTTTGGAGAAGTACATTGCCCAATTGAGATACATTGCCCAATTTTTAATTATTTTTATTATTGAGATGTAATAATTCTTTATGTAGTCTAGATATAAGTCTCTTGTCAGATATATGATTTGCAGATATTTTCTAGGCTTCTGTGGGTTTGTCTTTTCATTTTCTTGATAGGGTCCTTTGAAACAAGTTTTCTTTGAATTTTGATGGAATCATTTTCTTTCTTTTTTTGCTTGTGTGTTTGGTTTCATATCTAAAAGTCCTTTGCAAAATCCTGTTTTATGAAGATTTTCTCCTATTTTTCCTTCTATGAGTTTTATACTTTTGCTCTTACATTCATGTCTTTGATCCACTTTGAGTTAATTTTTATATATAGTATGAGATAAGGGTATAATTTCATTCTTTTGCTTGTGACTATCCAGTTTCTGTGTACCATTTGTTGAAAAGAATTCTTTTCTCACTGAATGGTCTTGGCATTTTTTGTTGAATATCACTTAACTATAAATGTAGGATTTATTCTGGACTCTCAATTTTATTCCATTGATCTGTATGTCTATCCTGTGCCAGTACTACACTATCTTGATTACCATTGCTTTGTACTAAGTTCTGAAATTGGAAAGTGTAAGTCCTACTTTATTCTTCTTTCTTGGGTTTGTCTTGGCTATTCTGGGTTTCTTGCAATCGCATACAAATTTTAGAATCAGCTTGTTAATTTCTACAAAGAAGTCAGCTGGGTTTCTGATAGGGATTACATTGAATCTAGATCAGTTTATGGAATATCGCCATCTTAGTTTTTTAATCAAAAAGTCAATAAATGTATATGGTAAAAAAAATTCAAGCAATATATAAGAACATACAATGAAAAATAAATCTATTTGTCACAGTAGTCCCCTCCCAAGAGACATCAGCCTCTCTCTTTACAGTCTCCTTGATGCTGATTATTAAAAGTAGCTCTTTGGAAAGTGTTGAGAATATTCTATTTCAATGTGTAATCATGCTAATATACATGTATATTTAAAAAATAATGCTGGGTTTTGTTGCTGGTTTAATATGTCTCTCTGCTGATGTAATTTGGCAATATATATTACATATTTTTTAAAGTGACATAACCAAATCGCTAGGGAACTTCTAAATACCAAAGCATTTCACTTGGTATTAATATTTCTCTCGGTGTCTTTTATTTCTATTTGATATTCTGTCATTTATTCTGTGCTACTTCTGTAAATAAAATATTTATATGATATGTATTTGTGTGGAAAATAATCACTTAATAATTATTGATTAATGAATAACTGATGAGCTTAATGCAAGAGAAATACACTTGGTATTATTCAACAAATGTTCACTAAATGCCTACTGGGTTGAAGCAAGATCAAGGATACTACTGATTTTTTTTTAATGTTCTTTTGGCAAGCCTCTGCTCTTAACATATGAATACTAGGACCGTTTTATCGTTTTTGCATCGCTGAAAATTAATAGTCTTATTTTATTTCTGTCTAGATTGCTGAAGTCTCTTTTGCCAAAAAATCACAAAGCTCTCTCTTTTAAATGTGTATGATTTTTGTTTGTTTTGTTTTTTATGCCATATTATGACAGTGTGAAACATTAAACAGTCTCTGGAGATTAGTGAAAGGGTTGATTGTATGTAAATGTGTAAGTAGGTATGCATGTTAGGAAATATCTATTTAAAATAAAGTCTTAATTTGCTAAGAAAGATCTTAATGTGAGTAATGTACCAAAAGCTTACTTGACTCTGCAAATTGCCAGATTTTAAATGATTGGGGATAATCAGCTTCATAGTATCCTAAACTGAAAAGATAGGCAGATGCCTATTTGGTAGAAATTTTTGGGAAATAATACTTTTCCTTTGTTAACAAATTCCTTCATTAGAAGTAATACCATATTATTCTTGCTTAAGAGGAAGGATTGCTTGTCATTGTTTCTTCTGAGACATTGTAGTTATTCTTTATTCTTTCCTACTCCTAAATTTTCTTATGGTAGGATTTATTAAAATATTTTGAACTTTATTTCTATTAAATAAAGATTAAATTCTAGATCTAGATTTGAGATATTGGAAATAAAGCATATGAAAAGATATTTTTACCAGTAATATCTATCAATAGAAATCATATAAACTATTTTTAAATATTTTTAAGAATTTTAAAAATGACTTTGCAGTATAAATATTGGTTTTTATATAACTTTTCTTTTGCCAGATGATGGACCTAGCCAAAGTGATTCTGTTACTGAGACTGCCATGACGCTACCAAGTGAATCTAGAGTCAATGTACACGCCATCATCACATTAAAAATATTAGACTATAGGTATGTAATTCATTTTTTTAAATGTTGCAAAACACATAGGAAACTTTTAGAAATAATCCTTCAGAAAAATTGGTGAAGAATTCATCAGAGTGCATTAGTACTTAGAATAATAGCAATTGCAAAAACAGTGATGAGATAAAAGCATATTAAAAGTACAGTGAACTTAAATGCCCATTCCTTAGGTGATTTGTGTTGATTAGGCTTAAGAGATAGATAAACGGTTGTTAATAGTAAAATCTTTATAATAAAGAACATTTTATTATTATAAAAAATAAGAGTGACAGTATTCATTGGTAATAAAATTTTCTGACTCAGTTACCAACATCCAGAGAGAATTTTATATTGGAGGGGCTCCTATATTGGTAACTAAAAAATAAGTATCATTTATTTAATGAACACCTCAAACAGGCAAAGCGTGAGAGGTTGTACTCTGTTTATATATTTGAATACAAGTTAAATAATATGTCATAATAATGTGCTCTGGTAGCACATATGATAAACCTGAAATAATTACAATGTTGGTATATAAACTGAGGCAGAAGTCTAATAATTTTTATATATTATGGGTGTGTGTTCGATTGGAGAAAGAAGATACCTATGCAGAGATTGGAAGTGGTTGTCAAGTATTCTTCAGTACTATCTAAGGCAACAATGATAAAAACCAATACTGTCAAAACTCTTGCAGTGATTAGCTCATGTCTGGGTATTGTAATGAAAATAAAAAAGAATACAGACTCAAGTTAGATAGTGACTGGGTTTGTTCAGTTACCCACACAGCCAGCATTAATTTCTGGCCTCTCTTCCTTAATGTATCAGTAGGTACCACCTGCTGAGTGGTTAAGATTCAGTCTCTGTTTCAGATTTGTTATGTTCCATTCACATAGAAATCACTACCCTAAACCACCTTCCTTCTTTGACACTGTAACACAGGGTAGTACTCTTCCCTACTTGTAGTTGTGTCCTTAGCATAACATAGCAATTTAGCATGTCTTATCTTACGCATAATATATCCATTTATTCAGTAGGTATTTTTGGAGTCTACTAGGTATGTATCAAATTCTGTGCTAGGTGTTGTAATACACTGAATGATCAGACAGACTTGATTCCTGCCTTGGAATTTCTTAGCTTAAAATTCCTTTTATCTCTGGGTTCCATTCTCTCCACCCTGCATGGATATGATTTATTGAGTTTCTATTCTGTGCTGGACATTGTACTAGGTACTTCACATATGCTCTTGCTTTTAATCATTTAAAAAATCTATAAAGTAGTATTGATACAACTTTTTTTTGGTGGGGTGTAATCATTCCCATCCTTTAAAGGTACAGATGTCACAAAAGCATAATGAAGATAGTGCTGAAGACCATACATCTTAAATTGTTTTGATTTGAAATTTATTGTAATTTGTTTTCCTTGGAGTCTTTAATTGGACAGGAGTATTCTATTTAAAATATAAATTATTTCCCAATCTTAAAGCATAAATGCCTTCAACTAAAGTTTTAAACATAGCGTAAATCTTCAAAGTTTAATTTGAATAAATCAGTTTCCCATGACTTGAGCATTTCTGATGGAAAAGATAGAAGTGCTCCATCTGCACAGCAGAAAATGGGTCCTGAAAGCAAAAGTGAAAGGCATAATAACAGTGAAATATAGGCTTTTTATCATTTTTTTTTACCTTTTATCTTTCTGTATACTGTATGCTTTTCTTATACAGTTCTCCCATAACACACATTATATGTAATATTGTTTTCTTGCTCATACAGTCATTCGACACTCCATTGAAGATTCTTTTAAGTGGATGAGGTTAGGCATTAAAAATTGTAAAAGAATAACATAAGCATAACAGCTAATTATAACATAAAATTGTTAAATCTGCAAATGTCAGAGTTCTACTATACTTTCATTTAAGATTAAATTTATATTTTATTGAAAATATAACTGAAAATTTTAATGAAAAGGAAATGTATTTATGTTTATATTTGCAAAAAATCTGACATAAATAACGACTAATTCTTCAGATTCTAATTTCATAGAACTGAGGTTTAAGGAAGGTAAATTACAAAGCTTATTTTATTAATGGAAGAACCAGGAATAGTTTAATCCAAGGCCACTACCCTGTGTACCTTTTCACATGCTAAATGAGAGAGAAATTGGTTTAGGTTATGAGAAAACTAGTTTAGTACAGTGTTGAACTTTTAAAAATGATTGTTATCTTATAGTTAACTATATACCCAAAGAAAGTTGAGAGCTAACCTGTGTTAGAGATTTTTAAGAAAAGGGGTGAGAACAGTTCTTTAAATTATACATTTAGTTTTACTCTGAGGTAGAGGAATCTATTTACTGTTCCTTTACTGTATGACTTTTGGACATCTTAGGCTCTGAAGATACTTGTTTTTATTCCCATTGAGTATATGACTACACAGAAGGTGTGGCACAAAGCGTTATGACACAATATGTTGTCTGAATTCCTAACAGTTAACATTTTGTGGGTTGGCAGGTTTTTTTAGCATTTTTTACAGAACTTCATAATCAACTACCTTGAAAAATCTCCTTATGAAATCTTTAAAGCCCTTTAAAATGAAAAGCAATAATCATATCTTTCCAGATTGCTAAGAATGATGCATTTTAAACCATTTTTCATTTAGTGATAAACAAACAACTTTGATTCCTGATGAAGTGTTTGATGCAGTAAAAAGTAACATTATCACTTCTGTTAACTTCAGTAAGAATCAGCTATGTGAAATTCCCAAAAGGTAAGAACTGTTCGTGATGCTATTTCTGTTAAGTTGTGAATCATTCTCAGTTGTACTTGCATCTTAGTTGCAAGCATAATTATTTTTCATAGTTTTTTAATTTAAAAGTATATGTAAAATTTCTTACATTGTTAATATTTGAGGGATTTGGTAAAATTTACTTAAGTATTCCCTGAGACACCTTTAACATTGGTTCTGAGAGATAGATAGGTTAAAACTTTCTTTTTCATTTACATTTTAAACTTGGAAAATAGGTATTAGAATTATTAAAAATATTACTTTTTTCCTATATAGTGAAATATCAGAGGAAAGTTTTAAGAGATCATCTAAAGCCAATTTCATGTAGATTAATAGGAATTTGGGGCTTTATGTTAATGAATTGCCAAGCCAGTGAATTTTTCCACTGATAGTAAAAGCAAAATTGACAACTCTGTTAACATTTTTCTCCTAGAAAAGGATTCTTCATTTACAAACATTAGAAATCATTTGCATTGTACTTTGTACTGTTTAATACATCTCTCTGGATGTTAATTATAGCACAATCTTTAGGTTTTGAGAGAATATTAGTTTAGTATAGTGTTGAACTTCTAAAAATGATTGTTATCTTGCCATTAACTATATACCCAAAGAAAGTTGACAAATAGCCTTGCAATTAAAACAGCACTATGGGAGACAGGATAGGGTAATCATAAAGAATTTGGGCAATAGAGTCAGTTGCTTGTATCTATATCCCAGATCTATGAGCTTTGTGGCTTTGGGCAGGTTTAACTAGCTTCTCTTAGTTTCCTCAGTTGTGAAGTAGAGATAATAATAGACCTATTTATAAGAGTTAAATTAAATGACATATCCACTTAAAGCATTTAACCAGTGCCTAGCACTTAATAAATACTTAAGTACTTAAAAAAAAAAGAAAAAGAAAGAAAAGATGATGTATTGGGGAAATTTCATCTGACTGCCCAAAATTTTTTTAGATGGCTTAAAATTTTTAAAAAGTCAGACAAACTATTACTTGCATTCTATTTACAGAGAATAGTTTGAGGAATGTAGATCTTGAAAGGTGATAACTTTAAGAGATTCTACTGAGAAAGGGGATCTAGTTCATCTTTTTCTCTCTTGTTTAAAGTGTTCAGAAAGTATTTGATAGAATAGTTGAGCATTTAGATTGGCTCTTAGATATGACAAGTTTGCCTTGGGGATCCTAGATCAAACAAGGTGATTGGGGATGAAGATGGAAGGAGTTAAAAGATATTATGTTATTGCTTACTTTCTCATATTATTCCACAGTCTGATTATTTTTATGCAAAACAGTATGCTATTCTGTTACCACAGTTATTTTGTCATTTTTTTTCACAAGTCACAAAATTGATTGCAAAAATAATACTTATTTATAAAATATTGGACTAAATGAAGAGACAAGTAATTTATCGTCTCATCACTGATTTATTCTATTGACTTCCTGGCATATTTTATTTCAAGCTGCTACCCATTTAGAATTATACATATAATTCGTATCTTGAGTGGTTTATTTGTCATAAACATTTTCCCATGTTGTAAACAATACTTTAAACATGTATTTATCTATATACCATAAGCTTGATTGTAAATAAAACAAAACATTGTATCTCTAAACCAAATTTTCAGAAGAATTACTAAATCAGAGTATGGCTCTTGATACATAAGTCCAAAAGCTTTCCAAAAAAGTTTTATCAGTTACATATCCAGACTCATGGTATCTTTCATGATGGTTTCTTTCACTTTTAATCTTCTTTAGCACAGCATTTGATATTCTTTCTTTCTTTTTTTTTTCTTTGCTAATATGATAGACAAAAATGATTTACAGTTTAACTTTTGTTTTTTGGCAAATCATATGTAACATCTCTTGTTCTTAAATTAATATCATACTTTCAAACTACTAAGTTTGATCAGGTTTACTTAGAAGTATTTAATTCTTCCTCTCTAAGTATTTGGCTTAAGTTGCTTAGTAGTAACACTTAGCAAACCTAGGAATTAACTTACTGTTTTCTTGCAATCATGATTAAATGATAATTTGGATAAGAGATACTATACTTTTAAAATGTTGCCATATCTAAAAAGCATTTTGATGTATCAGATACTTCTGGTACTTAGATGGTTTTATATTATGGAGTCTACAACAATAACTATGATGTTACAGAATATATGTCTGACAATTTATTTTATGGATTCAAGTCACAGATATAGTATAAACATTGCCTAGATTGAATTTTTTTTGTCCATAATTGGTTTAAATATAACCTGAATGGTTTCTTAAACTTCAATCTACATTTAAGGTCAAATAGAAATTCTTGGACAGATAATATTATGGCTATTTTTCAAAACCTATTTTTATCAGTTACACATCCAAACTGATTGCAATTTTTATGAGAAAAGTAACAGTTACAGAAAATCTTAATTAGCAAAAATAATGTAAGATTTTTTTCCTCTATAGTCTGCTTGTAGTTTTGAAGTTCTGACAGTGAATTCAAATAGTATTAACATTTAAAAATTATTTTTGTTTCAGGATTGTGGAACTGAAGGAAATGGTTTCTGATGTCAATCTCAGTTTTAATAAGCTTTCCTTTATATCCTTGGAATTATGTATGCTTCAAAAATTAACCTTTATAGATCTCAGGTATTTATTGATACTGTTGCTTCCCTTTTTAAAAAATTATTTATTATTTATTTATTTTATTTATTTATTTTTGGCTGCATTGGGTCTTCATTGCTGTGTGTGGGCTTTCTCTAGTTGTGGCGAGTGGGGGCTACTCTTTGTTACGGTGCGTGGGCTTCTCATTGCGGTGGCTTCTTGTTGTGGAGACAGGCATGTGGGCTTCAATAGTTGTGACTCGTGAGCTCTAGAGTGCAGGCTCAGTAGTGTGACCCACGGGCTTAGTTGCTCTGCGGCATGTGGGATCTTCCCGAACCTGGACTTTACCTGGTTTACCCTGTTAAATCTATTATTAAAGAGTTAACTGCAGTATCAGTTGGTTGCACATTGCCATTAGGATTTGGCAAATTAATCAAATACTTGAAGCAGCTGACCGATTCAGAATTCTCAGGACACAGCCTTAATGAAATCAAGAATTGACAAACTGAGCTGCATAAATTTTTGTCTGGTCAACATTTTAATTATAAACTAAAGTTGTACAGATTTTCAAACTTTGTAAATCATCTTTTTTCTCTCTAATTTAGGAATAATTTTTTAAATTCTTTGCCTGAAGAAATGGAATCATTGATAAGACTACAAACAATCAACCTTTCCTTTAATAGGTAAGAAACAGAACAGACAAATCTGAATAACAATTTTCTGTGGAAAATTTGTAGGTCTTACTAGAGAATACAACTAAAAGAACCAAATAAACAAAAAGGCCCTATATGTTTTCTTTATTTAAATATCCAGGTTTGTTTTCACTTAGTTCTACTTAGAATTAAAAGTGATGTTGCTTTTTTAGAATTTTCACAACTGATGTCTAGTAGATTTTTTGTTTCTTTTAGCCATTTTAAGAAACCTGTAAGCTAGTAAGAAGACAAATACGCAAATAAATAATTCTAATCACGGTAGTGGAAGCACAGTGCATAGACATAAGTGTTTCCAGAGATTACGTGAAGGTAGAGGAGGTAGCTCTGAAACTGAGGCTTGGAAAATAGACATTTGCCAGACACACAGGGATATGGCATCGCATGTAGAGCAAATAGCATATACTAAGGCACAAGGATGTGAGAAAATGATGGGACACGTCAAGAAGTTCAATATGGCTCGGACCACAAAGTGGGAAAGTAGAAGAGTGGAAGTCACAAATGAAGTTGGGTGTGTAAGCAGTAGCCAGCCCTTTAAGAGCTTTTTATACCCAGTGAAATTTAGATTTTATTCTGTAAACACTATGAAGATACTACTAATAATTAAGAATAGCTAGTATTTATTGGGAGCTCATTTATTAATATTTATTATCTGCTGACTCCGGACCAAGTACTTTACATGTATTACCTCATTTAATCCTCACAAAAGCCCTACATGGTAGGTTCTGTTATTATGTCCATTTAGAAATCGAGGATTAGGAATTAAGTAACTCACTTAAGGTTCACATAGATTATAGAGCTGGGGTTTGAGCCCAGGTGTTTTGACTCTAGAAGTTGGGCTCTTAACAACTATGCCATATTGTTTCCTATGGTGAAAGTTGATTCTGGTAAAAGTTAATATAAATATTAGTAGCTATCATTTAATATATTACAGATACTATACCAAGGTCTTCAAGTATATAAGTTTAGTACTATTATTATTCCTCATTTACAGATGAGGAATCTAAGGCACAGTGATGTTAAAATATTGCCTATTTAAGTTTTTGTTCCGTCTACTCTATTATTTGTGTTTTCTCATGTGTAGGTTATACCACTGTTGTCATTATTTAAAAATATATGCACTTCTCAGATTTCTTCTAATTTTTATTTTTGAATTGAACTATCGATTCTCTATTGAGCTATCAATTGCATTGTTAATTAATGTCTTTTGGGGAGCTGGCAAAACCTAACCGTAACTTCTGTGTTAACTGGTGAGCTACATCTTTTTTAATTACCTTATTTATGGGTTGTGCGGGAGAAAAAGAGGAGATACTATTTAGGGTGGTTTGGTCCATCTGTACTCCTTGTTATTGATTCTCCGATCCCTCTAATTACAAAGGTGCCTTGAGTTTACTGTTCATTATTGCTTTTTTTTTTTTTTTTAAACATCAAGGCAGCAAAGGAAGGGCAGTATGGGGAAGTGAAAAGGCCAACTGTAAAGCTTTCTTTCAGCTCATCCTTGTCTTTTCTAGTTGAGGCAGCAGTTTGCCTCACACTAAAACCAAACTAGCTTCTGTCCCCCAAAAGATCCTCAGGGATTTTGTGTTAATTACTGAGAATTGCTCTGAGAGCCATAAGCTTTCCCATCTCTCTTGTGGCATCTTCAGGGCTGCTTTGGGTGAGAAAGCCAGCAGCCTATAGTAGTTTTGTCATTTTTTCAAAAACCAAAATGAGTGTATTTTTGGTTGTTGAAAAAATGACAAAACTAGTCAGTTTCGAAGCTTAAGTCAAAGCAAAGTATAAATCTCTAACTTTTACTTAAGATATTGGCAGTGATTCTCTTTCATAAGAAGTAAAAGTGAACTAAGGAAGAATACCTACATGGAGACATTATACTGAGAGCATTTCAGGAAGATTTCCTTGTCTCCTGAATGAGAAAAGAAAAACATAGGAGAATTTACTCCAAACTTTTGTTTGATTTTATACATTAAATAGAAACTGTTACAAGTGTGTCCACTTAACATATATTTCAAGGTTTCCAGAATTAATCCAGTTTTAAAAATTTTTCTGAAAAATTTAAATGCAGAACTTATACCAAATATTAAAAACTTACATTAAGAAAACTTTATCTCTATTTGAGATAAACTTTATCTCTATTTGAAGGAATGATTTTGCTTCTGATTCTAATATATTTAGGTGTTCTCTTCATATTCTTATAGGTTCAAAATACTACCTGAAGTTCTGTATCGAATTCCCACACTTGAAACAATTTTGATTAGTAATAATCAGGTTGGATCTGTGGACCCTCAGAAAATGAAGACAATGGAAAATCTGATTACATTGGACCTTCAAAATAATGACCTCCTACAAATTCCACCAGAGCTCGGTAATTGTGTGAACTTAAGGTAAATGCACCATTCTACTAAGTTTTTCCATTCGATTTGTTGAAGTGTTATTTTTTTGTTTTGTTTTGTTTTTGTTTTTTGAGGTACTCTTGCAGGCAAGTTGAAATAAAAAATTTAATGTCCCATTAAAAATAACAGGTAACAAAACTCCGAATCCCAATTCTGTTTTTCAAATGTTACCAAATATATTTTTTAGTTTTTTTTATACAGTATGTATATGTGTAAATACAGCAATTGATTGTTTCTAGTGATACTTTTCTCATCACTATGTATGTATATAATCTGAAACTCTACTGCATAAAAATGTCAAGGAAATATAAATTCCTTAGCTGTGCATATAAGTTTTTTCAATATCTGATTACAGACTACTACCATTTTTTCAAGGCCAGCATGGTCTTTCTTACTCTGTGTTTGCTGTTACCTCAGCCTCAAGTGCCTTTACCCTGCTTTTATCAGTAATCAACCTAATTATCACCTTTGAAAACCTTTCCGATATTCCAGGCAGAGTTAGTCCCTTCTCTGATTTCCCATCCTGCTTTATTTGGACTCATTTATACCATTTCTTTGTCCTCCTTTGGAAGAGTTACCCCAGTGCCTAGACCATAGTAAGCACCTAATAAGTGCTTGTTAAGTGAATATAAAGGGAATTTGAGACATGAACAGAAAGCCCAGTAGTTATCAGAATGTGTCAGAAAAATTTAATTATTGAAAACTGCATATGATGGTTTAGCATATTTTACTTTACTAGAGTGGCACTAGTATCTTTCTCTGGTACCTCACAATACTGAATTATAGAAGACAAGTAAGTTGATTATTGTTATGTGCAATAGTTGTATTCTATAAAGTCTCCATGAACACCAAATTAGTAAATACTTAAACCATTGCTCCCTAGGGGAAATAACAGAGTTAGGCTCTTTCAAGCCTCTGGTCATGTTTTCATCAGCCAGTCAACATATAACCTTGTGTTATGTGTGTTTCTGTATTAAGATGCCTTATTTAATATTGTTAAATCATTAATATTGAGCTATGGCCAAACAGGACTGTGATTTATGCCTGAATGAAGCTTATCTAACATACGTATCTTCTGTGTAAGATACATGACATCCTTCTTGTGCTTAGAAAAACTAGACATCACTTCAGCATTACGCTTGCAGGCCATATTAAACAGTGAAATCACCAAGAAAAGGTACAATAATACAAAAAATGTTGCACTAAATAGACCATGGAAGGAACATTTGTTTACAGTATGGGAGCTGAAACAAAAAAGGCAGAGTGTCACCTTGTTTGAGCTCAGTTGGGAATGTGCCTGTAAAGTGACTCAAATTTTTTGCTGCTCGTCCAAAATGACCTTCAAAATGCCACATGTATTGATTTGGGGGTTACGGGTAAATTTTAGTGAATAAGCAAATTTGGAGTCTGAGTAATGAAGATTGACTGTAATTAACTTTTTTTCTATAAATTAAGAAAATCATTCTTTAAAATAATTCCCAAGGTACAGGAATATTTGAAGATATAATTTAGATCTATGGTATAATATGTTGTGAATCCTTTGACTTTTATTTACATAAACACTTAAAATTATTGAAAATTAATATAAAAGTCTCTATCTTATAATTTAAGATATTTCATTAATTAAATAAAGAAACAAATCAACCAGCACTTAGATCTTAAACTGAACCTCATTTCAGAACATTTAAAATAGATTTTATATATTGTGTCTGGTCAAGGGAAGGAGTATGAAGGCAGACATGTTAATGTTCCCAGTGTGGAAAAGGATATATCGACTATGTTATAGTCTTTGGTATGAGTATTTGTCAGTTTGCTCATTCTAACACTTGTATAAATATAATTCACCCGTTTAGTATATGGTCATTATAGGATTGAGAAGGTGATGGGTAAAATGATGGTTCATATCACAGCTCTTCTGTTTAATAGCTGTGTGATCTTGGACAAGCCTTTCTTACCTTCCTGAACTTGTGTTTCATTATCTATAAAATAGAAATATTAATGGTGCCTACATCACAGCGTTGTTAAGATAATTAAGAGAGTCAGTGAATGTAAGTTACTTAGAACAATACCTTTCACATAATAAGTATTCATTTAATGTTGTTTCAGTCATTATTGTAGTTACAATTCCAATTGTTTTAATGCTTAGATTTGAAAAGGGACAAATTCTTAAAAACACACAAATTTTACTTATAAAATAGCAAATGAAATTAGAAGAAAAGCCTCCCTAATAGAAAATGTTTTAAATTCTTAATTTCTCTCCTTTGTTTAGGACATTGCTACTAGATGGAAATCCGTTCCGCGTTCCTCGAGCAGCCATATTAATGAAAGGAACAGCTGCTATTCTGGAATATTTGAGAGACCGAATTCCTACTTAAGTTGGAGTTGTTACATAATCTTGGTCATGTTAATTCTTAGAGTTCTTAGATTGATAACTAACATATTTCTAAGGTATCATGTACATTTATAATGGTGTAACTACATATAGTGTTCATACATTTGCTCTGAATGTTTTGCATAAGATTTATCCTCACTTTCATTCCCTTATAACACAGCAAACAGTTTCTTCAGAAGTGAATTTTTATTTATCACAGTTTAATATTTTTATAATGACAAAGCATTGTTGTAGAGGTGGGTTTTTTTTTTCCCATTTCTGTTTGTGTTACGTATATTATGACCAATTGACTTGAATATGACCATCCAGTTTCTACCTTTTTATTGGATATAAAATTGAATTGAATTTTGTTTAATACTGTTCTTTGGCATTTAAAAAAATAAGACTTTTCATTATCCATAATAGGACTTTTATGATGTGGTTGGTGTCAGTATAAGTTTCAAATTAATATTTACTGGATTGTTTTTGTTTATATAGTTGAAATGTTTTTTCCTAGCCTTTTTTACATGTTTCATGAAATCATTTTGTCGGGGTTTCTAATGTCACAGAAATGCTACATAAGATATGGTTATTGGTGGAGAAAATAGTAAAAGTGTTGTTATAATTGCTCTCACAATTCTGAATTTAAAACTTGACTGGGTTTTGTTTTTTTTTTTAAGATGTCTTAGTGTTAAGTTTCGATACAGTAATCTAGTACTTCTAGATTCAACAAATATAAAGGAACTGGATCTGCATATTTTTCCCTCAGAGTGTGAGCATTTAAAAAATACCTTTTGTTCTTTTAAAAAAAAGTACTGAAATTTTATTAATTTTTATGGATAACAGCAACAGAAAATAATAGCATATACTACATAGAAATCTTGAAATGTATTTTGTTTAAATACTTACTAAGCAGGTATTTGTATATATAATTACTCTGTTGATGTGTTCTAATCCATCCTTGTGCCTTTTTTTTTATTTCCAGGGTCTTAATTTTTAAATTTGCTTGTAGTCATGTGGTAATTTTCTAAAAGGGAATTTTTTATATTTGATAAAAATCAAATATAAACATTTATACCAAAAATATCAGAAGTAAGTAGGCTAGTCAGTCATTATAAAACATACTATGTGATTCTATTAAGTAACTAATCAATAGAATGTATATTAGTTTATATAAATAGTTGGATGGATAGGTACGTAGGTAGGTAGATAGATAGACAGGTGGATGGATGGATAGATAGCTTTTGGATGATTGAGACATGCTCATATTATGAAAAAAAATCATTGCTAATAAAGATAAATACTACGTGTTCATTAAAAAGTTACATTTTTCAAATATTGATTACAATGTTTATGTTTTTGGTTTAAAAGAAACATGCCCTTTTCATACAACAACTCTGTGGCTGCCTAAGAAATCTGCTTCGGTATTAAACAAAAGACATTTTACAATAAGGTGACATTTTATTATTTATACAATAAAGAGACTTTTATGTTATTCAAAACACTTTTTTAAATACTGAAAAAGTTGAGTACACCAAAGCCGAAAAATGGCTCTGCTATACACTGCACAGCATTATTTTAGTCCCTGTATTTTGTATCTGTACAGAAAGCATCTTCAAAATGCATTCTAATCACATTGTACACCTTTACTGATAAGTGTCAATACGTAAAATAAAACTGGAGAATACAGCTTGCATTTGCAAATTAACTGACAACGTAATTTCACTGATTCAGTAAATTTAAAATATAGATTCATAGGACTTCTTTGCACATAAAATGAAGCAGCTTTCAAGGTTGTCATGGTCTCATACTGCAAAAAAACCATTAACTACATTCACAATCTATGTTAATAAAGTAGTAAATATGTCTTCATTCAGTTTTTATTTACATCAATATGTAATTCAACTAAAAAGTACTGTTAATTGTGATACAGTAATTTCTTTTTTAACACATACAAAAATGACAATTTTTATATATAATTTGAGCTCAAAATCACGATTATCTCAAAATATTAATTACAATACAGCCATTTCAATTAAACATGTCATGATTTAACTTTTTATAAAATGGTAAAATTTGTTATTAAAGTAAGCAATTTGTTTTGAATTGGCTAGAGTTCACCCACGTAGAAAACCTTAAATGGTAAGAGGTGTTTCCAGCCCCCTCCCACCCGAATTTGTATACAGCCACCTAAGCTAGCAAAGAGACAGAAAAGGCCCCAATTTATAAAGATTAAGCCTCTTTTGCTATACCGCTGTGGCTTGTTGTTTCTTCCATAAAAGCTTTACAAGGGTAGTGTCAATAAACTATGCAGTGAAATGCATGCATTAATATACAGTATGTCTGTAAAATGTTAGTGTTTACTCTAGTGCACATTAAAATGTTCACAAAGACTGCAAAAGAAGTCATAAATAAAGAAGCATTTACAAAGATCTACCAATTGCAAATTGTAAACTTGAAAATTACTTGATAATATAATGGAATTTCTTTGAAAACAGATCCCAATTCAAGTTCTTTCTCTGGCTAAAGGAGCTCTAGTTACTTGGCCTTAAGATGTCACTGTTTAGCTGCACATATGGTAGAGAAGTCAGATGTCATAAAAGAATATGAGTCTAGAGACTGTCTTCATTTTACTGAAATAGTGGCCCAATGTTGCATCACTGCTTAGGATTTTTTTTTTAAACTTACAGAAGAGTGAAATATTTCACTAACTGAATTATATGACCTCAAATGAAAAATGGAAAATTTGTGTGTGTGTGCATGTGTTTAGCATATGGAAAAATATTAATATAAATAGGTGGAATTAGAGCTTCATTATACAGTAATAAAAGGATTATGCCCCAAAATAACTGAGGCCAAAAGAAATCAATTATCAAATAGTTTAGGAATGAGAGAATTTTCATGGATACTTAAAAATCCTAAAAACATAGTATCTAGTTTCTTTTTAATTCTTAACAAACCAATTAAAATTTAATCAATATCTTTGTTTAGAATTACTGTTGCTAATTTAATATTTCTTCTCTGAATCAAAAGAGGCCATAGTTCATATTTATGGTTTACTTATATACAGCTGGGTGGGGTCATGCCCTTGGCTGGTTATAAGGTGGGAAAAATGAAAATACAGTACCTGCAAACCTTACTTTTTGCAAGGTTGTTTTTGATGGTCTTTGAAATTTACAAACAGAATTCAGTAGATTTTTATCTCTGATGTTTCAACTAGGAAAAAATTCCTCTTTCATATGAAGACAGTGTCATTGTCCTTAAGCTTCCTTTAGTCCCTTCTATACACTGAGTACAGAGAGAAACTTGATTGGCTCTTGACACAAAAATATCTGGTTTATCTATCAATTATCTTTCTCATGAATACTAAGGCTTGCATTTTTGAGGAGGAAAACGTCGTTGAGGATGTTAAAGGGAAATGCCTAAACACCATAAAGCAGTATTAAACATTTATTGCATTCCATTGACACTAGGTGTCATCAAAGCTAAAACCAAATTTTCTAGAGTAAAAATTAACATAAAACATTCCTTTCTGCCCTGAACAGATGCCTTTCCACATTCAAGACCAATAAGAGTCCTCTTGAGTGGAAAGACTGCAAGTATTGAAAATAACATTTATTTTAGCAGTACATTTTGAAAATAAATTACCATAGCAAATATGGGAACTGCTTTATGTTCCATCTGCCTGAGAGTTTCATCTTGGTTTTCCTGTGGGCTATTCAAAAAATTACATAAGATCTCCTGACTAAATAAGGGAAGGGGATTAGGGAGAGAAAGATACAAAGAAATATAATGTGATTTTTTTTTTCCCATTCATCAAATACTTTCACTAATCTAGCTATCATAAAGGTCAGTTGACCTGCATACCTGGGCATTATTTAACCTCATTACTTTACATGTGCAAAACAAGTGTGCAAAGAAAAACACCTATGTATGTCTATACAGAGACATAAAACCTGAGTCACAATAAAAAGTTTTTAATATAAGAAAACATTTGTTAATGTAGGAAAATAATTTCTAAAGGGCCAAAAATACCTTTATACAATATAATCTGCTAACTTTAAAACTCAGTGTGCATAAGCATCACATATTTTTTAAGACCCAACAAAAAAATCATTTACAGTTTTCTTAACTATAGCTTAGATACCTATATTTCAATTTCTAACATCTATTTTCATTCCCCTGAATTCATTAACTTTTCTAAAAGAAAAAAGTTAAAAGCACATTCAAATATGAGGACTGTTTAATTTCTGATGAACAGTTCCTGCTTTTTTCTAAATATTGAGGACATAGGAGATTTGGGGTTGCTAGGCATATAACTTAATGTCAAGCCACAAAGGAATTCTAAAATTCAAAAGAAAATATGTAATAAACATTACTTGGAAAAATATTTTGTGGATAGAGTTGGGCCAAAGTCTGCATGAAGCCATTCTTATTTGCAGGCTCCCTTTCTGCAGATGATTCACTCTTAAAAACTCCTTTCCCTACACACCCATTTCCTTAGCTTTCATTTTATTTCATTTCCTTAGATTTCCATACTTAAACCCTGGAATTGTGCCGACTGAAGCTCCATGGTTCACATTCAGCCACAAGGTACAATGTCTTCTTCACTTAACTAAATCTTTATCTCTTCCTCTTCAGGAGCTCAGTTTTCTGGGATGACTCCCTGGCCCGCTCTCACGTACCGCTTTACTTATTAGGAAAAAAAATCTGTTTAAGTGTCCCTACTGTCTTATCACTAGACACTGATTTAAGGATAATTCAAGACATACTTATCTCCTGGGCTGTATACATCTCAGATGCATACTGAGAAAATTTTATAGAAAAATGAGGGCAAGTTGCTTCTCCATCTGCCCCCAGATGACATTGTCATTAATTATGCATTTATGTCAGGTAAGTCACTGACAGAACAGGAAGCCATCTGAACCCAAAGGTTCAATCCTTGCTTGCCTCTGTAGTTGGATATAGGGCCCTGGCCCTTTCAGTACTTGTATGGACAGGTGAAGGGATTCTGGACAGTGTCCTTGAATGCTGACTTTCCTCTCTGGGGTCAGCAGGCCTGGTTTGGGGAATAGGGTGGGAAGTGCATGTGGTAGTGTAAGGGATTAGAGGCATTAACCTAGGGAACTGTACTCTTGCTGCCTTTTTGTATGACACTTGCCTGAGGGTCACTGGAAGGATTTTGTATTGTGCAGAAGGCTAAAAGCAGAGTCACACTTTCTCTGCCAACAGACTTGTTACCATGGGAACCAATGCAGAAAAATGAAAAAAATGACAAGAAGCTGAGAATTAAATGTGGAGAAAATTGATAGTTGGTTTCAACATGGCAATTTGAGCACTTGAGATTTAAACAGGATGTTCCTTGTGTGGCCAGACCAATGAAAATGGACAAAATGACGTGCTGGTCTCTGGTCCTGGAGGCTATCTGGGGAATGCAGGAAGAAAGCAGTAAGCATGCTGTAGTTTGGATAAGGGGGACTCTGTAAAATTCAGATCCATCTCTGGTGATGTTGAGCTCTTCAGCCCAAATGTTAAATTAACCATATGATCAAAGGTGCCCTTCAAAAGGCATGTCCATGCTTAGCTTGATAAATGAAAGCAGCCTGCTGTAACAATTCTCACCTTTCCAAAGCCAACACACACTACCTGACAAGAGTATAGCATACCTAATATGTTATTGCTTGAAAATCTTCCCAAATATTAAAAAACAAAAACCAAAAAGACACAGCTTTCAAATCTGTGGTCCCTCTCCCCCCTCCCCCCAACAAGGCAGCTAATTAACACAGAATTTAAATTAGTTTTCTTTAGGAAACAATTATTTCACTTTACCTGATACAAGTACTCTTGTGTACCCTCCTTTGTTATTCTGGAGTGGATAATAAACTGATCAAACCAGATGAGGATTCCAAGACAATTTGTAACAAGGACTTGGAGTTTCAGCCTAATCTGAGAAAGCAGACCTACATATTGCACTTTTTGGAGGCTCCAGGGAGACACCTGTCCTGTCCTCTATCTTCCCAAAAGGCTACTTTCTGAAATCCTATGATTAATGCCTCATTTCCTGTGACCAGCCTTTGGCCCATATTTAAATGTAATTCCCCTGAGGAGATGAGGGAAGGTCACACTATAGAGGACTTGATTTCACCCTTCCTGGAGAGCTAGTTTTCAAGTAGTAGTGAAACCCTTCACCTGATCCACCCTCCTAACAATTAAAAGCTAAAAGCAACATCACCCAGGAAGTAGGAGACAAGCCATTATTGTATAGTTGTCTTTGGGGTATGTCTAACTTCAAATGGTCTGAATAAAATACGCTGTTTGTATGGTTTAAAGTCCACTGGCCATAGATTTCACCAGAGATGCTTTTTTCTTTCTCACTAGTGACTTGCTGTTCTAGTTAGAATTCCTTACTGAATCCTTTGACAGTCTTAACAATGAGTTCTTGAAATGCTAGAAGCCCATTACATTTCTGTTCTTCCAAGAGTGCATACAGAGTTCTGAAATGCAGTAAAACACCTTATTTTCTACTACTTGCAGAGTTTGGAGGCAAACTTGATAGTAAACAGAAATTTGAGTACAGTGTTCTTGCTTATGCTAAAATAACTTCTTATATCAATATTTCAGTGAGTTTCAGGATTTGAGACATCTATGTTTCTGAAGGTAGGAAGCCTTTAGAATAACCTGATGCAGGACTAATCTTTAAAGCTACATGAAGCACTAAGGACAGTTCAGCAGATCTCTTTCTGAAATAGGCAAATAAAATATAATAGGATCTTCACAAGCAGTAATGCCTTTGAATTTGACATATGATAAATAAGAGACTGCTTCTTTTAATTTCTTTTATCTCTAAAATCAGGCAGCAGATGCTTGGAGGAAGACTAAATGGTCTGCCTTAAACTAAAGAATGATTATCTTTTTCTGTGATTTTTTTTTTAATACTAATTTTCTCACTGGTAGATCATACTTTGGACAAACTTGAGCTCTCCACCAGGCCAAGAGGCCACCTGACACTAATATATTTAATAGTTCTACAACATCCCTTCATTCTTCAGACAAGAATTTGAAACAGTTATAACACATCACATGATATATTGAGAATTTAAATTTGATTCCTTCATTTTTTTAAACAATTGATTTCCCTTCTCAATTTTTTTGAGGTTGTGTGATTCCCTGCTGTATCATGTACCATAAAGAGTTACAGACATAACTTTTACATAGTTTTCTCTAGTTTATCATACACTTCAGCATATAGTTCACAAATAGCCAGTCTTGCCAATATTAGGACATTTATTGCTTTCAGCTACCACAAGTATTTGGAAATCAAAAAAGCTTAGTGGAATGATGATCTCTGCATGGAAGGCATATGATGAATAGGTCTAGAGATCTAATATGCATGATGACTATAGTTAACAATATTGTATTGAATACTGGAAATTTGTTAAAAGAGTAGATTTCAGATGCTCTCACCACACACAAAATGGTAACTATGTAAGGGGATGAGATGTTAAATAGATCGACTGTAGTTATCATTTCACTATGTATTTGTATATCAAATCATGTTGTACACCTTAAATATATGTAATTTTTATTAAAAAACTTAAAACAAAAGGGGGAGGCATCACACTCGATAGCTGTCCTTTCTGGATTAAGGTGAGGTGTTGACTAAATAAAAAGTTCAATTTAACAGAGCAGAAAAAGAAAAAAAAAGGCCTGTCAAACTGACCACTGACCATACATATATATGTAGATACTGGGCTTTTTTCAATACCTTTCAAACTTCATCTTAAGAAATATGCCCAAAGTGATATCTGTAGGTCAGAATCCCTCTGGTTAAGAATTTAAGAAGCATGATCTCATTTTCAAATTCAAGCGTGCTACACAGTCCATTGCAAATAGTTTTAATAAACTCCCATTTTCTAAGTTGCTGCACAAAGACACTAAATTGCTTCAAGGTTAAACCCACCGCTTCATCACCAAATGGCAGCTAATTTTCCAGACCATGGTTAAACTCATATACTTTTTGAAACCCCCTTTGTTATACAGTTGCTGTCCCATCTCTAGGCTAATCCTAACCTGAGTTTGACAATCCTTGATTTTAACCTCAAAGGGCAAGTAAAAACTCAGGGGTTTTGTTGCATATAAAACCATATCTGCTATTTCTCTTCAGAATCTCCTTCAGAATAACTTGTGGGAATTTAGATGGCTTCCACTTCTTAGTGCTTAAGAGATGTTGCCAGGGCAGCTGCAACGGTCAACACTTAGAGAAGGGTGCGGGCATTGGCCACATAGGTATTTCAGCTGTCCATCTAAATGGTATGTGTGAGAGTTGGTCTGTATCTGCATAGTTCTAGGCACTCTTTAGTTTTCTACTTTCTAGAAAATTTTATCATAGGTACTGCTCAAGTTGCATTTTTAACTGAACTCTAATGGGTCCTCTTCTGTTCTTAAACACAAAGAAAGCATCTTCCTAACATGAGGGTGTTTATTAATAGTCAAGAGTGTGATCTTTTCCTTATATATAGGTACATAAGTATTTAGAATATGCAAGTCCACTAAAAGTATGTACATTTGTTAAGGTGTTTAAAATACAAATTATTTTAAAGCAAAGATTTCAAGAGATGTTAAAGGTTAACTGTTCTATTCTCTCCTTTCCTGAGATCAATCTCTTCAAGTGGAGCAGTAGGCCTTTGTTATCAGGCTTTGGTGCCCTCCCTCCAGGAAGGAAGAGATGCCCTTGATTTCTGACTTTGACTCCTAAGGGGCAGCCCCTAGGAAGGACAAAGACAGATGAAAGAGGAAAGCGAGAATTTAGCTAGCTTAGTGACCATCCCTCCCAGATATGATTTGTTCTAGACCATACTGCAGAGATTTACATTCTCACTGTTGCCTGAAACTTTGTCCTTTTTGGAAAAGAACATATATGAGGGATAGAAGCCTGCCTTCCTAAGGGAGTAGAAAAAGATTCCTCATCCACATTAGAAAAACTTAATAAAGCTGAAAGGAAGCATTTGCCATTTTATTATGAGACAGAAAGTGATAATACACTGTTCTCCCCTTATATTTTGTACCTACACAGTAGCATTTATTAGACTTTTTATGTGTCTGTCTCTCCATTAGATTGTGTTTCTTGAGGGGAGGGACCATGGCTTATTTATATTTATATTTCCCTCTGTTCTCAAAATCTTTTGCTCATTAAATATGTTTATTAAATTGAATGCACAGGAAGAAAAAGATAAATTGTTTTAATCACTGATAATTTTTCTTAAAGGATAAACACATAGATTGGCTACAGGACAAATCTTAGGATAGTTCAGAGGAAGACTTAGGAGGGAATTACTTAACCACCTCTCCAAGCTATAGATCTATTCAAACTTACATACAGGTCTGGATGAATATTCTAAATATGAGTGTATATTGTTGTGGGAGTGTAGGTGAATGTGCCGGGAATATTTATGGAAAGTTTAAAAAGAAAAGAAGACATAGTCCCTTACCCTTCAGTAGTTTATGATGATCTAGGTCCCCAGGTCACCGGGATAGTAACTATCATTTTGGGGAAATATGTGAAAACCTAAAAAAAATAGTACCCGATATTTGTGTGTGTGTGTGTATGAGAGAGACAGAGAGTCTTGAGTTTGGATTTTTCTGAGAAATGGTCACAAACAGATTTGTAACATTTGCTAGCAACATTCATGGTTTTATAAAGAACACAGAGTGATGGCCTGCTAGAGAATCTCTCCTGATCACAACTTAGCAATAAGTATTTTGCACATCAAGTGCAAAATACTCATTGCTAAGTTGAATGACACCACAAGTAAGGCTGAAGATTTATGTCCAAAGACTTGCTATAAAAGATGGATAATTTAAGACAAACAGAAGGACAGCAAGTAAAATGTTACAAGTCAGGAACATAATGATAAAGGAAAGGAAAAATCAAATTCGGAGATTGAGACTTGCCCACGACTTAACCACCTTTTCTTTTACAGGTGATTTCTGGCTTAATGAACATCACTAGAAGTAAGTGGAGTCTTGAATATGTCCATCATTCACTTACTTTACAGGGAGGTGACACAACTGGATAATCAGCATTCTGTTGGGAGCGGGGAGGCATGCAAGGAGTGTTGCAAAGGAATGCAGGCATTTTAAGCAGTGGTTCCTCACAGCTTTCTTCTTCCCTCAGCTGCTTAGGGCTCCACACCCCAACCCAACCTTGGTGGTTTTCTCATTTGTTGTACCTAAAAACAGAGCTTCCCAACCTCTTTACATCATGGCACAGATAGAAAACGATCGTGTTTGTTCTGAATAATGGGGTATAGGTGTGTAAAATAAATAAGGCCGCTCCAAGCCCCAAGTGAAAGCAATAAGTTACAAGCCCCTGTGCTCTGAGGGGATCGATATCTCAGTACTTGTGGGAACTAAGCTGGCTGCTGAATGGAAAGCACTGACCTAGAAATTGCTCCCAGGAATACAAAATTAAGACTCTTCATACATGGTAAAAAATAATACTTTAGGTACTAGTTGATACCAAAAATCTAGAGATAGTCCAGTACCACAAGCATTAATAAACAAAGAAACAAACAAAAAACCACTATTGGAGTATAGAAATAGCTTTCAAGTAACTCTTCTCTCATTCTCAGTACAAATTCTTCCCAATTTACATTCTAATATTTAGTTCCAGATTCTACAACCAAACCTATCATGTAAAGCTTTTGGAAGTCTGAGAAGGGATGAAAAAGATGATGAAATAGAAAATAAGGCAAATAAAGCAAGCCAAAAGCTGTATTCAAAAGAATGAAACCATGGTGGACACCTTCTATATTTGCTTTAGAATGTGTGGCCATGTTTGTTTAGAAAATATTTTTCTCTTCTGAAAAGAGAAGAAGCGTACTTTGTAAGCAAACCCAAGATGGTACCCTAAAATTGGCACATTTGAGGTCATAGAGAAGTTATAAAGCACCAACCGCCAAAGAAGGTTGACTGAATTTGCTAAGAACATACTGTGTTAGTAGTGGGTGATCATGTGGCCAGAGGAAACTGTTTCCTTTGGAGGAAAACACCAGAGGATTTAAATAGCTTTACCTAGTCTTCGGGAAAGAACACTGTGTTTTCTTTCTACTTTTGCTTGGGTTTAAAAGAAGCAAAGATTAAATGATTGGCAGAGAAACACCATGAATAAGTAGGCCTTTGGTGGAATTAGTAAAGGGGAGGCTCAAACAAGGATGATGGCTAAGCTCTGAGAGTGAGGGTATAATTAGCTTAAAGAGGTAAACAGAAAATTTTGGTATTTTAAAACAATGCTCTAGCCAGTAGAGGCCCTGAAGTTCCAAATGCCTAGGAACCAAAATAGCTTGAGGCCACAGGTCACCAGAGCTGCTCTGGGCTCTGTGCCAATACCCAGACATTCTGACTGAAAGAAGGGAGGTTGGGGGACATTTTAAACTACCCCTTGACTCTGATTATCACTTTATGAGACATAGTTTGAAATACATTCCATTCACTTTACAATAAAGTAAAATCTGATTATAATATTAAGCTAATTATTTGTGCACATAGATAAAATGAAAAATTAGGAGTTTATGCTAGATAACTTGTTACTGCCTGATGTCAGCTAGAAATAAAGCTGTATACAGATATACACATATTCAGATGTGGACTAGTGTTAGAACTATATAGTCAAGGCTATATGCTAGGCACACTTAATTCCTGATGTTTAAGTTTTGGAGAGCTCATTTAAAAATACATATTTTAAATAATTTGTGGCAAATATCTTCCCACATATTTGGAATGAGCATATTTGAAGGAAACTCATTAAAATAATGGCAGATAAGGCACAAAATATTTGGAAAACTGAAGCTAATTAGACAACGATTAAACTGGCAGATGTCATAATTAAACTGAACAAATGGAACATCAGAATTTTAAATCACACATTCACCTGAGGCTGAGAGGGAGAGAGCAGTCTCTCTCTGTGATTGGGTACTAGGTGGTTGATACAACTGAGAGGTTTAGTCAAAAATTATAGAAACTGCTTAAAATAAACTCAAAGCTTTTAATTGTTTTTCTAGTATTGTTTAAATTTAGAGCTTTATTTCAAATTAATTCTCTCAAAAGAGTATGGAAAGGGGTGTTAAAAGTTTTATCAACAGTTTATTAATATTTTTTTATGAACAGTTATATCAGTACAACAGGTATAAAAATGGACTGTCCAGAGCGTGTGGTCATCCAAGCTACAGACTTGCTGACTTAGATATATAATATAGATATAAGGGCTCCATCTTGTGGCAGCTCTTCCAAACTGCAGACATGTTCCTAAAAAGTATGGATCGGTCCTTCTACGTACGAGGATACTATTGATATGCTAGACTTGAATCCAGTAATTTAAACAGAGGGTCTTATTGGGATGAAACATATGATTTGTTGCTTTATTAGGGTGGGTTACTGAGGGAAGCGGTAGCCTCTTCTCTGGAGGTTTAATTCCCTGAAGGTTAATAGATGAACCAGATCCTCTCAAGGTCCTTTTCTGTCTTATGATAGAACAATAATTTTCCTCATTTTCTCGCAGAACTTTTACCTATGGCTATATTGTTTGATATTGGCCTTTATTTCAGAAAAGTACTATGGTAATTTTTTTTTATGAGCTAAGTTTTCGTGATTTTCGTGATTCCCTTTACTGAGAAGTTACATGACTAAAAAAAATTACCCACTATATTACAAAAATATTTTCTGGCATAAATAATGATTAAATGAAAGATATTTCTAATATATGCCTTATTTTTCATTTTGAATTCTTCTTTCTACTTCTGGAAGAGTATCAGGGAGGTCAGCTACCAAGAAGAGCTGAAAGATCACTCTTCCTGCCAGGAGGGGAGGGAGAGGAAGGGAATTCTGGGGCTGGCTGAAGGAGGGGTGTGGTCACCGGGAGACCAGAGGGTGTGTCTGAATTGGTGTCTGATCTCTGCCGTCCAGTTTCTTTCATTCCTCTCTACCAGCCTTTTGTCTCCATTCTTTTCCCTTTCTCATTCTTACCCCCTTAATGACTTAATTTCTCCCCTTCATCCAGCCTGTTCTTAACTCTTCCTCACTTTTCTAAAATACTCTTACTGAACATACTTAAAGAACTACTATTCTAAAATACTCTTACCCACTTATTACTCACTTGTTACTCTCTCAATTAATATTAGCCTTTTCATTTTCACTTCATTTTTGTTCAAACAGAAATCGGCATTGTTTTCCTCATGTAAATATATAGACACTGGGCTATAAAACCAAGGTGTAGGCTTCTGGGCAGTTCGAGGCACCCTACTATCAAAGAAAATGAAGGAAGTTTCCATCAAGATATACTTAACGGCTCCTAGATACAAAATTTCATGAAAAGAAGCCCTAATCAGCCTGGTAGCAAGTTCTCCTCATATAAAGAAATTAAAAGGCAGAGGTAGATGGAGTAATTAGTATTTAGTATTATTATTAGTAGTATAAACTAAACAGTAAATGAGAAATGGATTTAATGTTTGAGACGATTTCACTCAATTCTGTATTCAATTTTCTATGAAACCCAAATAGAAAAATATGGAAAATACCATTGAGAGAAAGCTAAGAAAGAAACGCTTTATTTCCAAGGAAAGCAAGATACTATGAGGTAATAAAGAAACTCTGGTTAGGAGGTTACCAACCTAGAGTTCTTCTCCCTTAGACACTTTGTTTTTTTTTCAGGGACTGAATTATATTATTTTTGCCTCTAATGAAGGCAATGTATCTAATAAAGCCAATACCAATGGCAGTATAAATAGTTTTCTTTCTACTTTGAGATCAATAGGCCAGATTTTGACCTCTATAAAAGTTTGGGAGGGGGCGTGCGGTTTTATCAAGGTAACCAAATTTTCTGTGATCTATGTAAATAGTTCATCATGTTAATTTTAAAGCTTTTGCAGTGGCCTGAGAATTCTGGCTGGAGTGTATGACATTTCACTTTAAGGATGAATATGGTGGAATCTGTCCATGAAATGATCCAAAATTCAGTGTGAAAATATTGTTATGCTGAACTATGGCCAAAGGCCTGTGGACAGACTTTTCTTATTCTAGAACAGGTAGCATGAGGCAGTGGTTTCATTAAATTTTAGAGCTAAAATAGGATTGGGGATTCCCTCTTCTAACTACCTTTCCCTAGCCCCATCCCTATCACAACTTCCTTTACTATTGCCCACATCTCCAAATTTTAAATATAGCCTTGGCAAAGTAATCTACCAAGTCACAGTGTACAGGTGGAAGAACCTTAAGTATGGACCTAAAACCAGATCTAACGATATACTTTGTCTCCTTAGTTCACAGCGTTGCTTCACCTCTCCAGGCCTCGGGCCTCTGGTAAAATGAGGGAACTGGGCTTAATTATCTCTAAGCTGCCTGTAAGACCAAGACCATGGCACTAAAAGTTCAACCTTATGCACTCATTTCTCTGAGTGCATATTTCTGGCATCAATCTGCATGACTCCTTCGAAGAAAAGAAGACCCAAACAAATCAAAAGGATAGATATGATGTACTCCAATTCAGTGAACAAAAGCCATTTCTTAAACTTTTTGGACAGTGTTAAGGTCCTTAGAACACATAAAAGGGAAATTAAATACAGCTGTTGAAACACAGCACAGTAACCTAAAAGGTCTTAGAAGAAATGCTAAGGAGGAGAGGAGGATTGGGTTAAAAGGGAGAATTGAAGAAAGAAAAATTAGGAATGAACTGAGAAAATGAAAGTTTCATGGTTTAAATTTATTATGTAAATTGAACATCAACTTCCTGTTAATTCAGTATTTATTAAATGTGTTTATGTGCCAGGCCTATCATCCACTTAATCATTGTACAAATATTTATTGAGCATCTACTATGCATCTGACACTATGACAGGCACTAAGGATACATACTAAAGAAAACCAGATGTGCCCTCTCAAAGCTATTCTGTCTAGAATGCCTCTTTTAAGTATTGTCTGGTCCTCTCAAGGAGCACACAGGTGATAGGAGAGGAAAGAGCAAATATATATCAAACCTCTATGACTGTTGATAGAATGTGGTAAGTACTGTAAAGCATACAAAAAATAATATGATGGTATTAATATGAGGGAGAGAAATTTCTTCCAGTTAAGATTAGGGAAAGTTTCATGGTGGTAATGTTTGAGCTGGACCCTGAAGGCTGCATATAATTTTGATAATGTAGAAAGAGAATGGGGAGAGGAAGACATTCCAGTAGAGGGATCATTATGGGCAAAGGTTGAGATTAGAAAGTACTCAGTGAAAGGAAGGATTTTTAGGTGTCTAAAACACTGAGTATGTATAGATTGGGTGAAGAAAAACAAGCAATTCCTAGATTCAGGTAATCAGACTTTCCTTGGAAGAATAAATAGATGTCTATGATATGTGAATATGTGTGATCCTACCTCATGCAAACAGTATTTTCATGGGCTGGGCTGAACAGCGCACAGTGAAAATACTCTTCACCACACTGAAGGAACTGAAGTAAATAAACATGAAGTGCAGCCAGATGAATGAATATTCAACTCATTGCATTTCTGAGGGGGTCACTCTAATATCCGACCCTATGGACTCACATGCTTCCTGACAGTCTATAAGAGGCAGTGGTCATAGGGGGGACTCTTTGGGGGCATTCAACATAGAAGAATCTCTTCAATCAAACATGCCAAGCCTTTTAAAATACTGACTTCTATCTCTTTCCTCCATCATGTCAGAGGCATATAGACACAGTGCTGAGTCAGGTTGAGGGACATCATTTTTTCTAATAGTCTCTCTCTTCTTTGGAGAGAACAATTTGGCAAAATTCTCTTTCACAGATTTGAAGGATTATAGCTGCTCTTTATCTTGTCCAGTAAGGCATCCACTCTTGCCACTTCTAGCCTGTCAAATATTGTCCTAAGTCTTGGAAAACATTCATATGGCCTCCCAAAGGCCATAGGACCCAGTGGGGAGACCTATCTGTAGCTCCAAATGGAGAAACCATGCTTAAACCCCAAAGAGATTTGACTAGATAAAGATGCTGCTTCCTTTTGCAATACATGGGCTGAGGGCAGGGACAAAGGAACTCACCATATGGCCTTGCATTGTCTTTGATCTGGAAGTTCTCTCATCTTTCCACTTAATTGTGAGATTTCTGTGCAGAGGACACCATGTTACAGCCCTTGCAGTGCCTGGTATGTAGTAGATGCTCAACGAATATTTATTAACATTGCATTTAATGTTTTTGTTATATTCTTCAATAAAATGTCCCCAAATGTTTTGAATTTATGAATGACATACCTTAGGCATCTAAGATTCAGCTACAGTAACTGTTTTCCTATGGAGGAATTGTGGAGATTGGTGATGAAAATAAGTCTCTGTACTAAGATATTTTACTCTAGGTACAGAGATACTTGACTCTTTGTAGGCTGCTTACTCATCATGTTATTTTAAAGCAGGAAAAAAACTGGCACAAATAATACAATTTGTGTTTGTGCAACAGTGATAGTTTTAAGAAAAAAATATTTGTATTTTCAAAAGTAGAGAAAGGTTGGATAATTCATTTAACTTTTTTTCTCAACACCCTTTCCTACACACGTTGAAAATTATGCTAGCTTAAAGAATGAAACATTTTAAAATCTCCCTCCCCCCTCCCCAAAAAAAGGGCAAGGCCTACAACCTCAAGAGTCACAGGATTTCAGTGCTTTCTACATAAACACTGCTTGAATTTCACAATCTTCCACTCTGAGGTGCTGCTATTAACAAAAACAAAATTAGGCAAAAAAGTGAGTTTTGCAGCCCAGGCTAATTTGGGGAGATATTTGTGTGGCTGAAGAGATACCCTTCCCATTTGTGCCTGCCTTACATCCAGGTCCACTTCTTATCTTGTTCAGTGCTCAATGGGTTGTTACAAAGCATGAGCTGACTGTTACACAGCAAAATCCAACAGGGGAAACACTACCAGATAAAGTAATGCTTATAAAGTTGGAGCCAGTGAATTATTTTCCTCTCTTTACTTCCCATGGAACTGCTCTCAGGGAAGATTATGATAATCACATAGTTAAAAGCCCAAAGGCTTCAATATTCCTAGGTTTTCATTTACTCTTTTTAACCAAAACTTAGAGTGGACTTTTCCCCTCCATTTATCAGAAATCTCGGAATTCTCCAAAGTAAAAGTTGTACAATTTATACCCTCACAGGATAGTGTTTCCAAACCATTCTCTTGCAGACAGTGTCAAAGGTGAAGACGATTGCAACCTGTCCCCATAACAATCAGCTGGGAGCCTCAGAGAGAGTCCTCAATACCGTAAAGTTCAACATTTTAAAAACAGAAGTGGAAACAGTTCTACTAAGGCATTGCCACCTTCACGCTTGTATACAAGCTTTGTTCGATGTTGTCAGACACATAAGTGCTTTCACCTTTGAGCCTTTGTTAATGCTACTATTCCAAGTTCCTTGATCACCCAAGAAAGTTCCTCCCAAACTGGGAGCTGGAACCATTAGCTGATACTCAGGGGTCTCCAAACAGAACTCTAAGGGGGCCTCTTATTCTTGTGTCAGCAGGATAGAAGAAGTCATTTACTGCCTTTGGAACATCATGGGGAGTTGAAGGAATGGATGTACAGCAGCAGCAGCAGTGAGGAAGAGAGGTCAGTTTTGCATACTAGAAACACAAATGCCCCCCAGAACGTTCAGAATATAACTAGAAAATTTGATTGTATCTGCCTTAGTTTTATACAGTGGGGTGTTTCAAAAAATATTCTCTGAATAGTTTAGATCAAATGAAGCTGAAACATTGCATAGGAGAGCTGATACACAGGATCTCTATAATATTGCCCTACATGCTTTCTTTGGTGCACATTTATTTTTCCACAGCCCACATTCTATTTTCTTGCTATAATGTACACTTGGGGGATGGTTTTGCTGAGCAATGGGGGAAATACTCTGGGCCAAGTCAGGATGCTTTTCTTAATGGAAGGTGTATTGCTAAGGAAAAAGTTCATGCAAGTGATTTTGAATCTGAAGATTTCCCCCCAATTCCCAGATGATCAGGTAACAACAACCATAAGAGAGGGCACATCACCAACCCAGTGTCTGAACATTTTATTAAGCCTCAGAATGATTTAGCATTTCTGTGAGAGGAACTTTACTGGACACTCAGCCCTACTTTTCTTGATACTACATGAACGACTCATCTTCTTAACTTACTAGGTTTCATTATTTGCATAACTTTTTACTGACCCAGTATTTCAATAAACCTGCTGTTTGGTCAGTATATCAGGAATCAGTTGAATATGTTGTCTGATTGAATTTACCAAAGATTTACAGTGGTGGTCTTATGCCAATGCGGCTTTTTATCTGGTTATGTTGTATTGCCCTTTGATAAGAGGGTATTCGTCAGAATACACCTTCTTGATCTGTGTGCCAGTGAGGGGCAGAAATTTACTGAGGACAGCATTAAAAGCCAATGGAAAGACAAGTTGGCAAACACACTATATTTTCCAAAGCTTTAAATTGTGGTGGAGATATTAAATCAATTTTATGAATAAAAGTAAAATGTTTTTCTGGCTTCATCAATTATTTTGCCAAATTCAGATACTTTTCACCTAATATATGAATATATAAGACTAATTTCTTCAAAGCCTTCCTCCCTTTGAATATTCCCTCTCTTTAGCTCTCCCAGTAAAAGGTATTTCAGTCCTGCTTTTAGAAAGTAATTATATTAGTGATATATGTGTAATCATCTTTAAGATTAAGAACAAATTAATGCTTATTTGTCACCCTCTCTTTAAAACTGCTTTCCATCCCCAAAACACAATCCAACATAAGGCCCCAAAACAACCAGGGCTGTTTGACATCTATGTAATTACAATTCTTATTAACTGGAACACATATATTTTATAGATTTCAATGAACAATAAATTAGCATGATATACATATTTGTATGTTATATTGACTTTCAAAATGCCTTGTCAAAAGTACCCTTTTATTTTAAAATTGTTATGTTTGTTTAGGTAGCTTGTGTTGTCTGGCAGGCTGGAATTATCATAATAGAGCTTTTGTGACAATGTATGATAAGCCATGTAAATAGTTTTAAAAACTGTCCACTAATGCCAATTTGGCTTGCAAAATCTGCAGCAATTCTAATAATAATTTTTAGTGCTTATTCTTTCCACCTCTGATTTTTCTCATTCCCCTCTGTTAGGTACAGGACAGCTTCCTCAGCAGAAAGATTCCAATAAAAATCAAAGACCAAGGTGAGTCTATTGGAGTCATCATGAATTCCACTCCTTTTTTGTGGTTGTTGTTTTTTCTTTTTTTTAAAGGCACACCCTTAACTTTTGTTTGTTTGTTTTTGTTAACATAAACCAGATTCTAATTTCAGAAAGTAAAGCCAATTATCTGAAAAAGGCAATACTCAGAAATCAGTGTATTATTGGTTTTGGTCACCCATGGAATCAATTAGACTTTTTTCCCCTGTAAGTGATCAGTGATTTTTTTCAGTCCACCTAAAAAAAAAAAATACCTCTTTTCAATATTACCTGCCTTTTTTCAGTATGCAGCATGGCAGTACAATTGACAATGAGGTGCTTTGGCACATCAGATTTCTTTTCCAGTTGGTCAGGGATCCCTTTTCTCTTTTCCTCATTTCCTGAGAACAGGAAGGATTAAAGCATGGCCCAAGACAATGTTGTCACATTAGGAGTGTAGAGGTGTTTACTAGGATTATGAGCGTCTCAGCTTGGCCTCAGAAGCATCTCCTGAAGCCCTGGGTTTGATGTGGAAACCTGACATAAGAAAAAAGACTTGGGAGGTCCTTTATCTGGCTCTTCTCCCACCTCTCCCATAAAAGATTAAACAAAACTAATGGGATGATTGGAGGTGCTTCATTGCCACTGAACTACTCCCATGGGTTTGTTTTTCCTTTAAGTGATCTTGCGAGGCCAGTGAGGGCCTCTATCTTGATTATCCAGTGGCTGGATATGGTGGTTTGGTGTGAGGTTTTGACAAAGAAAAAATTAGGCTCTGAAAGACATTTCTCATCAGAAACTGTCAATATATTAAAATGCATTTAAAAGTTACTTCTGGGAAGCATATTAAAGAGGCCAATCATTTAATCATTTGCTAAATGTCAAAGCCTACAAAATCATAGTATAATGTCACTCTGACATAAAGCAACATCAAAATTAGTGCCTCATCTATAAAGTGAAGTATCATTTGCCTTCAAGTGACAAATTCTATTGCCAAAAAAATACCACTGTACTTCTAATAAGTGACACTCATTTTAATAGACCCTACAAAAATACAATATTTTCAATGTCCCCATAAAACAGTAACTTACAAATATTACTCTCAGAGCTTTGGTGACATCAATATGTGACACTTGTGAAAATCCTAACAAAATACTTGGAACACTAGCATGTAAAGTAAATCCATTATATATATTTTAAAAAAGAGAGCTATGTGAAAATATGAGAGAGAATGCATATAACCAACTCTGGGAAATTATTCTGGAATTTCAAATTAATATTTTAATCAAATTAATGACTAATATATAAAAGAAATATTTTAAAGGATTATAAAATGAATTTTGATCATTTATAGAGAAAAACATTTCCAATGTAAACATAACTAATTCTATACTAATTATGCTAATCTTTGTTTTCAGTGAGACAATTTAGAACTGTATATACTTTGAAACTTTGGGGGAAAAAAGGTATTTTCTCTATTTCTGCCCTCAAAAGCAGACACAGAAATTAATAATACAGGTAGACCAAGGCTCTGAGAACTTATATTTGAAGTTTCATATTTAATTACCAAAGGTTTTTATCACCCACCATAACTTTCTAACAATAGTCTTTCTTAATGATAAATTTTATCAATACCCCAAACTCATTTTAAATGATTTAAAAGTAGCAAATTGGATAAAGCAACACACAAATAAATTCCACATTTACAAGTAAAGAAATCACAGGGGCTACAGTTTATAATCAACATAAACTTGAAAGAAATAAAGCAACACCTTTCCTGCCACCCATCATTCACTGCTTACATTTGGGGTGAAAAAGATTTATCTACAATGACCTTTAGTCTGTTTCTTAACTCTGCATGTTTTGTAATTAGCTAAAGGCATTGAACAAATTAGTTTGTCCTATTTTTATTCAGGTCCCAGAGATTAATGGCTAATTTATGAAATATTTCACTCTGTGTTATGAGAATTTAGCAAATGAATATGGAACCAAATATAAACACTTTATACCATATGTACAGTTGCTTTCATAAGGCATTATCTTGTAATTTTTATTGAAAAAGGTTCAATATAGTAAAGTCTTATTTTAAGATATATTTTCTTTCTCAATCCGAGATGTTTAGTTTATGAAAATATTGTTTTTTCTCTATATTCTTTTTGTATATATGCCAACATGTACCTTGTGCTAGAAATATTTTATGGGAATTACAATTCTTTATATTTGTATTTTCTATATAAAGGCATATACAACTTTGAGGCAGTGTTTCTGATGGAGAGCAGAATTCGTAAAGAGCTTGTGTGTGCTTCCGTGCTCCGAAATTATATGAAATCCACTTCAAGAAGAAACTTATTTGATTAAAAAAAACAAAACAAAACCAAAACCAAAACTGCACCAATGCACAGCCAGAGGCTGACAGTTAAAATAATACATAACCACATGAACATCATATTTATATAGTTAACATTTTTAAGGATGACCAGTGCTAACATATAGTATTATACATTTGGCACTAATGTTTGCCATTGGTCCAGCAATTGGCAAAATTTGTTTCTATGTATAAATTTATTTTTGAACATTAGGTCTGGCTAGACGTATCTTCACTATTTATAAAAAATATTTAGACAGTAAGCTCACGTTGAATAACTAGGTCTACTGTGTTCTGGAAACTCTTCAGTAGTAATACAGCTTTTTCATGTTCCATATGTACAAAACTATGTCCATTTGCCTGTAAACACACAAATAAAACAGGGCAATCAATGTAAGATACTTGTTTATCACATATCATTGTTTCTAACAATAAAATTCAAGGGAGTATCGAGCGACCAAGTCATGTGTTTTTAAAATTCACAGCAGAATTGCAATTATGGGAACAACTTATTTCACCCAGCTTCAACTCAATTTACTAATTCAACAAATATTTATCAAGTATCTAGTATATCCTACTTAGGATTGTCCTAGTATAGTCCTAGTCACTGTGCTAATCATAGAGATATACTGGTCAGTAACAGACAGATACATTTGAAATATGATAGTTGTTTTGTTGTTCTGATTTGTTTGCAGGAACTTAGTTGAGATGGTTCGGAAGTGTTCATAGGACCACTGCCTTTTTGTTGCATAATCACTGATATAAACCCATCAACACGGTCAAATGTTTCACTCATGCAAACCATATAGTATAGTTAGATCTTATTTTGATCCACTGAAAAGTCCTTAATTTACATGTTTTTATATTAAAAAGATAATTTTTATTTCCCTCATTGTTGAATGCAAATATATTCATTATTTATAGCAGTGGTTCTCAATCCCATCCAGAAATGAATTAATTTCTGTATGATCTAGATTCATCTTGTTATTTTATAAATGAAAGAGCTACACCTCAGAGAGGCCAAGCAACATGACTAAGGTCACACAGCTAAGCTAGGGCTGAGTAATCTGATACCATAATATTCTTACTATTTCTCTCAATACTTTGCTGACATAATAACACTGCAATTGTTTCTAGTGATTTGAACTGATATTTCATTGATCATGATAAAATAATCAACATTTTCCCTTTAAAATTGTTGCTATATCACCTCCTACCATAATTTTTTTCGTTACAGTGTTTGCAAAAGCTGTAATTCTCATTCAGATTCCTAACAGTTTAATTTAACTTATTCTAGTACTGGTAAAAATAACATTTAGTCCTAAATTTGGATCTACCAAAATGCTAAATCTCTCATTCTTATAGTTTTAACTCTGGCTTAATTGTGTTGTTGTAGTTACATGTGAACTATCTCAAAAGTAGAAAGACTAAGTCAGACTATCTGCCTGGGCAATGAGACTTGAGAGGAAATAAAAAGGAGAAAACTTTTAGGGTAGAATCAATAGATTTGGCATCTGATTGGACAAGGGTATGAAAACAAACAAGAATCAAACTGTGATGCCATTAACAGAAAATGGAAACCTTGGAGGAGCAGCAGCCTTAGTTGGGAAGACAACGGAGTTTGTGGTACTGACGACACATGCAAGGAAAATGTTGCACATATATTTAGAAATAAGAGACTGGAGTTCAGGAAGGAGGTCAGGGTGGCCGCATTAGAAACAGAAGTTAGGTTTTTACCACACTCTGGTATTTACCACATGGAATGCTGAGAGAATTATCAGAGAATAAGTTTAAAAGGGAGCATTGTGAAAGAAGGGAAATCTAACTAGGGGAGCAGGATGGAGCCATGGCTTTGGATGTGTAGAATAGAACTTAAAGACAGTGTTTGCTGTTGACCTGGGCATCTAGGTAAATTTGTCTGAAGTGAGGGAGGGAAAGGTGAAACAGGGCCCAATCCTTTTTGCTAGAGGATGGCAGAAAGCAGACGCTAGCCTGATGGCTGAACTAAAGAACGAGGATACCAATGCATTGAGGGGAGGGAACAGGAAAACTGGCAGGAGGAGAACTGGAAAGGGGATCCTGAAGAGGATCAAGGTAGAGGGCTCATAAAGGTAGCAGGAAATCCACGAGGATCAGGTATTTCCTAGAGGCTTCAATTAACCCTAGTTTTCTGAGGCACAGAGGAAAGAGCAGAGAAAGAGCATAGCTTGATTAATTCTGTCCTGGAATCTGGGTCTGTTTCCAAGAAACAAGGCTTCAAGATGTTCAGACCCACAGTCCAGGTTCTGATTCAAGCTAGGGAGACTCCTTGTATAAATTAGCTTTTAATATTGCTTTAAAGCATTGGCTTTTAGTTGTCATGCTTTGTAAGTACAAATGATAGTTATATAGTTGGAAACACAAAGAGTTGATTTCCCAGAAGGAAATAAGCAGGTTGATAAATTAGACCACTGTGTCAAATAAACATTAGGACTCTACCTGTAATTCTAGTCCGCAGAAATGTTTTGGCTCTAAGCCAGAACTTGGGTGAATCTAAAGAGGCTTATTTAAAAGACCACAACTAGGGACTGCCTGGGAATGGCTTCAAATTACCGAAAGGATTCTGAAAGATCAGAAAGCAAATTATTTTAGAAAGTTTATTAAAGATTAAATGAGTTAATATATGTTAACTGCTTAGGACAAGGCCTGGAACACTGTAAACAATAGATAAATGTTAGCTACTACTATTAATGTTACTTCGCTATTACTTTCTTGAATTTAAGAAATACAATTTTCATTAAGCCATAAGAGTAGAAGGACGAAATGTCAGAGGAAGGAACTGTTTAGTTAACCTTAATTTTTTTTTAAAGATGAAAATGTGAGGATCAGAGAGTTACATGAAATATCCAAGCTCACACAGCTAGTGGCTAGATGAGAATTTATGTCACAACTCTGTATCTTGACACAATTTGTTTCATTGGTGTTGTGAGGTTGAAACAAATGTTTTAGGTTCATTAAATTAATTCACTTGTTAAGATTAATTGCCCTATTTCTTTTTTTTTATTTTGTGGTACGCGGGCCTCTCGCTATTGTGGCCTCTCCCGTTGCGGAGCACAGGCCCGGGACGCGCAGGCTCAGTGGCCATGGCTCACGGGCCCAGCTGCCGCTCTGCGGCATGTGGGATCTACCCAGACTGGGGCACGAACCCGTGTCCCTTGCATCGGCAGGCGGACTCTCAACCACTGTGCCACCAGGGAGGCCCAATTGCCCTATTTCTTGATATGGAACATTATGGTAGGCCTGATACCAGGGGAGGTAATGACAGAGGGGTTTGAATGGAAGGAGAAGATAGAATCTCAGTTCTAGAGAACTTTCATTTATATTCTTAGGACAGAAGAGCCAAGAGAATTTACATTGTATTTGTTCAAATGAATATGGCTATCTGGCTTACATCTTAGATGGTTCAGACAGGGAATCAGACAATTATGTTACTACATGTGTGCAGGGCTTTTCCAATTAACATGAAGTTCAGAAAAATCACAATATTTCAACTAGAAAGGTTTCATGGTTGTTTCATGTGTGTGAATAGAAGAGCTTAGGAAATAAAGGAGGATACTATTTAATATTAATTGCAGAGTATAAATCTGATGAAGCTTTGAAACATAAATGCATATAATCTACATTTATGCATTTGACATTTTGAATATGTATATAATATAAATACAAAAGATGATTTGAAGAACAAATGTTAAATTAATAAAGTTTTAAAATATGTTGCCACATTTGGCTATGTATGTTTTATATAAACACACAGACTATCATGGATTATAATAAAATGTGTGCAATTTTGAGGAAATTGCAACTTCAGTGAATGGCTTAAGTCAAAATGAAGTTAATAAGAAAACAATCTATGAAAGAAAAGATATTCTAAAAATTTTATGCTTCAAGAATGTATAATTAATGTATTTCTGGCTTTAGCTGATTTGAAGTATAAAGGTTCATTTTACAATAGTTTTTATGTTTTTTCCAGAAGGTATCCTTCCTTGTTTTAATTCCACTTGACATCTGTGCCACAAAAGGTTTTTTAATTGCCCCTTTGCATGATTTAGACATGACAAGATGGAAGGTTAATGAAAATAACATTTGCAATTCTAACAAAAAGTAAAGCTTTGTGATTACAGCTCATCAATTTACTGTAAAACGTACTCGGTTTCTGGATTTCATCCTCTTATTCCTTCCTGAATTTATCTTTGATTTTCTTCTGCTAAATATTTTGTTAAGTGGATAAATTATGGATGTTTATATCCCAGAAATTCTCCAGAGGATGTTGTAATTCTCCCAGGAATTCTGTTGTATTCTTATTATTCAAAGCTCTAAACTTAAAAACTAGTTTCTGAGAAGGCTTGGCCACAAAATTGGTGGGATTATCCATTAAGAAGGACAGCATGATTCTTTTAAGAATTCGAAAGAGAAATGGGATTAGAGACTTGGTATATGATTTTGAATTGATTTAAACTAACCCACAAGGGACAAACATTTAAAGGGCCAGTATACATGTATTTTGTATGTTAGATATACATTAGTACATTAATATAGTGTCCTTTGACTGCCTATAGCTCTTGGGATGAGGGAAAATGAAAACATACACCAACCATCTTAGAGTTATAGGGCAAGCCTTCATGTTGTCTAATCCTGACAGCCAGAAATTATGAGACCAAACAGTGGGAATCTTAGGTAATTATATTTATGTTTCCCATTAACTACCTGGAATTATTTCCCATTGCAGAATTTTAATCTGCTAGAGTAGTCTCATTAAATATTAGGATATATTTAGGGCTGAGTATACTGTATAAGCAGTACTACAATAACTATATGCCAAGTCATTTGAAAAATTTTCCTATCAAAAAATCTGACCTACAGACCTTAAATTCTTAGAGAGTTCCAATGAAAAATTTACACTGCACTTTTAAATGTGAGGAAGTTTGAAGTCTCAAGTAGCTTTTACGGTAGTATTAAAAAAAATTCATGGCAATAGAATTAGAAAAGAAAAAGGAGAAGTAACAACTGACACTGCAGAAATACAAAAGATCATGAGAGATTACTACAAGCAACTCTATGCCAATAAAATGGACAACCTGGAAGAAATGGACAAATTCTTAGAAATGCACAACATTCGGAGACTGAACCAGGAAGAAACAGAAAATATGAACAGACCAATCAAAAGCACTGAAATTGAAACCGTGATTAAAAATCTTCCAACAAACAAAAGCCCAGGACCAGATGGCTTCACAGGCGAATTCTATCAAACATTTAGAGAAGAGCTAACACCTATCCTTCTCAAACTCTTCCAAAATATAGCAGAGGGAGGAACACTCCCAAATTCATTCTACGAGGCCACCATCACCCTGATACCAAAACCAGAGAAAGATGTCACAAAGAAAGAAAACTACAGGCAAGTATCACTGATGAACATAGATGCAAAAATCCTCAACAAAATACTAGCAAACAGAATCCAACAGCACATTAAAAGGATCATACACCATGATCAAGTGGGGTTTATCCCAAGAATGCAAGGATTCTTCAATATATGCAAATCAATCAATGTGAATCACCATATTAACAAATTGAAGGAGAAAAACCATATGATCATCTCAATAGATGCAGAGAAAGCTTTCAACAAAATTCAACACCCATTTATGATAAAAACCCTCCAGAAAGTAGGCATAGAGGGAAATTACCTCAACATAACAAAGGCCATATATGACAAACCCACAGGCAACATCGTCCTCAATGGTGAAAAACTGAAACCATTTCCACTAAGATCAGGAACAAGACAAGGTTGCCCATTTTCACCACTGTTATTCAACATAGTTTTGGAAGTTTTAGCCAAAGCAATCAGAGAAGAAAAAGAAATAAAAGGAATCCAAATTGGAAGAGAAGAAGTAAAGCTGTCACTGTTTGCAGATGACACGATACTATACATAGAGAATCCTAAGGATGCCACCAGAAAACTACTAGAGCTAATCAATGAATTTGGTAAAGTTGCAGGATACAAAATTAATGCACAGAAATCTCTTGCATTTGTATACACTGAAAATGAAAAATCTGAAAGTGAAATTAAGAAAACACTCCCATTTACCACTGCAACAAAAAAGAATAAAATATCTAGGAATAAACCTACCTAAGGAGGCAAAAGACCTGTATGCAGAAAATTATAAGACACTGATGAAAGAAATTAAAGATGGTGCAAACAGTTGGAGAGATATACCATGTTCTTGGATTGGAAGAATCAACATTGTGAAAAAGTCTATACTACCCAAAGCAATCTACAGGTTCAATGCAATCCCTATCAAACTACCAATGGCATTTTTCACAGAACTAGAGCAAAAAATTTCACAATTTGTGTGGAAACACAAAGGACCCTGAATAGACAAAGCAATCTTGGGAAAGAAAAATGGAGCTGGAGGAATCAGACTCCCAGACTTCAGACTATACTGCAAAGCTACAGTAATCAAGACAGTATGGTACTGGCACAAAAACAGAAATATAGATCAATGGAACAGGATAGAAAGCCCAGAGATAAGCCCACACACATATGATCACCTTTTCTTTGATAAAGGAGGCGAGAATATACAGTGGAGGAAAGACACCCTCTTCAATAAGTGGTGCTGGGAAAACTGGACAGCTACAGGTAAAAGAATGAAATTAGAACACTCCCTAACACCATACACAAAAATAAACTCAAAATGGATTAAAGACCTAAATGTAAGGCCGGACATTATCAAACACTTAGAGGAAAACATAGGCAGAACACTCTATGACATAAATCACAGCAAGATCCTTTTTGACCCACCTCCTAGAGTAATGGAAATAAAACCAAAAATAAACAAATGGGACCTAATGAAATTGCAAAGCTTTTGCACAGCAAAGGAAACCATAAACAAGACCAAAAGACAACCCTCAGAATGGGAGAAAATATTTGCAAATGAAGCAACTGACAAAGGATTAATCTCCAAAATTTACAAGCAGCTCATGGAGCTCAATATCAAAAAATCAAACAACCCAATCCAAAAATGGGCAGAAGACCTAAATAAACATTTCTCCAAAGAAGATATACAGATTGCCAACAAATACATGATAGAATGCTCAACATCATTAATCATTAGAGAAATGCAAATCAAAACTACAATGAGATATCATCTCCCACCGGTCAGAATGGCCATCATCAACAAATCTACAAACAATAAATGCTGGAGAGGGTGAGGAGAAAAGGGAGCCCTTTTGCACTGTTGGTGGGAATGTAAATTGATACAGCCACTATGGAGAACAGTATGGAGGTTCCTTAAAAACTAAAAATAGAACTACCATATGACCCAGCAATCCCACTACTGGGCATATACCCTGAGAAAACCATAATTCAAAAAGAGTCATGTACCAAAATGTTCATTGCAGCTCTATTTACAATAGCCAGTACATGGAAGCAACCTAAGTGTCCACCAACAGATGAATGGATAAAGAAGATGTGGCACATATATACAAGGGAATATTACTTAGCCATAAAAAGAAATGAAATTGAGTTATTTGTAGTGAGGTGGATGGACCTAGAGTCTGTCATACACAGTGAAGTAAGTCAGAAAGAGAAAAACAAATACCGTATACTAACACATATATATGGAAAATAAAAAAAAGGAAAAGAAAAAAAAATCGTCACGCAGAACCTAGGGGTAAGACAGGAATAAAAACACAGACCTACTAGAGAATGGACTTGAGGATACGGTGAGGGGGAAGGGTAAGCTGGGACAAAGTGAGAGAGTGGCAGGGACATATATACACTACCAAATTTAAAATAGATAGCTGGTGGGAAGCAGCTGCATAGCACAGGGAGATCAGCTCGGTGCTTTGTTACCACCCAGAGGGGTGGGATAGGGAGAGTGGGAGGGAGGGAGACACAAGCGGGATGAGATATGGGGACATATGTATATGTATAACTGATATACTTTGTTATAAAGCAGAAACTAACAGACCATTGTAAAGCAATTATACTCCAATAAAGGTTAAAATAATATTCATGGAATAAAACATAAATAAGAATTTCTCTTCTGTCTTAAATGCACACATGTACTGCAGCTTGAATGTTTCATGAATTCAGGCTCAAAAAAAGACATGGCAAAATAGAAGAGACTCAACTGAAGACTTTGTTCATTATTTGTATAGAAAGTCAGGCATGGAATTGGTAATAAATAGTAATCCTGAGGATATTTACTTGTTTATCTGCTTTGACTTTAGAATGCCTGTTTTCTTCAAAACCAGCATGTGGAATGAGCATCTCTAAAAAATGACTTCCCTATCTTGGTTTGCAAGCAGTTCCCCAACTAGCTGCACTTTATTTCTGTACTTTACCACAAAAGGAACTGCAAAATCAGCCTCTCATTTTCAGGGAACTCTTTGTATCCAGGTTGGTCTCTGTTTTGGTGGAGAGCTTGCTGTTAAGAGAAAACAGACTGGGAGTTGATTTTGTTGCGTGTTTGAAGTCAGCTTTTTTCTCTCTTCCTCCATTTTCTGCTCTGTGTAATTTTGGGCACATCTACTTCCTGGGCTAGGTGTGTAAAGGTAGAACTTTAGTTCTATTTCCTTGTTGCAGTGTTCACGTGGCTTGGCATCACACTTTGTACATTGTGGGCATTTAATGCATATTTGCCAAATCGGGGAATGGAAAGTGTCATGCTATCAGTAAAATTTGCTCCAGGAGAATCAGTGTTGTATAATGGAAGAGGCTCAAATGAACTATTTAACCTCTGTCAACAACAGATACCTTGCAGGGTTGTTGTGTGTTCTAAATGACACAAGATGGGTGCTTAATTGATGTTATTTTTATTTCAGCCAAATTATGGAAGTTAGAGCCAGCTTAATGAACTTAATTTGTCTTTATTGTTTTTCATGTTTCACTTAGTACCTAAATATTATTTTTTTGATTTGCAAAAAGTATTTACTCCATCTCTAATTAGTTATCTGTGCTGAACTTTATACACTATGAACAAACCAAATGGATAAAGGTATGCAGTGAAACTGGCATATAAAATCATACACATTTAAAAAACTATTTTTGGTTATCTTCTAACGAAATGCTATTTAAAAATATTTGCACATGTATTTTATCATTAGAAGCAATAATTTCTCTGAACATTAAGAGTTACATGATGCTGAACCCACCCAACCCCCTGTACCCCCACCTACCCCCCCAACCCACCTTTCCCCAAACCTCTCCAATGTTTTTGATTTTAAACCACCAAATAAGATCAACAATAGAAAAGTGTTAACTTATTTAGCCTTGTTAGGAAATGCTTTAGTGAAATTTCCAAATACTTTATTTCTTTAAGGGTCCCACACTTCATTTTAACCATAACACAAATTTCTCCTCTTTACTTTTTGTAGTCTTTTTTGGGGGGAAATTTTAAAGAATTCAGAGAAATAAATGTACTCTAACCCATTCTTAGTGACTCATGATATTAATTATGAACATGAACACTCTCTGGAATGAAGCCGTGGACCCAGTTAGTTGCTTCTACTAGAGGTATTCCCCTAAGTGTGTTCTGTGGAAGTGGCTAATTGACGTTGTTGGTCAAGAGGGCTGCATGGTTAAATATGTTGGGATATATCATTTTGTATGATTTTTCAGGTTCTTAATATGCTTACAATGTAGAGCCCCTGCTCTGCAACAAGAGAAGCCACCGCAATGAGAAGCCCTCACACCACAACGAAGAGTAGCCCCATTCACCGCAACTAGAGAAAAGTCCATGCCCAGCAACAAAGACCCAACTCAGTCAAAAATAAATAAATAAAATAAATAAATTTATTTAAAAAAAGGCGCAACATATCAGGTTTGTTCGAATTATCATCTCTTTGATTATTCTATTTTGGTATCTTCGAGATATAGCCATAGACCAGGAATATACTTTGGATTACAAATTCCAAACTCTTAAAATTATTGCAAAGGAGAACTGGATGTCATAAACTAATTATAAATAATATAATTTCTCTTTTGTCAAAGTTAGGCTCTTGTCTTGGGAAGGGGTGGGGGCAGGTAAATGAAGAAGATAGGTATTGACTATCATGATAGACTAGAATACAATATACTTACAGGTGAGCTGTAGGCTACAACTGTGAGTCATGTTAACTATCAAGTACAATATATCCTTTTTTTCCAGTCTATTCATCTTTTCAACAGAGTAACTATAATTAATAGATATTCTATATTTAAATATACGTTAAATTGTAAAATGTATAATGAATTAGACTGAATTTTTTAACTGCAAAGAACATTAGAATAAAGAAACTATGATGTTAAATCAACAAAACTGCCACTTCAAAAATGGTCAGATATCGGCAAATTTACACGGCTCAATTGAATAACATTTTTTATGCTCCATGTGCTTTCCCTGGTTCTCTCTCACTCTTCTGTAATTCGACTTGACAGAAGGTAAGGCTGTGAGGGGTCAGTTGCCCTAGCACAGTGCTCTTTCCTCATGCCACACTGTCTTAAACCAAAATGACTTGCTAAGCACAGCAAGTCATTTGAATATGCACATGAATTACAGTATCTATTCTAGGAAAATGAATAGTAAAATGACAGAATAATCATGTGAATATGTTTTAATTAACATCACCCTTTAATACACACATCTTCATGTAACTCAAATAACATGCTCATAATACCATAGCAGAATAAGAAGAGAATAGTGGGTAAAAAGATTTACAGAAAAAAAAAAGAGATAGCTCTTATATAACAAATTCTGGGTTTGGGGGAAATTTGGGAAAGGTATATCTCTTGCTATTTTATATCTCTTTTGCTACTTGCTATTGGGTTAGATCAAATCCAATAACTGCCATCACTTAAAGGGGTGCTCATTCGTTGTTTTTGTTTTTTCCTTTTACCTTGATTTTCCAGGTAGTATGCTTTCACAAAGGTTTGTAAATAAATTTGCTCCAGTGAGGAGATATTCTAATGATCTTGTAAGTGACAGATAACTCAATGTTATAAACTCATTTTTTCCAGTGTTCTTTAAACTAAGAGCCACAGTATTATGAAGAGACAAATATATAATTTCCTTTCTTAGCATCTGATGTTGGCAATGATTTCAGTTTAGAATTAGCCATTTTTATTTCCTTTAGAAAATATAATTGGCCACTTGTGCTTTTTAACTAGTATGAATGAAACTGTAAATACAGCAATTTATTTGATTAAGGTCTATGGGCATTTTTCTTTTACTGAAAATGGACTTTGATTTTATTATACTAGATACAAAAAACTTCTATAGCAAAAATAAAATGTTACATCCTTTATAGTCATTTGTGGAGAGAAGAGAAAGCCCAGGTGCAGCTCTTCTGCAGTTTTTGTGACTTTTAACTGATTTGGCTTATAATTCCTTCCTACTTCTTGCACTGGGAATTCATTTCTCTGTGCACTTTGCTGTTTCTGTATACATCTCAGGGACTAGAAATACTAAACCCTCATTTTCCCACATATAACCCTTCTAGAATTTCACAGCCAGAAGTGTATTCTAACCCTGCAGCTAGATATTACCTTAATTCTCATTTCCTTCTGCAGGATGTCTATATCTATATCTGTATCTGTAGATCTCTATCTATATAACATTTTTATACCATTTAAATATTTCTGAATTTGGAAGGAAAAGTCTTTCTTTTGCTCCCTCTGTCATGGATGAAGGTAAAGTCCCCAAACTTGTTTCAAGCTATGGAAGGCTTCTCTACCCAGCTTGGCATTCGAATAGATCAGAGATCTCAGATGAACTGGCTTCCGTTTTTACAGACTCTAAGATTCAAAATAATTTCTTTGAAATTCAGTAGAGAAAAAAACTAGCCACTTCCTTTCCTAAACAGCAGCATGTACCCAGTGTTAGGGAGTTACGCTGTCAGTTTATTCTTAGCCATTTTCCGTGGAAATTGATAAAATTATTGAACAGTTGAATTTTTGACCTGGGGGACCTTAGCTGTAGTATAAACTCATTTTACATATAATGAATGTGAGTTCTCTAGACATGATATAAAATGCTTAAGATCAAAGGGCTAGCTAGGCAATTAAAAATATAGAACTTCAATAAAGTGGTTAAAGAAAATATTTAGATTTTATGTGTCTTTTTTTTTGTTTCAATGTTTTAACTCAAAAGACCAGCTGCTGGTTTGGTCTTCTGCTTGCATGGAATTGACTTGGACCTTTTGGATGGTACTTCTCCTGTGACATTGCCAAAGGTTGGAGCAACCCGCAGTCTTTTCAGATAATTATCATTTTTGAAAACTTGAATTTTCATGATCTTGTTAGTTAGTTTAAAATATGTGTGAGAATAAAATGCTAAGACAATTTATCTATATAGGGTTTCTACTTTTCTGGGATCTTTGAGAGAGTTCAATAAATAGAAGGTAGAAGATCTCCTCAGAGCTGAGTTGAGTGGGGCCCTTGCATTCTGGTAACTATCTGCATAGCCAATCTGACCAGAAGGCTCCTGTGTTCTCAGTGTCCCTAAATCTTCAATTTATTATGTTGAACCATTTTATAATTTCTCCAAATGATCGAATCTCTGCAATGTTAGATAGTTCCATCCAGTTACACAGTGGAAAATTTCTGGGGTCATAAGTCAAAATATTGAATCTTAAATAAATTGATGATACTTAAGAGCCTTGCCCTGTGATGTAGGAAATGATTAAGTGGAAGTGAATTAAGAGAGAAGGACGAAGAAAGCAAAATGGATGAGGTTATACCAAGCATGTACTTAACTGTTTACTGGAGGGATCCTTTTTTGATATGCAGAGCTTTAAGTTAGGGAAATGTCTTTTTCCATCACACAATACATTTTAAAAAGTCACCTTGTATACAGCTAAACTTTTGTTCAAACATGTCAGCAGGGAGAGTAGAGAGATATAACCAGGTGTTTCATATTATTCAAACAGTAATAAGCTTACTGTTGAGAAATTAAACATGGACAGTCTCTTCTCCCTCATCTAAAGTCACATAGATACCCTATTTGGGTACTTCATATTCTTACTTACACTTGATACTTATGCACAGATTCCTGTATGTATCAATTCTTCTTTCATTCCCAAAATTCATTTAAACAAAAATATTCGGAACACCTGCCATGTGCCAGGTAATGGGGATATAGGATTCTATAGGTCTGAAATGGTTTCTGACCTGCCTCTCAACCCCAGAACAATAAAGGCAAATAAGAAATGTAAGAGGAACTTATGTTCAATCACTTAATTCAAGTCATACAGCTTAATAACTTGGGTACATATTTGTTTCAGTGTTGGCCTTAGAAAGCATTGCTTTTTATGTCTTACCTGAAGGATCTTATCACCAGGCTGCAGCAGGTTGGATGCTGGTCCATCAGGCTGAACCCTAGTAACAAAGATACCCTATAAGTCAGAAGTAACAGAGGTTAGGATTCTATTTTCAAGAACTAGATCTACTTAAAAACTTTTTCATTCACATAGAAAACAGTGAAAACAGATTAAAAACACTTTACACATGTGAGGTTAAAATATTATTATAGTATTTTAAGCAAGGCACCACCCTCTAAATCAAGTTTAAGAAAAGCAACATTTTTACTTGCACAAAATGCTCATATTGTTTGTTTTGTTTTGTTTTGCAGTACGCGGGCCTCTCACTGTTGTGGCCTCTCCCGTTGCTGAGCACAGGCTCCGGACGCGCAGGCTCAGCGGCCATGGCTCATGGGCCCAGCCACTCCGCAGCATGTGGGATCTTCCCAGACCGGGGCACGAACCCATGTACCCTGCATCTGCAGGAGGACTCTCAACCACTGCGCCACCAGGGAAGCCCTCATATTGTTTTTAAAGTGCACTTATGATTTATAAATTAATTTCATGGCATAGTCTTAATTTCTTTCTTAAATAATTTGATGTATGGTTCTAAACCATCTTTTGTGTAAATTTTGTATAACTTCTGAAGTTGTCTTAAGTTATTCCTCATTGAAAATGTCTCCTATCTGATAGGTTGTAAATTCAACGTACACTTTAAAAACCTTACTAGAATCACATATAAGACTGGTTTATTTTAATGAGTATTACTTTATATGTTACTGAGAATTTTAAAGTAAAATGAACAAATAAAACATAAGAAAATTCCAACGTATAAAGTTTGCAGCTATATAGTTACAAAATTCCTAAATTGATTTAGTTTATAAAAATGCCAAATTAATTTTACTGATCATGTACACAAAGCAAACACTTGTTGAATGTCTACCATATGCTAGGCCTTGATTGCTGGTGTTATAGAGATATACAGAATATAATTTTTGCCTTCGATGAGCTCACTATATAGGAGAAGAAAAGTCAAGAAAACCGACTATAAAACAGTGTGAGAAGTGTTATGATAGAGGTAATCAATATAATAGATTATTTAAAATGTTGCATCCAGCTTAACCTTAATGTGTTGGAGCTTCTAAGAAGAGGAGATATCTGGCACGGAATCATAAAGGACAAGTAAAAGTTACCCACACAGATAAGGAAAGATATTCTACGTGGAAGGGATAGCACATACAAAAGTGAGAGTGCCTGTTACATTCAGGAAGCTGCAAGTAGTTCTATTATGACTGCAGTGGTTGTGGAAGGGTTCGAGTGGATGTGGTTGGGAACATGGGAGAAAATCATATCAATCCCCCAAAGTAGGTAAGGACCAGATCAAGATGGGTCTTTAATGGACATCTTTATCAGTTTGGGGAGCTACTGAAGTACTTTAAACATGATGGTGACAAGATTTTGATTAATATACTAAGAATGAACTGATGAGTGGATAAACAAAATGTGTATATCTATTCAGTGGAATATTATTTGGCAATAGAAAAGAATGAAGTACTGACAACACTGATGAACCTTGAAAACATGCTAAATGAAGCTAGTCACAAAAAACCACATATTGTATGATTCCATTTATATGAAATGTCAAGAAGAGGCAAATGCATAAAAATGGAAAGCAGATTAATGTTTGCTAGGGGCTGGGAAGCAAGGGGAGTGACTGTTAATGTGTACAGATTTCTTTTTAAGGTAATAAAAGGGTTCTGGAATTAGATAGTGGTGACGGTTGCACAACTCTGTGAATATACTAAAAGCCACCTAACTGTACACTTTAAAAGGGTGAATTTTATGGTATGTGAATTATATATCAATTCAGCTCTTATTGTTTTTAATTCTTGAGTATTCATAGAAGATAATATTTTAATGGCTTTGCCTGCTATTTAGAAAATTATCTCATTTACTGATCTGTAAACTTAATAACTCTCACTTAAACCCATAACTTTATGTGTGTATGTCTTTGTAAATGGTTTAACAAACAGACCCTAGTTAAAATATTTCTATGTGTTTTAATTTAGCATTTTAGATCTTTATGAAACATTAATTTAAGGATTTTGAATGATTTTTATCTTTCTGATTTTAACCTGTTATCTTTCCCATTCAAAGATGAAACTACAGTAAGTATCAAAATATTAGAAAACTGCATAACTTTAACCAGTAATTCGACTTCTAGAACTTATGTTAGGGAAATAACTGGATAAGTATGCAACATGTATTTACTAACATGTTCATCACGGTATTATTTGTAATAATAAAAATTACAAATCACATGTAAATGTCTAATAACAGGGGATTGATTAAATAAATAAATTATGGTAAATCTATACAATAGAACGATATGTGGTCATTAAAAATGGAGTCCTAGATGACAGCTATAGAAGGACACTGGTGCTTAGAGAAACAAGCAAGTTATAAAACATTATGTGTGGCATAATACTATTTTTGCTGAAACATGTTTAAATGTATATTTGTGTGGGAAAATATCTGGAAGAATATACTCCTAAACATTAGCAGTGGTTGTACTGGGTAATGAGACATAATATATATGTATATTTTTTTCTTTCTTTTTGCTTTTCTGTGTTTTCTAATATTTCTACAATGATTAGGCACTAATAGCATTAAGAAAATAGTAATAAAAACTTAATCTTTTAGGTTAATGGTGTCACAATTTGGTGTGATGTTCAAACAGCTAGTTACTTTGGTCAGTTCAGTTGTACAAATGGTCAGTTCAGAAGGAAAAAGAAAACTGGTTGTTTGAAAGGGACAGTTAAATAAGGCACAATGACTAATCCACCAGACCAGTGAATGGCACTGGTTGTGAGAACACATATAATCCTCACAGTCATTTTCATACTGGGCACATAACTCTCCTACTCCATCAATCCAGGAGACTATATGAGTACTCAGTTCCCCTGGTGGTCCCTCTTTTATGCTGTTGCGGTCTCTGTAAAACAGGCAGAATGACACTGCATCTCTGGCTGCTGAAGGCAAAGTTGTTTTGACTATTATTTTATCCCAGCAGTCAAAGTCTGTGCTACCTAGTTAATTTTGATTGCCGTTCTTCAGGTTATTGAACGGGAACAGTTTTAATAATTTTTGTATGAATCCAGACCATAGGAACTGAATTGTGGCCATCATATTGCAATGCTGAGAGGAACTGGCAACACTCCACAGCCTGACTGCTGAAAGAATACCAAAGCCATGTCTCTAGCAGGTTTAATTTCAATCATCACAAAGCTCTGTGGGGTTCAACCACTGTTCTGGAGACTTGCTTTGAAGCTTTCTCTTATGGTGGCCTGAGTCTTCCTAAGCATTTATTGCTGTTTTCTAAAGCATTAATATTTCTTTTCAATCAATAAGTTTTACCAACTAAGAAATTGCTACTGCCCATTGGCATAGTTTCTCTTTCTCTCTGTCTCTTTCTCTCTCTCTATATATATATCCTATCAGCCAGCATATTGCCACATTAGTCAAAACAGATAGCAATGAGTGTTATGTTTGATAATGGTCTATAGCATTCATTATTTTTGGAGGTGGAATGCTTCCCCAAAGACTGCCTGAAAAGCCCAGTGCCCTGAGTTTTCACTGTATTTATGTATTACATATAAACACTGTCATATGAAAGAGACCAAATAACTCTGAACTCATTTTTGTGGTCTCTGTTATGATGAAATATTGATGAGAAATATGAAAACTTTGACACTGTTTTCAAAAAGTTCATTGTAGCAGTGTGTGTGGCACTCAGTATAGGGTCTATAAATGTTATTATAATTACTGAAAGTCTGAAGGTTGAGCTACAATCCAGGGTCTTTCTTTCCAGCAAAGCCTGCAATAAGAGATTTCAGAGTCTCCCAACTGTACCAGATTTACTGTCAGAAAATTCTTCATTACTCTTAGTCTTAGAGTACATTGAAAGGCCGACATTTATTATCTTTACCTTGAATTCCCAACAGGTAAGAGGATTTGCATCTTTGATTTAGGGAAGGGGAAGGGAAGAGGGCTGGAAAGTCTCTCCTGTATCATCTGTGGCTTCCTAGTGGTGGCTGTCAGTAATAATGGCTCCAATTACTATTTACTTTCAATAATGAACATGGGTCCCAACAAGAGGGCTTTCTGATGGTTCTTAATAACTTTTAGAGGCTACTTCCTTTGGTAGCTCCAAGCCAACATCAGCTCTGTAACAATGGCTGCTAGAGTCTAGTTACTGGCTTATGGCATTTCTGAGTGTGTTTCTCTAATGTTTTGCACCTCATCACCAGCTCTCATGTTCCTTAGTGGCTTGACAGCACAGTGGTTTTCCCTTAGCACCACCTCTAGAGGGCATCTCACAACAGAGCTAAGTATTGCAGTCCTTTCCAAAGAACGCAAGTCTTTTCTCCTATCAGACACCAGTAACTGGGTGTGCTTGAGACAGACACAAACACAATGGACTCATGTATCACAGAGGGACCCCCATAGGTTTGAACCAAAGCTAATGTGGAGAGCACTGGCCAGATGCTACAAATAGGCTTGACCTTTTGCCATTTCACGTTTCTTCCCCAGTTTTTAAACCAGTCTTCATATAAGTCATAAATGAAGTTTTTCCAAAAGTACCCATAATGGGTTTTTAAAAAGTTTTACTTTTCGCAAGTAATTTTGAAAATGGATGAGTATAGAAGGTTTTTCACAGTGTTAAAATCTGACCTGGTCTTATTGGTTACCTAGTCTCTGCACCTCTGGACATAAACCTTGAAGGACTCAAGATTCCTTGAAAGTTAGTCTACAAGGCCAACATTTCACATTCTAACTTTAGAAGAGAAAGGAACTTTATATGGCTTTTTAATGATGAAGGTGAATGACTGTGACAATCTCAGCTATTGTAAATGTAGACACCAAAATAGAACTTGTCTTAAGGGAATTACAACTTCAATTTGTGAAATATGCTTTTCTTTAAAATTCTGAAAAACTTGGCTCTAGCTGATGCTAAGAAATTGGTTTCTAGGAAGGCCATATCTCAGATAAAAATTGCATACAATTACAATTCAGAACACATTGGTTATATATTATAGAATATGGTATCATATGCTTTCATATAATTATAAAAGTTCAAAGAGCGTTTCTGGAGAAAAAAATGACCCATAAAGCTAGCAAACACAGCCATAGATTCAATAGCTTGCAAGGGGAAACTTTTTTTTTTTTGGTCAAATATTGGCAAATAATTTCTTTTCATGAATTGAGCAAGGTTAATATTAAGCTATGATGCAGCTCACAGAAGCAGCATTACACATACACAGTAGACTGTGTTTACTTAATCCCTGTGATTATTAGAAGACACATCAAGAATAAAGGTGTTTCAATAGCTTTACTCTCTATGAGTCAAAGTGTGAAAACAAAATAATTTAAGGTTAATTGCTGAGAGACAAATCTTGAGCTTTGAACAATTTGCTACCTTAAAAACAGGAATTTATATGCAGCAAGTGAAGAGATTTATCCCATGACCATTAGAAACTAAAGGAGAGGGGAGAGGAAGGAAAGGAGAGAAAGAGAAAAAAAGGAGGGCATTGGCAGCTACATATGATGATTCAGTGTATGACTGAACTTTAGCTGACAAAACAATGAAATGTAAAATCCATAAAAAATGAACAGAAAGAATTGTTTTAGAAACCTGAAAAAGTTGAGCCTCAAAAGACAGAGATACAAATTATACAACTGACCAAAGTTCTCTAAAAATTTCACAAAAATCTTATGCACAGATGTTTAAAGGAATTGAAAATTCTCTTTCATTAATTTTAAAATAAAGAAATATTAAAACAAAAATCACTTGGTTGCATTTGTAAAAAATAGAACTACCATATGACCCAGCAATCCCACTACTGGGCATATACCCTGAGAAAACCATAATTCAAAAAGGGATGTACCACAATGTTCATTGTGGCACTATTTACGACAGCCAGGACATGGAAGCAATCTAAATGTCCATCGACAGATGAATGGATAAAGAAGATGTGGCACATATACACAATGGAATATTACTCAGCCATAAAAAGAAACAAAATTGAGTTATTTGTAGTGAGGTGGATGGACCTAGAGTTTGTCATACGGAGTAAGTCAGAAAGAGAAAAACAAATACCATATGCTAACACATATATATGGAATCTTAAAAAAATAATGGTACTGATGAACCTAGTGGCAGGGCAGGAATAAAGACATAGACATAGAGAATGGACTTGAGGACACAGCGAGGTGGGGAGGGGGAAGCTGGGGTGAAGTGAGAGTAGCATCGACTTATATACACTACCTAATGTAAAATAGTTAGCTAGTGGGAAGCAGCAGCATAGCACAGGGAGATCAGCTCGGGACTTTGCAATGACCTAGAGGGGTGGGATAGGGAGGATGGGAGGGAGACGCAAGAGGGAGGGGATATGGGGATATATGTATGCATATGACTGATTCACTTTGTTGTACAACAGAAACACAGTATTGTGAAGCAATTATACTCCAATAAGGATCTATTAAAAAAAATAATGCATTGGAGCAACAGGAGACTATTTAAACCCATAGAAATTGGCTATGTGATTACAAATATCTTAGTAACAACGTAATGGTGTGATTCTAACAGAAAAAATACACTTGCACCATTCTTTTATGTCATTGTAAAGCTTTGTTTAGTAGCCAAAAAGAAAAATGTATATAAACATATAGTTTTCAAGATACTGCCCTTATGACTTGATAAAAACAACCAAGAAGTAAGCAGTTTATTTCCTTTTATCTGAGATTCCTGTTAGAAATGACAAATTGACTACAAAAAATTGATCTTCTTTTTTTTAATAGTTTGGTGCTGATCACCAGGCACTACTCTCTTTTGGGGAATTTGAATATAAGAGTTGAAATTATGTTTGGCTTTGATTACTTTATACAGGCGTACCTTGTTTCACTGTGCTTCACTTTATTGCACTTTGCAGGCAATGTAGTTTTAAAATTGAAGGTTTGTGGCAACTCTCTGTCAAGCAAGTCTATCACCGCCATTTTTCCAACAACGTTTGCTCACTTCATGTTTCTGTGTCACATTTTGGTGACTCTTGCAATATTTCAAACTTTTTCATTATTATTCTATTTGTTATGGTGGTCTGTGATCAGTGATCTTTGATGTTATTACTATGACTCGCTGAAGACTTAGATGATGGTTAGCATTTTTAGCAATAAAGTATTTTTGAATTAAGGTATCTACATTTTTTTAGACATAATGCTATTGCACACTTAACAGACTACAATATAGTGTAAACATAAGTTTTAAATGCACTGGGAAACCAAAAATTTCGAGGGACTTGCTTTATTGCAATATTCATCCTATTGCAGTGGCCTGGAAACAAACCCCAATATCTCTGAGGTATTCCTGTTAGGAATTATAATTGTAATTTTCCTTTTATTGATTGCTTCAGTATTGCAATTATTCCTTAACAGTTAAAAATCTCTGGGAGTCTGTGTATTGTTGACTGAACGTACATTTTCTTCCTGTTTATTTCTTGGTAAAATTCTTAAGCTTAAAAAAAGAATTTTCTTTCATTTGATTTTCATATTTTCATTTAAAAGTAAATGATCACACTCTTCCACATAATGTCTTTCCAGATTTCTTGCCTCTTTGGGAAAAACAGGTGAAATATTTTTCATTTCTTTTACTTTATGAATTCTTTAAAGCCTGTATTTAATATAAGACCTCAACTGGTGGTCAATATATGGATTGCTGAACTTCATACAGTTTACTGATTTGATCAGAGTTCCTACTGGCTTTTCATCTCAGCTTTTTTTTTTCTTCTTTTAAATTAATTTTTGGCTGAGTTGGGTCTTTGTTGCTGTGCGCAAGCTTTTCTCTAGTTGTGGTGCGCAGGCTTCTAATTACAGTGGCTTCTCTTGTTGTGGAGCATGGGCTCTAGGTACGCGGGCTCAGTAGTTACAGCTCGCGGGCTCTAGAGCACAGGCTCAGTAGTTGCACGGGCTTAGTTGCTCCATGGCATGTGGAATCTTCCCAGACCAGGGATTGAACCCGTGTCCCCTGCATTGACGGGCATATTCTTAACCACTGCGCCACCAGGGAAGTCCTCTTCTCAGCTTTATACATAGCATAAAATAGTAGACGCCATTAAAAAAAGAGTGGGTAACTGTAGGTGGCTGTGGCGTCTCCTTCCTAGGTACTACTAAAATAGTATCAGTAATCAGCTTTCTGATTATCATCCCTGCAGTCTTCCTCAAAGCCCCTTCAGCTGTCAAATTTTTTGACACTATCTACAACACTTCAAAATAATGGATTGAAAAGTGAAGAATTCAGTCAAAGCGTTTTTGTCACTTATGCTAAAATAAGGTTTTTAAAGTGAAAAATTATTGTATTGTAAACTACATTCAGTCAAACTATGATTCTTTTAGATAAAATATGGTTTTATGTAGAGTAGACCATACTAGAAGTATTGCTTAGGGCTGGCGGTGAAATCAGGAGGTCAAAAAGGCCAGTGACAAATGTCCAGAGGACACTCTAGTTGTGGATTCCTGACACATTGACTGACAAAGTGGCTCTTAGGCCACGGCTGTGCATTGGCAGTGTGGGGTAGAGTGAAGAGGGAGGTTTTCTTCCCTCACTTTTTAGTTTCTGTATTTCTATATTATTTGAATTTTTATAGTGAGAGTGTTTTCATTTCTTACCTGTATAATTTTTTAAGAGATATAAGTTAAAGAAAAAAGACGTTGCAGTTGTACATATGTGAGACTAAGAACATATTATGATTTTAAAGGATGATTATGTCGATTATGTTGAGAATGCCCTAGTTCACAATCAGTAGGAGGTACCTAAGTAAAAGTGGTTCTCGATTCTCTGTCTCTTTCACCACTCTCACATTATGGCTCAGAGATGGACACCTTCAGAGAACTGAAACCGCCCCAACTGATGTGTGCAAATCATACAAAACCCAACATATTGTAGGGTCTTCTTGCAGTATAGGAATAAGAAAATCTTGTACCTTAGTCTACATATCCTACTAAATTAGTCACAGAGTCAAGGTGGAAACATTTTTTTTGAAGTAGAGAATAGGATGAATGTATGATTTTTCTCTCTCAATAAACACACAGACCTTGGTATACCTCAATAAACAAAGAGAAACACAAATTTAAGATATGATTTTTCTTTAATCACTTTACTGTTTACTCTAGCACTTCCTATTTTCTATTAATAAATGTTCTTGGAGGTTAAATGATAGTGCCTTGTTATGGGAATGTGGTTTGTGTATGGTAATGGGGTTTGATCCAGTAGGTTTCAAAAATGGGAAATAATTTCTACTGCATTATACTTAAAAAATAGAATTGGTTACTAAGATCATGTATCGCTATGTTAATTATATTGTAAGGATGATTGCAATTAAACAAATGCATATTTTATACCTTATACAGTAATCATAAACTGTTACTACTTGTTTACTGCTTAATGTAACTCTGAATTTATTAACAATATATATTTAAAAAAAATATACACACACACACACACACACATATATATATATATATATATATATATACATTTTAAAATAACACAGTCTAAATTCTGATCTAGTAGTCCAACTTTCCAGCATAGTTCTAACACCTTCAGGTTAACTTGGTGTCTGGAAATCTATTCTCATCTGTTTATGGTTTTCCTTCAACTCATTCAAAGGATCTTAGGGAGGATTTAAGGATTTAAGTTGGAACTTACAGAAGTTGAGAATAAACTCTTTGAGTTCTCATGATTTCCTTCACACACCCAAAAGAGGAAAATGACACAATAAAAGTGTTTTGCAGTTACTTGGGTTTCCTCTCAGTTGTCTTTGATTTCTCCGATCTTACCTAGTGTTACCTAAAATTTTTTCCCATCTAAGTGTGTTGCCTCCAAACTTCCCGCTCCTTCTGATCAACATCATTTTCTAAACCACTTTCTTTCGCTGCCAAAGAACATAGATTTGGCTCAATTAGTGATTACTATCTCTTAGAGAGACTAAGACTATATTTGTAGAATATAGCAGTCTTTTTTTTAAAGAAAAACTTAATCAGAAAAATTACAAGTATTTAAAAGCAGATTTAATGGGTCTCATTGAAAAAACTATGACACAGCAAATTTCAGGATCCACACTGAAGTATCAGTTGCTTTGGCAATCCCTCTCAGTTAGATGCCATGGTTGAAAGCACTCAGGCAGTACTTCTCATAGAGGAGCATATCAGAATTGCTGGTACTAAAGTACTTTTAGTTTGAAAGATGAAGAACATCCATTGTTTTCATTGTTGCATAATGGACACTTTTGGGGACCTGCCCAGATTCCCTTTATCAGATTGGTGCTCTCATCCTGCAGGTGCTGCTGACAGCTCACATCTAACCCATCTTTTGAAAATTACCCTCAGACTGGAGCCTCCTTACTGGGAAATGCTGGGAACGTTATGCTCCTTCCCATGTAGTTAATGACTGATACCAGGGTACAAAAAGCTGTTACCCTCCTCAAGGTGAGACAACTCTGTGGTACCATTCATGCTCCAGAGCACCCTGTACCCTGTACCATCTAGTTTCCACTAAGTCCACATCTTTGTGGATTTCCACTTTCTTCACCTGCCCTATCCTGCATCCCTTATTCTCATATAGATTTCACCGGACAGCAATTCTTCAATTAACTACTTGCACAAAAGTCTTCATCTCCAGTTCTGCATTTTGGGGAGCTGGCTTTAGACAAATATAAACTATAAAAATTAAAGCTCTGCAGTATCTTCTTGCCTGGAAGGGATAGGTAGATTCTATATTTTGCTTACTAGCGATTCTTTGGAACCCAGTACGAGGAGATAAAATGCACCTCTGCTCCCCAAGCATAGAGCAACTTTGGGGGTAGATTGGAGGAAAAATGGATAATATTGTTATTAAATATGTATTATTGAGATACATCTCAAATGTTATATAGATAAATTTTTAAAAAGCTAAACAATACTGCTACAGGCAGAGACATGGAAGTTATTACTTTTTAATTTATTTCTATTAATCTGGATTCACAATATTTTCAAGAATTCTAGTTGGTTATAACATTTTCAAGCAGAAACTAGAAATACTACGGAGGTCCCTGCAATACCACTTAAAATTTGTGGTAGTAACTTTATAAATGGAATATGAAAGATTTCACAGGTTTCCCAAAGATCTTTTGGACCCTCAGTAATTAACTTTCTCTCATTGTTGGATCTGTCAATTCTTGTTAGTTATTACCTAAAATATTATTTATGAACTAATTTTAAGTGCTTTCACATTTTGATTGAGAAGTCTCTGACATTTTTCCATCAAATAGCAACAAACTTTAAAAGTCCCAAATCCTTTCCCACACCATTTTCTGTCTCCTTATTTAGCTTATTTTGTTCCATGCTAAATGGCTGAAATGATGCAGCAGAGAGAACATAGATAATATTTAACTCTAGCAACTAATATAGCTGGCTATGTACTTGGACTTTAATTTTATTGAAAATTGTTTTACTGATTGTTAAAAATATCACAAAGTGATAGCAATCTCAATTCTAGTGACTTTCTAAATATATTGTTGAATAAAAATGTCCCAATCAATGTTCTTATTTAAAACGGTACATTTAAATCACCTTATTTTTTCATATGTATGATGGAATGATATTTTCTTAAAGAACCAAGTCTGTGTTGAGTTATATTTTATTATATCTTTTCACAAGCTGAAATCTTATATGTCTTCTTTATAATATAATGTCTTGATACTGAAATTATCCAATTGGCTAAAGCACACTGCCATGCCTTCTTAAAAGGCCTCATATAGGTGGTCATACCTATAGGAATCCTATTAATAGGAGATTGCAAAGACTGCATTTCTATCAATATTTCTGAAGAGATTCAGGTTTTTTTTCAACATACAAGACAGAACAGACGAGGCAAAAATGCATTTTTCGTTAAAAAAATTCTTGCTTTTAAAGTTCTCAAACAACCAAGTGGCATTCTGAACCTCAAACTGCAGTGTGACTAAGATGCAGCTGAAGTAATTGTGTTGTAAAATAATTTGTTTATTTATTTTTAAAAATCCAGTTTTATATGTAAATTATATACATTTATATTATATCTATTCCTTGCTCCTGAATGTTACTTTCACATAACTAATAGATTCTCCAAATTACTCTGCATTACATAATCACTTGAAGTAGAATTAAAGATGGGACAGATATATAAATTATATTATAAAATTAATTTAGAAATATATAAAATAAATCACTTTTGTCTAGGAGTTGTACAAAATGAAGGAAATATTATATGTAGTTTAATGTTTATGTAGTAAATATAAATCATATGCTGTGTGGAGTTCTAGACAAATGTGTTTGCTATTCCTGATTTTTATATCCATGGAGATTACATGATGAGGTATAGACATAGGGTATGCACCTTTTTCATAAGTCAAGAGCATATCTTTTGCAACTTTTTATTTATGAATCACCCAGTGTCATGAGGCTGAACAAACCCAGAAAATTATTCTTGTGCATTTTCGAGTTTGCTACTGCCAAGCACGCCTCTGGGTATTGCTATTCCCAGGTAAAGATGTCAAATAAATGCTTTGGATCTGCACATCTAACCTTTCTTCTCTTCGTAATATTAATCATATAAAAACTTTTATTTGATGCAATACTCGTCTCCACACAAATTTTCTTCTAGGGGTGGAAGGTGGGATGTAAATAGGAGGGAGGCTGTTTGGCATCTGGAATCAATTTTTTAGAATTTATATAGAATTAGATATAGTAATTTATTCTGAAATTCCAGAACATTTATTTAGAGTTTATTGATGATTATAGTATAGTATTTACATACTATAGTATACTATACTATAGTATAGTATTGATGAAATAGTATAGTATTTACATTTGCCATGCCTATAATATTCTTCCTTGGCTTGGGATTTTACCTGTACCATGGGCAAATTAAGGCATTAAAAAAAAAAAAAAAGGATTGTTTCTTCTATCATTTATGTGTGTACATGCCAATTGCCCAAATCAGTGGAAATATGGGTAGGCTCTCTGGCATCTGCTCAGCATAAGTGTTTACGATAAAACTGTGGAGAATAAGTGATTCTTTGGTCCCAATGTCCTAGTATGTATTTTTCCTGATATCAAGTGATTTGAGGATATTCATAATACAGCTTCCATTTTGATCCTGTGACTAGGTTATTGTTCATGGCATTGTTCAGTGCTGTACCTTTACAGTATATAGAGAAAGAGGCTATGAGTTCTTGTTAATATCTTTAAACTCCAGAAGCTTAGTCCTTCCTTCTAAAATGAGGCAAGGAGGGATATCAGTCCCTGAATGATGAACTGTGTGAATACATCATTAAAAATTCATTTATTTTCAGAGTCTCGGGCTGCCTTATGAAGTCACACAACATGATATCAGTCATCCATTAATCCAGTCTCTTCTTCCTAACAACATCTCATGGAAGCTGTATTGGTATATTACTTAAATTTTGTAATCATGAATTATTATTTTATGAACATTTAAATATAGGGAAAGATTATTGTGGTTTGTTCCATTGGCAGGATCTCCACTGTAGTAATACCTTAGTCCAAAAGTTATATAAATGCTTAGCAATCTAAGGTATACAGTATGCTTCTAATTATCTAAGTTCAATAGAGAATACATGCTGACTTCCAAGGACTTGAAGCAAATATCTAGACTATAACCAATTACAGTGTTCTGTAACACTTTCAGCATTAGATTATTATGTTAGTCTCAACTCTACAGGGTATAAATTTGTCATGTGGCTCTTCGGCTAAGTGGTATTTGCAGATAGAGGTATGTATCATAGTGCTTGTTAAGAGAAAAGGATTTGGAATCAGATCAATTTGGGTTCAAATCTTATCTGCCACAGGTCAGCTAAATGACCTTGGGCAAGTTAATTAACCACTCCGAGCCTCAACAAAATGGGGAGTAATAATACTCAACTAACACAAGTTGCTAAGAAGATAAGTTCATGTATATAAAGAGCCTAATACAGTGACTAGCACATTACAGATACTCAGTAAAAGTCGATACTTTTATTATTATCATCAGATTTGTTGGATCAAAATCTTTTATCTCTCTGGAGCATCATGCCATCTTGACAGCAATGTTTTTCTATAATAATAAACCAGATAATTGCTCCATCCACTTCACAGGGAGGGCAAAGGCAAGCATTATATGAAGGCTTTTTCATCTGGTTTTCTACAGTTTTCTCTTTCCAAGTATGTAAAAGCAGTTTTCACCTGGCAGTGAACCCAAAATAATGAACTCCACGATGAGTGAGTTGGGTTGTTCAACTACTAAACACTGTTCTGACAATGATATGAACTGCAGGACTAATTGTGCTCCATCCATTTAACCTAAGGAGACCATAATCAGACTACCCTGGCGTCTTTGAGAAGAGTTAAATTTGCAAGACCAGATGATGTTCTAAGCTCTCAAAGTCTGGTACAAAACAGTCTTTATATCTTAATCCTCAATTCTCCCTAAAGCCTCAGTTAATTTTTGGGCTGTACCAAGAGTTTTTCTGCAATAGTCTCACACTACCGCAGAACCTAAATTGGAACTTCTGCCAGACTGAACAACACAATTCACTTTTGTCCCAGTTTCATACTCTCAGCCCTTAGGGATGACTGCTTCATGCTTTTCCTATCTGGCTGTAAACCAGGTAATCAGTTTGGATGCTATTTCACTTTAGTCCTTGGCATTTGGCTGAAACAGTGGCTCCTAGCAATCATAATGAAGAGAGTGGAACAAATCTACTGGCTATTTTAGTACAGAAAGTCTTCAATGACTCTAAGACATTCAGATATCTTGGATACTTAGAATTTTGAGTGTCATTACAAAACACTTAAACATTAATGAACAGTAGGTAAAATAATATAGTATGCTCGAAAGACTGCTTCTAACCCATGACTTGTTTATTGGAAGGGGATATGTATCATATTAAAGTTTAAGATTTTGCATGACTAGAACTCCTTATAAAGAAAGCATCAACCTCTGACCCAGGTTGAATTAAAACATCTGTTTATTTTGGCTCTCCTCACCCCTCCTCACAGCTGTAAATAAGCCAATTTATGATAAAATTGTCCTTCAACATTGGAGAGAAGAGTATTTTTAAAGTTCATTTTCATTTTCTTACTGTTTGATATTTTTAGGTTGATATAGGCACTGGATCCCACTCTAAATTTTATGCAACCTCTACAAGAATGGGGCACTGGGGATAAAAAAATGCAACTGAATTTCCTCGAGATTAATCCCTTTCCTTGTGAGTGGATTAAATTCTTATAGAAATTGTCAAAGCCAGTGTCTTTAGATCACCTCAGCACTTTTAACTAAGTATCTACCATATGTTTGGTGTGGTCAATAAATTAAGAGCAGTCTGAGTCTTCTGTAGATTTGGAACTTTTAATTACTCTGATCAATTTTGCTGTAATAGAGATTCACTTTTCAGATTTTAAGTGTTTTAGAAAGTAATCAGGCAAAGAAAAGTGCTTTTGAGGGGAATCTTTCAATGGGTAGATTATATAATTCAAGCTCTATATCTGTTGCATTTAATATAAGATCATAGAAATAGTTCAGTCTCACTAGAGTCATCAAAATGTTACAAGGAAAAATTAAATGAATAGTTATAAAGTGTTCATATTTCATCACAGTGGAAGAATTACAGGCAATGATTTGAAAGCCTCACACCTGCTATCCTCTTCAGTTGAAAATAAAAGCAGAAAAGTAACAGCATTCAGACATCTTGACTATTTAGCAACTTGTGCATCTTTAATTGAAAAATATCTATTACCCTGTGCCTTCCAAAAATATAGTGAAAAGATATATCTGCTGGTGAGATAGGAGAGGAAAACATGTCTTTTGAATTTCAACTATCTTATGAATGATAAGTTTGTTACCTTTTCATTGAAAGAACTTAGGGAAGAGATGTAAAACCAGAGACAAAAAGAGGGGTCAAGATGAATAAGACAATAATTTGAGGCTTTTAAAAATACCATCATATGTTTCTGATAATTTTGACTTTTCATGCTTTTTGTCTTAAGATATATTAATAATTTATTAAAATTCAGTAAACACTTGGTCCTACTAAGCCATGAATATTTAAATTCTACTAAATCAATGATTATCCTCAACATCATTTCAAAAAGGAAATGTAGTAGTTACTTATACACAGACATTTCTAACTGGAATTTCCCTAATTATATAGGGTTGCTTCATATACATTCCTTATATATGAATACCTGCTCCAATCAGTTAACCAAATAAATTCTTATCTATGGCCACTGGGGATTCCTTTCTACTCCTTTCCATCCAAGTAGTCCAACCTCTTTCTTTCTTCTTCAGAAAGGAAAGGAAGAAGGCATAACTAATGGTAGGAAACAAAAAGACTGGGAAGAAGTAGAGGAAAATAAGGGATTAAAGGCTATGGAAATCTCCAAAGTAGGGGCATCCAAATTTTTTCAGAAATAGGTCTTTAATCAGAAACTGATGTGTGGGTGATTTTTACAATAGTGGTAAATTGAAAGGATCCACACCACTTTGTGACTCAAAGGTTAAGTCGAGAGCCTGAGGAGGTTTTATTCATATCTAATTTCTGTCTTTCTTCATCATCCCAAAGTTTTATGATGTCACTTAATGCAATTAAATTTGATGAGGTCAAAAGCAGACAGTTTCAATGATCATCAAATTATAATCACTAATTGTTTAAAAGCTGAGAGTATTAAACCCTGATGGCAGAAGGCAGGTTACATAGCTCAGGGTACATTTTTTTGCTTAAAAAAGTCAAGTGGTCCACAATGGGATCAGACAGGCCAGATGTGAACATATGCAGCATGGTGGATATTCAGCAACGTTTGAGGTTAGAGTTGGGGATGGTGGTGAACCATTACCCATGATTTGACAGACAGGGGTGAGCATAAGGGGAGGACCTGATTCCTCTGCCGTGGCTAACAGTGATTTTCTCACAGAATATTTGTTTCCCATGGTCTTTCAGTTCTACAATTCTATTAGTGAAATACTTTACAAACATGATGGATTAAAGAGATGGCAATCAGCTGGCCCTGGCGTTGAATCATTATTTATTCATTCTGTTACTATGAGAAAACTTTTTCCCAAATCAGTGATCCACAAATAAAATTTTGGAAAAAACTTGTTAGAAATTGCCTATATAGCTTCCTTTACAAATATATACAACTGTGAACAAAACAAAAAGCAAAAACAAGCCACTTCCTATTCAAAGAGAATGCTTAAATTTATTTTTTCTCATTCATAGGATTTGTCAAGCACTGTAGTGAATTCTTTTTTCCCTTTGCTGAAAAAGTTTCTAATTGGCTTCATAGATAGCCAGCTTATTAAAGCACAGTAAAACCAAAAAATTGAAAAAAGTTTTTTTGCTGCAGTAGAATATAGTGTTTTTCTAGTTAAAATTGCCAATAAGAAATTCAGTTCTTACCTTGTCAGAAGGTTTAAATGGATTTCCTTGTCCACTAATTCCACCACTGATACTAAATCCAAGGCCAGGATTCTTTTCTATTCTCACACAAAACTATGCAAAAAAGATATAAAAAGGTAATCAAATACATATAAAAGCTAAATATCTTCAAATAACTGTATCCCAATAGAAAATAATGACATTTCACTTAAGTTCTCAGGGTTAGCCTATGTTAACTTGGTATATAAAAGACAGTATAAACTCTGACAAAATAGTGTTTCTATAAGCATCAGTTATAACTGGAACTAACAAAATTATCTGAACAAGCAGACATGAGTAAATATTTATTCGTTACCTGTGCAGGACTAAATTTTGATTAGAAGTTTTTAAAACTTAGAAAACCCCTTAAAAAAAAAGATTGTACATTATTTTAATTATCTACTTTAAACGTACATATAGTCTGACTAATTAGAAAGGACTGTATGAATAAGTGAAAGAAAATTTGCAAATGTAGAGTGAGGGAAAAGATGGCTATTTGATTAATTAGTTGATTAATTATTTACACATCTTTATTGGAGTATAATTGCTTTACATGTTGTGTTAGTTTCTGCTGTATAACAAAGTGAATCAGCTATATGTATACATATATCCCCATATCCCCTCCCTTTTCTGTCTCCCTCCCACTCTCCCTAGCCCACTCCTCTAGGGGGTCAAAAAGCACTGAGCTGATCTCCCTGTGCTATGCAGCTGCTTCCCATTAGCTAGCTTCCCATTAGCTAACTATTTTACATATGGTAGTGTATATATGTCAATGCTACTCTCACACTTTGCTCCAGCTTACCCTTCCTGCTCCTTGTGTCCTCAAGTCCATTGTCTATGTCTGCATCTTTACTCCTGTCCTGCCCCTAGGTTCGTCAGAACCAATTTTTTTTTTTTTTAGATTCCATACGTATGTGTTAGCATACGGTATTTGTTTTTCTCTTCCTGACTTACTTCACTCTGTATGACAGACTCTAGGTCCATCCACCTCACTACAAATAACTCAATTTCGTTTATTTTTATGGCTGAGTAATATTCCGTTGAATATATGTGCCACATCTTCTTTATCCATTCATCTGTTGATGGACACTTAGGTTTCTTCCATGTCCTGGCTATTGTAAATAGTGATGCAATGAACATTGTGGTACATATGGTTTTTCTCTGGGTATATGTCCAGTAGTGGGATTGCTGGGTCATATGGTAGTTCTATTTTTAGTTTTGTAAGGAACCTCCATACTGTTGTCCATAGTGGCTGTATTGATTTACATTCCCACCAATAGTGCAAGAGTGTTCCCTTTTCTCCACACCCTCTCCAGCATTTATTGTTTCTAGATTTTTTGATGATGGCCATTATGACTGGTGTGAGGTGATACCTCATTGTAGTTTTGATTTGCATTTCTCTAATGATTAATGATGTTGAGCTTCCATTCATGTGTTTGTTGGCAATCTGTATATCTTCTTTGGAGAAATGTCGATTTAGGTCTTCTGTTCATTTTTGGATTGGGTTGCTTGTTTTTTTGAAATTGAACTGCATGAGCTGCTTGTAAATTTTGGAGATTAATCCTTTGTCAGGTGCTTCATTTGCAAATATTTTCTCCCATTCTGAGGGTTGTCTTTTGGTCATGTTTATGGTTTCCTTTGCTGTGCAAAAGCTTTTAAGTTTCATTAGGTCCCATTGTTTATTTTTGTTTTTATTTCCATTTCTCTAGGAGGTGGGTCAAAAAGGATCTTGCTGTGATTTATGTCATAGAGTGTTCTGCCTCTGTTTTCCTTTAAGAGTTTGATAGTGTCTGGCCTTACATTTAGGTCTTTAATCCATTTTGAGTTTATTTTTGTGTATAGTGTTAGGAAGTGTTCTAATTTCATTCTTTTACATGTAGCTGCCCAGTTTTCCCAGCACCACTTATTGAAGAGGCTGTCTTTTCTCCACTGTATATTCTTGCCTCCTTTATCAAAGACAAGGTGACCATATGTGTGTGGGTTTACCTCTGGGCTTTCTATCCTGTTCCACTGATCTATATTTCTGTTTTTGTGCCAGTGCCATAGTGTCTTGATTACTGTAGCTTTGCAGTATAGTCTGAAGTCTGGGAGTCTGATTCCTCCAGCTCCATTTTTCTTTCCCAAGATTGCTTCAGCTATTCAGGGTCTTTTTTGTTTCCACACAAATTGTGAAGTTTTTTGCTCTAGTTCTGTGAAAAATGACATTGGTAGTTTGATAGGAATTGCATTGAACCTGTAGATTGCTTTGGGTAGTATAGTCATTTTCACAATATTGATTCTTCCAGTCCAAGAACATGGTATATCTCTCCATCTGTTTGTATCATCTTTAATTTCTTTCATCAGTGTCTTATAGTTTCCTGCATACAGGTCTTTTGCCTCCTTAGGTAGGTTTACTCCTAGGTATTTTATTCTTTCTGTTGCAGTGGTAAATGGGAGTGTTTCCTTAGTTTCTCTTTCAGATTTTTCATCATTAGTGTAGAGGAATGCAAGAGATTTCTTTTTTTTATATATAAATTTATTTATTTATTTTTAAATTTTTGGCTGTGTTGGGTCTTTGTTGCTGTGTGTGGGCTTTCTCTAGTTGTGGTGAGCAGGGCTACTCTTTGTTGCAGTGTGCAGGCTTCTCATTGTCATGGCTGCTCTTGTTGTGCAGCACGGGCTCTAGGCACACAGGCTTCAGTAGCTGTGGCACATGGGCTCAGTAGTTGTGGCTTGTGGGCCCTAGAGCTCAAGCTCAGTAGTTGTGGCGCACGGGCTTATTTGCTCCATGGCATGTGGGAATTCCTGGGCCAGGGCTCGAATCTGTGTCCTGTGCATTGGTAGGCAGATTCTTAACCACTGCGCCACCAGAGAAGCCCAAATGTAAGAGATTTCTGTGCATTAATTTTGTATCCTGCTGCTTTACCAAATTCATTGATTAACTCTGTAGCTTTCTGGTAGCATCTTTAGGATTCTCTATGTATAGTATCATATCTTCTGCAAATAGTGACAGCTTTACTTCTTCTCTTCTGATTTGGATTCCTTTTATTTCTTATTCTTCTCTGATTGCCATGGCTAAAACCTCTGAAACTATGTTGAATAATAGTGGTGAGAGTGGGCAACCTTGTCTTGTTCCTGATCTTAGTGGAAATGGTTTCAATTTTTTACCATTGAGGACGATGTTGGCTGTGGGTTTGTCATATATGGCCTTTATTATGTTCAGGTAATTTCCCTCTATGCCTACTTTCTGGAGAGTTTTTATCATAAATAGGTGTTGAATTTTGTCGAAAGCTTTCTCTGCATCTGTTGAGATTATTCTATGGCTTTTATCCTTCAGTTTGTTAATATGGTGTATCACATTGATTGATTTGCATATATTGAAGAATCCTTGCATTCTTGGGATAAACCCCACTTGATCATGGTGCTCGATCCTTTTAATGTGCTGTTGGATTCCGTTTGCTAGTATTTTGTTGAGGAGTTTTGCATCTATGTTCATCAGAGATATTGGTCTGTAGTTTTCTTTTTTTTTTTTTTTTTGCGGTACGCGGGCCTCTCACCGCTGTGGTCTCTCCCGTTGCGAAGCACAGGCTCCGGACGCGCAGGCTCAGCGGCCATGGCTCATGGGCCCAGCCACTCCGCGGCATGTGGGATCCTCCCGGACCGGGGCACGAACCCATGTCCCCTGCATCGGCAGGCGGACTCTCAACCACTGCGCCACCAGGGGAGCCTATATAGTTTTCTTTTTTTATGACATATTTGTTTGGTTTTGGCATCAGGGTGACGGTGGCCTTGTAGAATGAGTTTGGAGATGTTCCTCCCTCTGCTAATATTTTGGAAGAGTTTGAGAAGGATAGGTGTTAGCTCTTCTATAAATGATAGAATTTGCCTGTGAAGCCATCTGGTCCTAGGGTTTTGTTTGTTGGAAGATTTTTTTTTTTTGGAAGATTTTTAATCACAGTTTTAATTTCAGTGCTTGTGATTGGTCTGTTTATATTTTCTATTTCTTCCTGGTTCAGTCTTGGAAGGTTGTTTTTTTCTAAGAATTTGTCCATTTCTTCCAGGTTGTCCGTTGTATTGGCATAGAGTTGCTTGTAGTAATCTCTCATGATCCTTTGTATTTCTGCAGTGCCAGTTGTTACTTCTCCATTTTTATTTCTAATTCTGTTGATTTGAGTCTTCTCACTTTTTTTCTTGATGAGTCTGGCTAATGGTTCATCAATTTTCTTTATCTTCTCAAAGAACCAGCTATTAGTTTTATTGATCTTTGTTATCATTTCCTTCTTTTCTTTTTCATATATTTCTGACCTGATCTTTATGATTTCTTTCCTTCTGCTAATTTTGGGTTTTTTTTTTGTTCTTCGTTCTCTAATTGCTTTAGGTGTAAGTTAGGTTGTTTATTTGAGATGTTTTTTGTTTCCTGAGGTAGGAATGTATTGTTATGAACTTCCCTCTTAGAACTGCTTCTGCTGCACCCCATAGGTTTTGGGTAGTCGTGTTTTCATTGTCATTTTTTTTAGGTATTTTTTGATTTCCTCTTTGATTTCTTCAGTGATTCCTTGGTTATTTAGTAGCATATTAGTGTTTGTATTTTTTACAGTTTTTTTCCCCTATAATTAGTATCTAGTCTCCATAGCATTGTGGTCAGAAAAGATACTTTATATGATTTCAATTTTAATAAATTTACCAAGGCTTGATTTGTGACCCAAGATATCATCTATCCTGGAGAATGCTCCATGAGCACTTGAGATGAAAGTGTATTCTGTTGTTTTTGGATGGAATGTCCTATAAATATCAATTAAGTCCATCTTGTCAATTAGGTCCATCTTGTCATTTAAAGCTTGTGTTTCCTTATTTATTTTCATTTTGGATGATCTGTCCATTGGTGAAAGTGGGGTGTTAAAGTCCCCTACTATGATTGTGTTACTGTCGATTTCCCCTTTTATGGCTGTTAGCATTTGACTTATGTATTGAGATGCTTCTATGTTGGGTGCATGTTTACAATTGTTATATCTTCTTCCTGGATTGATCCCTTGATCATTATGTAGTATAGTTCTTTGTCTCTTGTAATAGTCTTTATTTTAAAGTCTATTTTTTCTGCTATGAGAATTGCTACTCCAGCTTTCTTTTGATTTCTATTTTCATGGAATATTTTTTCCATCCCCTCATTTTCAGTCTGTATGTGTCCCTAGGTCTGAAGTGGGTCTCTTGTACACAGCATATATATGGGTCTTGTTTTTGTATCCATTCAGCCAGTCTATGTCTTTTGGTTGGAGCATTTAATCCATTTACATTTAAGGTAATTATCAATATGTATGTTCCTATTACCATTTTCTTAATTGTTTTGGGTTTGTTATTGTAGGTCTTTTCCTTCTCTTGTGTTTCCTGCCTAGAGAAGCTCCTTTAGCATTTGTTGTAAAGCTGGTTTTGTGGTGCTGAATTCTCTTAACTTATGCTTGTCTGTAAAGCTTTTAATTTCTCTCTTGAATCTGAATAAGATCCTTGCTGGGTAGAGTAATCTTGGTTGTAGGTTTTTCCCTTTCATCACTTTAAATATGTCCTGCCACTCCCTTCTGGTTTGCAGAGTTTCTGCTGAAAGATCAGCTGTTAACCTTACGGGGATTTCCTTGTATGTTATTTGTTGCTTTTCCCTTGCTGCTTTTAAAATTTTTCTTTGTATTTAATTTTTTATAGTTTGATTAATGTGTCTTGGTGTGTTTCTCCTTGGATTTATCCTGTATGGGACTCTGCATTTCCTGGACTTGACTATTTCCTTTCCCATGTTAGGGAAGTTTTCAACTATAATCTCCTCAAATATTTTCTCAGAAACTTTCTTTTCCTCTTCTTCTTCTGGGACCTCTATAATTCGAATGTTGGTGCATTTATGGTAGTTATTTCCACTATTTTTTCTTCCAGGTCACTTATCCTTTCTTCTGCTTCAGTTATTCTGCTATTGATTCATTCTAGAGCGTTTTTAATTTCATTTATTTTGTTGTTCATCATTGTTTGTTGGCTCTTTAGTTCTTCTAGGTCCTTCTTAATCATTTCTTGTATTTTCTCCATTCTATTTCCAAGACTTTGGATCATCTTTACTATCATTACTCTGATTTTTTTTCAGGTAGACTGTCTATTTCCTCTTCATTTGTTTGGTCTGGTGGGGTTTTACCTTGTTCCTTCATCTGCTGCATGTTTCTCTGACTTCTCATTTTGTTTAACTTACTGTGTTTGGGACCTCCTTTTTGCAGGCTGCAAGTTCGTAATTCCCATTGTTTTTGGTGTCTGCCCCCAGTAGGTGAAGTTTGGTTCAGTGACTTGTGTAGGATTCCCGGTGGAGGGGACTGGTGCCTGTGTTCAGGTTGGTGGGGCTGGATCATGTCTTTCTGGTGTGTAGGGCTGCATCTGGTGGTGTGTTTTGGGGTGTCTGTGAACTTAGTATCATTTTTTGTTTTTTTTTTGAACTTAGTATCATTTTAGGCAGCCTTTTCTGCTAATGGGTGGGGTTGTGTTCCTGTCTTGCCAGTTGTTTGGCATGGGGCATCCAGCATTGGAGCTTGCTGGCCATTGGGTGGAGCTGGGTCTTAACGTTGAGACAGAGATCTCTGGGAGTGCTCTTGCCGATTGATATTACATGGGGCTGGGAGGTCTCTGGTGGTCCAGTGTCCTGAACTTGGCTCTCCCATCTTAGAGGCTCGGGCCTGACATCTGGCCAGAGCACCAAGACCCTGTCAGCCACATGGCTAGGTACATGGGGATTTTCTTGCCTTTTGGGAAGTCTGAGGTCTTCTGCCAGTGGTCAGTAGGTGTTCTGTAGGAGTTGTTCCACATGTAGATGTATTTTTGATGTGTTTGTGGGAAGGAGGGTGATCTCCACCTCTTACTCCTCTGACATCTTGAAGGTCCCCTGATGGCTATTTAATTTAAATCAGTTGTTACTGCTTTCTAGGAGAGTAGAATATTTCATCTTCTCGGTAGATAATTCTATTGTTTAGACATAGCAGGGGTTTTATTGGGTTGGCCAAAAAGTTCATTTGGTTTTTCCGTAAGATCTTAACAGAAAAACCCAAATGAACTTTTTGGCCAGCCCAATAGTTTGAGAAAGGGGAGAAGTTTTATCCACAGTTAGAGTGAAGGTGAAACAAAAGAAGAAAGAAATACTCAGTAAAAAGAGTTTTGGGTTTTGGCAGCAGCTCCTCAAGAGGCAGTTAAAAGTGTTAGAGGAAAGAGGAAAACACTGTGAGAAAGAGAGAGGTCAAAAATATGGAGAAATTGTGACAGGGAAGAGTCAATAAATATTTAGGACTGTGAAGGCTAATATTCCAGTATTCTGTGCTCTATTACCTCCCCAAACCCCAAATCATCAATGAAATCTGTTAAACGTCAGAGCCTTATGCTTTGCAGTACTGTTGGGAAATGATGGCATTAGGAGTAGGTCCACCTTGGGGTAAGGTTGGAGTAAAGATAACAGCAATTATAAGAATTGATACAGGGACTTCCCTGGTGGTCCAGTGGTTGGGACTCTGTGCTTCCACTGCAGGGGGCACAGGTTTGATCCCTGGTTGGGGAACTAGGATCCTGGATGCCACATGGTGTGGCCAAAAAAAAAAAAAAAAAAAGAACTGATACAAGGAACGTAGATCAAAAATTCAGCAGAAGGGAAATCAGTGTCAGGAATGACTTAGAGAAACTATAATAAACCTAGGAATTCTTGATGATCCTGAGCTGGGGATGTGAATGTGTGGGCTGCGGGGAAAATGCTAGTTTTCCATGTAAAGTGGGACGGGGTGACCTCAGATAACTGAAAGACTTGGCGCCCCAGAGGTAGCATGCACTTTGGTTACACAAAGGGAAAAAAACTACTTTTATAACTTTTAATTAAAGAATGAGTATTGGAACTAGGTTGAACCAAGTATTACCAGAGATTAGCAGGCAAAAGATTATCAATAAAGAGTTAAGAAAAAAGTCTAAAGAAATACATTAGCCTATATTTTGTATTTATATAAATATATATTGGAAATGTTCTTAAAGATGATTGGAAACATTTGCTTTTTTAAGTAGCTCAATGTTTTCCCCAGCAACATTTCTTAGCCTATTAATTTGCTTATGGGAAAATGCAAATGCCCCAAATGTTCTCTACATCTTTATTTTTAAGGTACCTTCAATACTTACCTCTTAGATAGTTCAAGGCAAACTTGAGTCCTATTCCTGACTTAATTAGCATATATTGTGAGTCGATGGGAGCTGGATCAATTAAGTTTGGCCATTTAATAGGACTATCCTTAATTTAGTCATATTCTTTAATAGTAAACATAATGTTTATTACATAGTTCACTTGCAACACAAGGACAAAAAACTATCCACTAATGTGATTTTTATGATAGACTCATTAATGAACAGTTTCTAAATGATGAGTAACTGCAATTACCATAAATACTCTCTTATATTTTTATTTTAAAGATTGGTTTTTATTACAACTTTTCCTTTAATTGATCTAGATTTGTTAAAACTAGTTATCATAGGGTGGTAGAAACTACAGTTTCTAATAGTTTTGTATTTATATGGCTCACAGTCTGTGGATCTGAACATATAATAGCTTGATTAGCTCGAAGGAATACTTTAGCTTTATTCATCACACAAGTTCACCTTGTAGTCCTTTTTTTGTTATTAGTGGTTAATTAGAAAATGAGAAGAAAGGAACTAATACTATTTAAACATTTACTTTTGCTTTTCCCATATATCTGTGCATTTCCAATTAAATTATTTAAAATTTGGGCTATATCTTTCTAATGTGAAAATTTTTTTTTGTTTTTTTTCGTTTTGTTTTTTTTTTGTGGTACACGGGCCTCTTACTGCTGTGGCCTCTTCCATTAAGGAGCACAGGCTCCGGACACTCAGGCCCAGCGGGCATGGCTCACAGGCCCAGCTGCTCCGTGGCACGTGGGATCTTCCCGGTCCAGGGCACGAACCCGTGTCCCCTGCATTGGCAGGCGGACTCTCAACCACTGCGCCACCAGGGAAGCCCCTCTAATGTGAAAATTTTATATTGTATAACATAATATGTGGAAGGTGTACACTTTGGGCTTTCTCCAGGCCACTATAAAAACTGAAAGGAAACATATGCAACAGATTTTATTTACAAATTAAATTGCTGAGGGTACTTTCTAGTCATTCTCTTTCAAGGTAGTGACTATATCTATTTTATATTATTGTCAATCTGGAAGGCACTAAAAAATCTTAGGAAAACAAATTTCATATGTGCCAAGTATCTGAAGAACTGCTTCAATATATTTTTTAATAATAGAAATAATAAAGATGACACTGTGGTTTTATAAATATGACAAACAACCACAAATTCTGATCTGAAGCTAGGCTCCCCTTGGGCACACTATGGTATGGCTAATAGGTTGTGTTGGGACTGCTATGTTCCATAAAGCATGTCAGACAGAGTATTCATCTCACATAGAAGGAGTTCCACCTGTCTGCTAAGGCCCAAGGGGCCATAAAATGTGAGAGGAGGGAATGCCTCACAGCCAAGAAACAGTCTGAAACTAAAAGGGTTTAGCAAAGAGGAAATGCAGTGTTCTAGAAAAAGGTCAGATCTAGGAGGCTAATAAATAGCTTATTCAATGAAAATCAGCTTTTCTATTTTTTATTAAGTTATTGATATCAATGAGTGAAATTGCTGGCTGAAGATAACAGCAACAGTTTGGCAGGAAATGGTGCATTTGCTTCTTTCAGAGTCTGCTTCCATCATTTGACTACTTGATATTTCTGGTTTGTGTTAATCTTGCTCTAATTAAAATACTGGGTCATAACTTGGAGAAGCCCATGACAAAATGGACTGTAATGTAGCAGTGAGGCTCTGTGAAGTCGTAATGTATAATCTCTGGAAGGCAGTGATCTCATTTGGTCTTGCAATGCTCTAAAACCTAGTAGCAAGCACAAAGGAAATTCGTGTGTGTGGGTGTGTGGGTGGGCACATGTGCGTGAGGTGTAATTCAGGATTAGAGAATTGCATTGCAGAAAGATACCTGGTGATGCTGTAATTAACGTGCTTCCTATGCTTTGTTCTAGTGACCATTCTCTTTCCTAGCAGTATGTATTATGAAGCTTTTAGTGGATACCTGCTGTTTTTGCTGCTCAAGATCCATTCATTCTTTGTCTGGCAGTTATAACCTCAAATTCTCTTTGAAAACCACCCACTTCTTTATTCTCAGCCTGTATGCTTTCAGTGAATCATGTTATCTAGACCTAAAACAAAGCACTGGATCCCCTAAAAATATGATTTATTATAGGATGAGCAGGTCACTTGATCAACTAGGAGTAATGAGATGGCTATTAGGATTTTCAGGAAAGAGAATCTTGCTCTTTCTTGCTTGTTTTACGTCTGAGAGAGTCTGAAGCTCTTGAGCTATCTTTCTATCACGAGGGGAAAGCCTTTTTGGCACAGGAACCAGCCCACAGAGAGAGAAGTCATGATTTCCTCTGAGCCTAGCATTAAGCCTTATCTGAAGCTTCCTCTATCTCTGGAGTTCCAGCTGATATGAGTTTAAACATTCTCCTTTGGCTTAAGTCTTATTAGGTTGAGTCACTCATAATCAAGAGGCATAGTTGACTAAATAAATTGAGAAGAAACTTGCTTATTTGGAGACATAAAAGAATTGATTTATCTTAAAAGAAAAAAATTAAACACTTGTTAGAAAATTCTTTTGGGAAATGAAGTGAGCAGAATTTCAAATATTCTGTACTGTAAGAAATTCAAGGTAAATTTTTGATCTATTTAAGGACTGTTAATTGCTGAAGCATCAAGAAAGGACCTTGTAACTAAAAATGTTTCACCTCTGAGGCCATTTCCAGGTTTGAACCCTGAGAGTATTAACATAGAGAAGGTCTGGTGAAGAGACATCCACATTCCGCATGGAGTTTTAATCAAGTAGGACATCTGAATCACCTCTGAATGTCTATTACGTTGTCTCTTAATTGACTATCTACAACAGTGGCTGGCACATAGTTAGCACTCAATTAACTTTTGGTTGAATAAATAAATCGGTAATATGCATGTGTGACAAAAGATACTCTCAATTATTCACTGTCAAAAGTATATGATGACACTTTCTTAAAACATGTGATGAGTTTTTCGAAGATATGCCAGTTATTCCAAGAAGTGCTCCAGTTATATTGTTAACTGCTTGAAAAACCGCTGTAACTTTGAAAATGAAAATGGTTGTAGAAATCATGATTCATGCCTTTATGCCACAAATATTTATTGATTTTCTACTAAGTGCTAGGCACCTTATCAGACAGACAAAAAATCCTTGCCCTCATGGAACTTACATTCTAATGGGGAAGACAGATAGTAAACATGTGAACAGGAAGTAATTTCAGATAGTGATATGAGCTGTGCAAAAAAATAAAGCAGGAAAGTAAGTACAGTTTGACGGAACAGGAGTGAGGAGCTATTTTAGTTGGAGTAGCTAAGAAAGGCCTCTCTGAGGATGTGACATTTGAGCAGAAATGTGAATGAGATAAAGGATCAAGCAACAGACAATAAGAAAAATGGGAAAACTATTCCAGGCAGGGAAAACAGCAATTTTAAATGCCCTGAAGACAGATGGATCTTTGTAAAGTCAAAGGACAACAAGACGGCATATGGACAGACATATAGATCAGTGAAATAGAACGGAGAATCAAGATATAAACCCTAACATTTGTGGTCATTTGATTTTCAACAAAAGGTCTAAGATAATTCAATGAGGAAAGAATAATTTTTTAAACAAATGGTATAGGGACAACTGGATATCTACATGAAAAATAATGATTTTTACCTGTACCTCATACCATACACAAAAATTAATGCAAAATAAATCAGGGACTGAAGTGCAAGAGCTAAAACTATAAACCTTTAGGAAGAAAATAGAAGTAAATCTCCGTCATCTTGAGTTAAGCAATGATTTCTTAGATATGAAACCAAATGTTATAAAGGAGATGACTGACTTTATCAAAATTAAAAACTTTGGTGCCTTAAAGAGACCATCAAGAAAGTGAAAAGACAACCCACAGAATGGGAGAAAATATTTTGTATCTGGAATATATGAACGACAGTTACAGTTCAAATAACCTAATTAAAAAATGGGCAAAGAATTTTGATAGACATTTACTCAAAGAAGATATATGAATGACTAATAAACACACGAAAAGCTACTCAACATCATTAGTTATTAGAGAAATGTAGATTAAAAACACAATGAGAGGGGCTTCCCTGGTGGTGCAGTGGTTGAGAGTCTGCCTGCCGATGCAGGGGACACGGGTTCGTGCCCCGGTCCGGGAAGATCCCACATGCCGCGGAGCGGCTGGGCCTGTGGGCCACGGCCGCTGAGCCTGCGCGTCCGGAGCCTGTGCTCCACAATGGGAGAGGCCACAACAGTGAGAGGCCCGCGTACCGCAAAAAAAAAAACACAAAAAATCCCAAAAAACCCCACAATGAGATACTATCAATACTTCACAAGATGGCTATAATAAAAAAGAAAGACAATAACAAATATTGGTGAGGATGTGGAGAAATTAGAACACTCACATTGCTGGTGGGAGTAAAATGTGGCAGACACTTTAGAAAAGAGTTTAGAAGCTCCTTAAAATTGATAAACATAATTACCATATAACCCAGCGAGTTCATTCCTAGGTAACTACCCAAGCACAATAAAAATGTACCTTCACACACAAATTTGTACATGAATGTTCAAAAAGTGGAAAGAACGCAAATGTCTATCACCTGATGAATGCATAAGCAATATATGGTATAGCCATATAAGGGAATATTATTTGGCAGTAAAAAGGAATGAATTACTGATATGTGCTACACTAAGCACATTATGCTAATTAAAATTAGCCAGTCACAAAAAACTTCATATGTCCTATGATCTCATTTATATGAAATGTCCAGAATAGACAAATGTATAGAGATACAATGTAGATGAATGATTGTCTAGGGCTGGGGGCAGAATAGAGGGCAGGGAGTATGGAAGATGACCGCTAATGGGTACAAGGTTTCTTTTTGGAATTATGAAAATGTTTAAAAATTAGATTATGGTGATGGTGGTACAACTGTATAAATATACTAAAAACCACTAAATTGTTCAATTTAAACAGGTGAACTTTACCGTGTCTAAACTATATCAATAAGGCTGTTAAAATCAGCAACAACAACATGATCAGCATGACGAGAGAGAAAATGGCTAAGGAGAGAGTAGAAGGAGAGGAGGCAGGGTCCAGGTCTGTAGGGACTTCACGCCATAGTGAGGATTTATAAGGGTTCAGAAGTTTTCAAGCCACTAGGGATTTTTAAGCAGAAGACTGACATGATCTGATTCATGTTTTAAAGAGATCACTCTGGCAGTGGAAAACAGACTGGAGAAAAGCAACCAGCAAAAGAGAAAACAATTAGGGAGCTACTGAAGTAGATAGGAGTGAGGTGATGGCTGATAAGGTGGTAGCAGTGCAGGTGATGAAAAGTGGTGAATTCAGAATATATTTTAATGGAATTGCTGTGACTTGTACGTGGGCTGTGAGAAAGGGAAGTCAAGGATCTTTGGCCATAGCAACAAGATAAATAGAAGAGCCATTAACTGAAATGGGAAATCTAGAAGAGAAGCAGGTTTGGTAGGGGCAGGGCTGGGAAACAAGAGTTTCTTTTGACTATGCTAAGTTTAAGAAATTCATTGGACATCCAGGTTGAGATATCAACAAGTGGGTAATTGAATATAAACATCTGGAGTACAGGGGAGAGGCCAGAGCTGGAGATATATAAATCTTGGACTCATCCATCCTGGAAGTGAATGAAATCATACAGGTGTGAGTATGGATACAAAAGAGAAGGGGGTCAAAGTTTGAGCACTGGATCACTCTATCATTTAAAGGTCAGGAACAGAAAAGGAGTCAATAAAGAAATCAGGAAAGAATGGCTAGTGTGGAAAGAGGGAAAGCGGTAGAATAGTGATAGCCAAGTGAAGAAAATTTAAAGAAAGAGTTCAGTCAAGCCACTTGCTGAGAGATCAAATGAGATGATGATGGAGATTTGATTATGGGACTTGACAGAAGTAGAGAGAATGCTTCATGGTACTGAAATTAAACTGGAAATTAAATTTGCTGCTACTTTCACTTTTAGTTCCTGGTCTTATAGGTTATTATATAACAGTGCTTGTACAATAAAGAGTGCTATGCAATGATAAGGTATTATAACTTTTGTTGTGATTTACACTATGTGTATTGCACAGCCATACAAAATCTACATAAAACTCTGCATTCCCAAAATTTCTAACAAGCCTGTGTCATAGACTAAAAAAGGTAATAATTATAAAAATATATAAATGTTAATATTAAAAATTTTTTTTTGATCCTTCTATTTTCATATCTTTTTCTGTTGTGTATCAGAGATGCAAGTCCAACTAAAAGTGCTAATTAAATCTTTTGAAGAAACATACTAATAGGTTGATGAATAAAATCCTTTGAGTAGCATTTTCTAGATCTTTCAGAAAAAAATAGCCAACTCTGTATGTAACTAGAAAGTAGAAACTCAAATGTTCTTTCGTCTGTAAATGCATTTTAAAGGTTATTCACTTCATTTCCTTCATTTTAAACTTGAGGAAACCAAGAAGACCGTACATATATTTAGTGGAACACTGAAAGAGGCCTTCTGATTCCTACTGTAGTGTTTACTGAATCCTACTATTTGACTAAACATAATTCATAAAGTCAATTTGTAGAATTTGTGGTGTTGAGTTAGACATTATTTGTGTCAAAGTATGAATTTATAGTTGCAGTATTACTTTGGTTACTGGAGAATAAAATTCTATGGGGAAAATATGCATAAATAGCAGTAATTTAAGTAGAGCAGGATGAGGTATGGGATGTCCCTGAAATCATTTGAGTAAATAATATACATTAAAACCACCTTAATATCTATTTTCTAACCATCTTTATTAAATTATTGCCTTTTAATTTTAAAATTCATGATTAAAAAACCCAAATATTTCCAAGTTTTTCTTCTTATATCAAACACTCAGGATAATGTATTTTTCTTCACTTGGTTCCCAGTGAACCTCACCTGGAACCTCACCTGGATGAGGTGAGGTTAGATGAAGCCTCACCTGGAACCCTTGTGAGCCCTTCAGGCAACTGATCAGAGCATCTAAAGAGATGTCTGAAAACATGTCTTAGCCAAAAGCTTCATGTACTCCACATATTATTAAGTATCAAAATGATTTCTTCCAGGGTACACTATAGCATCTCCTTCAAGGAGGGTTTCAGAGCTTTGTTTTTATTTCCCCTTGAATACGATGGGTGTGAGCTGCTTTGTATAACTCACGAGGCTTATTCTAATGTAATTCTAATGTAATGTTACAAGTTCTCTTTTAGGCACAAACTTTAGTTCAAATGTATACTCACAGGAACTGGCAGGAAACAGCTATGGAGCTCTGGCTCTCCTGATATGTTAGGTTCATTAGCGGGTATGTCCTCTTGTCTGGGGCAGACGTGGACTTGAGGGTGCACTTTTCTATTTTTATTCTTCCAGTGTGGGCTTACTCTTGACCTCTATGTTTGGCTATAGTGCAGCAGGCTGTAGCATTATGTGGTAGACTCATGAAATTGGATTCTAATTCTAGTTCGACTTCTCTGAATGTTAGATTTTTAGTCAGTGAAACAGGAACTGCTCTATCCACCACAGCATTATTGGTTAGATTAAATCAGTTAATATATGAAAGGATTTTGAGACATTTGAAGCATCATGCTGATGTTTTTCCTTCCTAATTCTGCTTTGGGGTCTATATGTTCCACATATACAGATATGCTTTGCCTTGGATTATACATTTGCAAAACAGAAAAACCAAGTTTATGTTAGTTTCTATAAAAACTATTCAACAAGTTATGGATGACTTGTGTATACTTCTAAATAGTGTTAATAACACTATGCTATTCAGCTGGCAAATTGCTGAGTTATAGAATATCTCGATATCAGTTCTCAGCCTTGGCTACACAATAGAATCACCTGGGGAGTTTCAAAAATTCCCATTACCCAGCTCACATCCAGGCTAATGAAATCAGTTTCTTTGGGGATGAGGCCAGGGCATGAGTATTTTTCAAAGTTCCTGAGCAGCCTCCATCGGGCATCATGGAATTTCCTCAAAAAACTAAAATAGAACTACCATATGATCCAGTAATTTGACTCCTGGATATATATCCAGAAAAAATGAAAACACTAATTTGAAAAGATATATGCACCCCAATGTTCATAGAAGCACTGTTTACAATATCCAAGACATGGAAATAACCCAAGTGCCCATAAATAGACAAATGGATAAAGAAGACATAGTATATATACACAATAGAATATTACTCAGCCATAAAAAAGGATGAAATTTTTCCATTTGCAACAACATGGATGAACTTGGAGGGTATTATGCTAAATGAAATAAGTCAGACAGAGAAAGACAAATACTGTATGATATCACTTATAAGTGGAATCTAAAAAATAGTACAAATGAATATATGCAACACAGAAACAGACTCATAGACATAGAAAACAACCTAGTGGTTACCAAAGGGAAAGGGTTGGGGGAGGGACAAATTAGGGATATGGGATTAACAGATACAAACCATTATGTATAAAATAAACAACAAGGATATATTGTATAGCACAGGGAATTATAGCCATTATCTTGTAGTAATTTATAATGGAATATAATCTGCAAAAATACTGAATCACTATGCTGTATACCTAAAATTAATATGATATTGTTAATCAACTATACTTCAATTAAAACAAAAGCTGAGCAGATTCTAATGTACAGCTGAGGTTGAGAATATCTGATATAAAGTATTATTTTATTGTGAAGGGGAGGATAAGCTGAACAGTCATTTGGACTGGGAAACAAAGGGAAGAGCTAAGAGAATGGATATGATGGCTAAGAGTTTTCATGTGGAATGGGAAGGAGTCAAATCTTACTTTCTGGCTTTCTTCAGCTCACTGTTTAGTACAACTCTATTATTCTCTATTATGCTCATCAATAATCAAAATGATTTATGCATTATAATACCTTTTCTAAGTAAAATTCCCTGATAATGAACTTCAAGTGACATGCACATGATTTTTTTGTAGATAATTTGTTAAAAAGAATATCCATTATTACACATCAGATTTCTAGTCTATGGAAATTAATACCTTGAATCTGGGTCGCACATTATGGTTTAAAAATCAGTTCCATATATTTTATGCCATTTAATCCTAGAGTAGAAAACAGATGATACTTAACGTCTATGAAAAATAGATATGTAAAAGTAAGTGTATTAAATTAGAATTCTTAGATATTTTGCCTTGTTTTATTGTGATGGGTAGTTTGAAAGTTGAGATGGTTTCATCATTCAGGTGGAACATCAAAGTTTACTAAGTACTTCTTTATGGCTAAAAAAGGCTAAGTGTGCTGGTTAGGTAAAATATGACATTCATTTAAATTCATTCAACTTCATTAGTGGTAGCATTTATTATGTATGTTCATTGCTATATGGAACTTATTTTAATCAGATTAGAAATTCATTAGTTCTTTAGGTCACATTAAGAGATACAGAGGTATACTTTTTCTAATAATAAAACTTTCCATTTGTTGAGTATTTTTGCTTTTCAAAGAATTGGAAGTGTTCATGTGAGTTCCAGTCAGCATACCATCTGTATAAGGCAGTTCTATAACTCTGAATTGTAGCTGAAACACGTTTAACTAATATTATTTGACAGAAAGGGACACTGAGGCCACAGCAAGCGTCTGGATCATGTGGTTAATTTAATGGTAAGACTGGTACACAGAACTTGGGTTCTGGGTTAGATAGACCTGGATTAAAATTCCAGCTTGACCAATTATACCTCTCACAAGTAGCTTGACCAATTATACCTCTTACAAGTTACTTATTTTCTCTGTGCCTTGGTTTCTTCATTTATAAAAAGGAAATAAGATTATTGTGAGGACTAAATGAAATAGCGTGTGTAAGCAGGACCAACTATGTAATTAGTGGGGCCTGATGCAAAATGAAAATGTGAGGCTCTTTGTTGAATGATTTTTAAGAATTACAAGCTGGTGACAGCAGAGCATTAAACCAAGTGTGGGGCACTTCCAAATGCAGAACTTTGTGCAGCTGCACAGTTCACACACCATGAAGCCAGGCCTGTGTGTAAGATACATGGTATTTATAGCATAAATACACTTTATATAGTATGAATAGCATAGTAGGCACTCAATGTATGGCAGCTGTTGTCTTGTTTTTTCCTATTTTCATTCAGACTTCTCCTCCCTGAATTAAAAAAATGTAGATTCGTTGTAATCAGTTGTTTTTCACCTGTAGCATTCCAATAAGTGATTACTTTTTTAAAGTAAAATCTCCAAGCTTTAGTAGAAATTATTGTGCTTTATCATGCTGCACACAGCATGTTTATTTGTACTATGTTTATTTTTTATTTACTTATTTTTTAACATCTTTATTGGAGTATAATTGCTTTACAATGTTGTGTTAGTTTCTGATGTATAACAAAGTGAATCAGCTATACGTATACACATGTCCCCATATCCCCTCCCTATTGCGCTCCCTCCCCCCCTCCCTATCCCACCCCTTTAGGTGGTCACAAAGCACTGAGCTGATCTCCCTGAGCTATGCGGCTGCTTCTCACTAGCTATCTGTTTTACATTTGGTAGTGTACATATATCAATGCTACTCTCTCACTTCATCCCAGCTTACCCTTCTGTACTATGTTTATGATGTCTCCTTGCACTTAAAAATTATGAATGACTTAGATTTTTTCCATATTGTACTTGACCAAATTTAACATTGTTTTTGTAGTAATCATTTAAGAAAACTCTGTTTTCTCTTAATGGCCCTTTTAATGCACCACTAGAAATGCCTTATGAAAATAGAGTAACTTGATTTATATGCCTGAAACCCATATTAGAATTTTCAGTTACCTCCTTGGTCTTTGCACTTCAATTGCTACTCTATAATTTTCATGTGAAATTATACAGTTCTTAAATGTTTTAAATATTTTCCTCCTTTTTTTTTCTTGTTAAATATGGAAAAAGTCTTGCTTTAAAGGGCACACACACATATTAGAGAGGTCTGAGTTTTCAAAAGAAAAATGAGTTAGGAAGGTAAAAAATACATAAAATATTTTTATTATGAGAGTGAATTACATAACCTCCTTCAGCCTCTTTCTGTTTGTTTGTTTGTTTTCTATCTATAGACTAGGGAGGTTGGACTGATATTCATTAAGTGCCCTCCAGTATTTGAATTCTTAAAATCTTGAATTTTATTTCTTCTGTTTCCTATTTCTTTACTCTCAGGGCCAGGCTTACTTTGTGTGCGTGTGTGTACATGTAGAATTGTATCATTGGACTCTCTCAAAAACTTTTTGAATGTTGTTGGTGGGTGGTAATGTTCTCATTTTATAAGGAGAAAAACAGAACCTCAGGAAAGAGTTAATGACTTGTCCAGATTCACACACTTCAATAAAAGTTAACATGGAACTCGAACTCCAAATTCTGAAACCTATTCCTAGTGTTCTCTTTCCTGAATGCTATAGAGCTAAACAAAGAAGTGGAGAGGTTTAGAAAAAGAAAAAGAGATGAAAGAAAACAGTGTAGTAGTTGTGGTGTGCTGGAGAATGTTTAAGAGCTGGCTGGGGGAAGGGGAGGGCCCTGGTTTGTAGTGTTTGCTCATTTCCCTGGTGTAATTATCCCCACAATTTCAACCTATTAGTGTGGTGCCCCTGAAGGTAGAGTTGGGAAGATATGCACACAGTAATGAGCCAGGATGAGTATGCTCCAGCATGCCACTGGTAGTGGATAAATATTACACTGAATCATGAAAAACGTTTTGAGAAACTGTCTCCAGATTTATAACTCAGGGGAGGGGGGAGCATAGTTTGGGGACTAGTACTATTGGTTTAAATGCTCCTTAGGCTTTCTCGTGGTCACTCCAAAGTTTTCATCTCAGCATTCCAAACCATTTCAGCCTGAAACCAAGGCAGAAAAAACCAGGAATTCAAAAGGAATTACACTTAAGTACTTTCCTTAATATAACCATTGAATGTTTAAGTTTTTATCTCTCAGTTTGAAAGACACCTGATGTTGTTAGAGTTACAAATCAAAACACTTACAATGACTATAAATACATTCTTTGAAAGAATCATGATATTTTAAGTTTGATAAGCATGTAAACTAAAACTTAATAATCCTCTCGTTAAGTCAAGCTATATAATTTATGGATTTTTTGAGAAATAATGTAAAAAAGGCCTTTAAATTTAGAGTGTTAAGAATAACTGTATGTTAATACTAACCCTACTATTCAAAGTAGGGGAAACAGAGGGCATTGATCTCAGTGGATTTTAAATGTGCTGATTCTGGGAGAAAAAAATTTTGTAATAACTTATCTTATTAATTATTCCTGTTAACAGGAATCATTAAATCAGAGAACTGGATTGAAGTTATGATATTTGTGGGGGAGAGGATATATGAACAATTTTTAACCTAAGCTGCCTGTGGTAAAGCATAATTTAAAACTTTATTAACTTTTTAGAATTAAAAACCTCACCTCATTACCTGATTAAAGACACCTGTCTGATTTATTTTACCTTAAATCCAACATTTGGCCTAGATCAAGGCAGGATAGGAAGAAGATTATCTTAAAAAACCCTATCTCAGGGCTTCCCTGGTGGCACAGTGGTTGGGAGTCCGCCTGCTGATGCAGGGGACAGGGGTTCATGCCCTGGTCCCGGAAGATCCCACATGCCGCGGAGCGGCTGGGCCCGTGAGCCATGGCCGCTGAGCCTGCGCGTCCGGAGCCTGTGCTCCGCAGCGGGAGAGGCCACAATGAGAGGCCCGCGTACCGCCAAAAAAAACCCCCAAAAAACCCTATCTCAGCTTCAAGAAGAGTATTAAGAAACTCAGGAGATGTCAGGAGCAGCTGGGATCCAAATAATAAATGACCCAACAGCATAAATGAAAAAACTGGAGAATGGAGATAATCTTGTCTGATGTGTTTAGGAAATAAGGACGGTGATACGTGAAGCTTTGAATAAGCAATAATAAAGTGAAACCGTTATAAACCATATTAAGGGGTTAGAGAAGTCAGTGGGAGCTTTGCCTAATTATCTAAAGAATGAAATAAGAGAAATTAATTTTAATTAAATTAATTAAATTAAATTAATTTCTCTTACTAATTAATAAGAGAAATTAATTTTCTGAGAGTATTAATATCTCGATGTCTTACTTTCTAACCTTAATATGACTCAACAGATGAGATCTTATTCAGTGTTCTGGCCTTAAGAAACGAAAGCAGAGTCTACAATGGAAAACCAGATCCTAATTTAAACAGGTCAGAGGAGCAGCAATTCTTTTTTTACTACATGGCACTTATCAATAGCTTTTGGAGCGTTTCATAAATGTTTCCTTCCTAACTGCTCTTTATCATTTTGTTCATAGCAAAGCTTTATCTCTGTATTACTCAAAAATCAGAAGATAAAACTTTTAAAAAATGTTCCCACAAATCGAGGGGAATATACAGTTCAGTTTTTACACTGTCGATTTCACCAAAGGCCTTGGTAAATATACCTAATCCATTGAAGCTCTTTGTAACATTCAAAAGCTGTGCTGCAGAGCTAAATTGGAGTTGGGAGTGGGCAGAAGGAGGTGCAGGATAAACCAGAAAAAACTATTCCAATTCATCAATTTTTCTTTATGTGAAATGGGCATTTTACCAACCATCAATTATTCTATGTTGTAGTTCTTAACCAATGAAAATAATGATAAAATCCCTACAAAGAGTGCTCTACTCCATTCAACATGGTGACAGCATTAATGTGTCGCAAACTACATTAATGAGGGAAGGCAAACCACGGATTTATGGGACTTTCCCCAAATATTTCCTGAAAATTTATCAATTATAAAAACTCTACTCACCTGCTCTGGATAGCCATCCATACTCCTTTGCCCTTTAGTTTGAATTAAGCACCGTCCAGGCTGAGGTCCCCGGGTGGCCTGTGAAGAGGGGATCTGAATAGGCAATGGTGACTGAAACTGCTGGATGGTCACTTTGTTTATGTTTCCCTCATATGGCTGCTGCTCCCGGCTACGATGTTGAAGGCTCTGGGACCCCATCAAGGTCTGGATGTGGCTGCCTGCCTGTGGAGAAGATAATCTGTCAGAAGATTTGTGGTGTTGAAAGGTTGTGATTAAATTAGAAAAAAGAAAGTACAGAATACTTCTCCAGTAAATAAAGTGCCATAATTTGGGCTTTCAGCCATGTCTAGGAAGGATAATGAAAAAACAGTAAGGGTCTGCCTGCTGTGGTTTGTGAAAATGCTAATATCGGAGCAAGGTCACGTTAAATACACTTGTCATCTGATGGCTTGCCAAAGCTTATTTTAGCCCCCATTTTAAGGAAACAAAGTTCAGTTTGGAAAATCTCAAGAAGAAAAAAAAGTCACAACTTAAAAAATAAAGTGGAGTTCTATCTGGCATTTCATTTAGAATAATAGCAGGGAGAGAGATGTAATATATGAAACATCAGGGAGAAAATTATAGAAGCTACTTTCTAATTCTGCAGCAAAAGAACTGAATTGCATATTTGCCTTTATGCCACACACATGTATAGGAAGCTTGTTCAGGTGAGTATAATCAATATTTATTAATTTTCTGCAATATTAAATCAAGAGTATGGTTTTTGCAATCTTTAAGTTCCATTAAAAATTAATCATGTGATAAATTCCTGCGAATATCTGTAGCCTGTAGAAGCACTAGATATGGAAAGGTCTTTAAAGTGAACTCTGCATGCAGATCATCTTCACATGAGCTTTCAGAGAGACTTAACAGTACCTCATTTAAAACAACAATGATCATTTATCAGCCCTTGAGGGTGGTTGCTAGAGGAGAAAGGGCATGCTTACTTTGGTCTCCCATCTTTAAATGACTGGTGCCTAATCCTGTTTCTCGTTCATTCCGATTTTCTTACCTTCATTCTAGCATGGGCTCCTTGAGTCATTCTACCTGATATCTTTTCTGTCAGGCAAGCAGTTCTGTTTGTGAGCTGATAACCTAGAACATGCCATTTGTTTATTTATTTAGCCATGCCTCGCAGCTTGTGGGGCTCTTAATTCCCCGACCAGGGATCAAACCTGTGCCCCCTGCAGTGGAAGGGCAGAGTCCTAACCACTGGACTGCCAGGGAAGTCCCCTAGAACGTGCCTTTTAAAATTAAGTATGGTTTAACATGGAGGTCTAACATGGGAAGTGAATGCTTATCTTTAATACTTTTAAACCTATGTTTTAATGCTGTGCTTGGTACTTCACCCAATGGATTACTTCCTGAATCCATTGTCTTTCTTTTGACCTTTTAAGGGTAGGTAATTTGGAATTTAAAAGTAAATTTCACCTTAGAATTCATTAGTTAGGAAAGTTTGTGAATTTTCCTGACTAATCAAGATTTTTAATTACTATGAAAAAGTCAGATTGGAGGTATAAAGGAAAAATTATTAAACAAGTATTCAAGGAAAAGATGAATTTTAATTATTTTAAAGTTCTTAAAGAAGAGCAACATAAGAGACATAGGAGATGACAGTGATCACGCAAAATCATTTAGAGAGGGAAGGCATGTTTTTTGATTCCAAACAAGAGGTAATTTCAGTGAAGAAAATATTCAAAATTATTATTTAGCAATATGCAAGGGAAAGAAAAAAATCATTTGATTATATTTTAGATATCCAACTGATTGTCTTATCATGTACAACTTTTTACATTCAAAAACAGTAAAGATATTTCAGTCATGAGAAACTGGAGGAAAAGATGCAAAAAAAAGTTTCAGGCTATAACAGCACAATAACAAAACAATTATCAATCTAATACTGTCTAATGCAACCAGGGATCAGTAAATTACGACAGCATAAACACAACTAAGATAACCTCATAAAGGGCAAATGTGTATTTCTCTAATGTATCTATTTCCTTCTCAGAAATCTAAATGAAAGATGTCACAACTTTCTCAGCCATTCTAGAAGACTGAACACCCTTCTGGTCGAGTTTTTCCTTGTTGCAAATTCAATTCTCTCCTACCTCCTTGGAATTTCATGTTCTCTTGTTTAGGCAAGGAAAGCCATGATAAACCCAGTATCACATTTGGGGCTGCTGTACTCTGAATGAAGTCACTGGCCTGATGAGTTATTTAGTTAGAGAAAATGATTTCCTGGAGCTAGAGGAACTGGGGGTGTAGGTGGACTAAGGCTGACTGGCCTGGCTACTGAACAAGCAATTGATTTTACATTTATATCTGCTTCTCACATCCACTGGTATAATACTCATGGGTCTTCAGTTAGTCCTTGAGCCAATGGGAAAGAGGAAGACTGGTTGTTTAATTGAAAGTGACAGACAAGCAAATAATTTTTATACCCAGAAAAACTTAGAGAGCTCCAGAACATAGCTTTAGTCCCACAATGCATAATCCATTAGAAAGTCAATAATGACTGCTTAATAATAATTTCATTGATTACAATATTCTGGTAATGGTCTATCTAAGGGTAAAAAAACATAGATATTATAGAACTATAATACCCTTTAGACTTATTTTTATGGTTTATTTTTTCCTTCTGATGGGACAGTTTAAACTTTAATTATGCTTTGATTTGAAACTCTTTGAGGGCAAGCACCACATCTTACTTACCATCTTTAATAACCAGCACAGTAACTGGCACTTAAGAAGCAATGGCTACTATTCAAATACTAGGTGCTAGATAATGTACTAAAACTTACCTTATACATATTGCCTCCTTTAATCCTTACAATAGCATTAAGGGATAATTATTATTAGTTATTATTACTTAATTTTACTGAGGAGGAAACTAAGGCTTGGAGAGGTTAAGTAACTTTCCCCAGTAATTTGCACAACTGGTAAACTGGCCTGACTGGGATTTGAACCAAGGCTGTCTGGCAATCAGAGTTCATGCTCTTAAACATAAAATTACATTGCAACCACCATTCCCCAGAATTGTCTCTCTTCCTACAATAGTTGAACTATGAAATGAAAAGAAACCACAGAAAGGAACAGAAGGATCTGATTGTTAAGGAAGGATATATTAAATTTCTTTAGCAGCTCTTCAATTTGCCAAAGGGCCATTCCTACTTATTGAATTAGGTCTATTATCTATTTTAGATCCTACGTATTTGACTTAGAACTTTATACTTGAGCAATTAGGAGGATACTCTGTGTATTTAGTAATCTTTCCATGATTATGAAATAATGACACTCATGTTCACAGGTGGCTTGGCAAAGCATAAAGTGGGCATGGAAGGAACATTCTGTAAAATGATTCTGTTCACATCAGTAGCAGTTTTTTCACTCTTTATTGGGGCTACCGGGTGCAATAAATGAGGATGGGGAATGACAGCTATAGAAAGCAAAGAATTAACACTAAATTCTTTGTGAAGGTAAGCAAATATGAATGACACAAGACATCTAAAGGGACAATTACGGTGTGGAGGGACTGTAAAGAGTAAGTTATTTTGACTGGCACAGAGGCTTAAGAAAGGTAATAAGGATGCTCATGATGAAGTACAAAGGACTGATGAAAATGTAGGAAATATCGAGACTGGATTCGTTCAGATAGAGGGTTAGCTATGAGGACACTGACTCATACTGAAGGAGAATTTGAACATGAAGGTTTCTAAAAAGGCTGAGGTACACATTTTGAATGATAAAAAGAAATAGAGATTTGACATTTGTTTTGAACTTTCAATGGGAGGTTGGATAAAATAACATGTATTTGAGAATAGTGATGGAATATGATGTTTTCAAGTTGACCCAAAACCATACTGTCAAAGTTTATGGGGAAAACTTCAATATCCATAGGACCCAAGGAAATATTTATGTCAAAGCCACAGAAAAGAAATGTGATTTGATACCAAATGGCACTGTTCATACGCAATTCATCTCACAGCTCATCAGGCTTATTATGTGGAAATTTGAAGTGTTTGGGAGGTTTTGTATGGTATAAAATAAATGACATTTTCACTACAACAAAGTTTTGGTTCACACTATTTTCTTAGAAAAGAGTGTTAGACTGAGAAGTTTATTACTCAATTTGGTTGTCACTTTTACTATCCATCTTTGCTCTTGGACCACTTGTGGTGCTCCCAAAAATCAAACACAGCCTCAAAGGATGACAGTTTATGCCACTGAGAATATTCAAATGGGTACAACTCATTCTCTAAAATTAAGTTCAAAAGAGTTCTAAAGATGTTTGGGGTCAGCGTCAACAATACAGAATTACATACAGAGGATAATTAAGTAACTGATTTCAAGGAAACATCAGCACTCATTTAAATGAGTCAGTTTCAGTAATTTTGTAAAACAACAACAAAACAGTCCTATCACTTTCTATATGCACCATGTACTCTGCAGTGTTTCTCCTCCCTTTGTTTTTTTTAACATGCACTTTTGGTTTTAGAAATTGAGACAGTAGGATTTCTGCTTCTGGTATGTGGAGTAGGTATACTGTTCCCTATTCCCTCCATTAAGAACAATGAAAAACTCTGGACATTGTACATAAACAAATATAGGAAAACTCTGGGAAGTAGACTGAAGAAGCCAAGGACCAAGTAACAAGATGGTGGTAAATTTCTCAGGTTTTATTTTTGTGTCATATATCCCAGACTAGGAGTTGAAAAAGTGGGCATCCCCTAAAATGCCAGCCAGTGCAGACAACAAAAACCCCAACAAAAGCCTACTCTCTCTAGCCAAAGAACCAGGAAAAAAGGGCATCCAAGCAAGACAGAACACTTTCAGATTGCTCTACTACAGCCAAACAACATGGAAAGAACTGTGGTCCCATCTCAACAATGCCAGCAAAGGCCAAGTGGGAAGCTGATACTTCTACCCTTATAGGGATTTAACAAGGCACAACACTCCTGCTGGGGTGGTGTCAGAGAAGGCCAAGTAAGGTGTCACTGCATTCATCCCCACTGGCCAGCAGTAAACCACTCCTCACCCAGTGGTGTTAATGGAGACCACATAAGGAGCATGAACTTACACTCTGACCCAGGAGTAATGAGGCACTCCTCTACCTTCCCATTAGGGTGGTTAGAGGAGGTCTTAGTAGAGAGTCAGGATTTTCTCCATCACCCAATTATAATGAGGCTACTCCCACTGAGGTATCAGTGGGGCCATCTGGGAGCTGGAACTTCAATCCCCACCTAGCAATAACAAGGAGACTTTGCCTCAAGTGTCACTGGATGCTAAATGGAAAAATTGGACTTGTACCTCCACTTGGCCAAAATGAGGTGCTCCACCATTCCCCAAATAGAGTGGTGTCAGAGAAGGCCAGCTGCAACAGATGGTTAAATACAATCCAGAGTTTTATAACATATTATGAAAATGTCTAGGTTTTAATCATACCAAGAACAAGGAAGATCTCAAACAATGAAAAAAAGACCACCAATAGAGGCCAACATTGAGAAGACAGAAATTAGAATTACCTGACAAAGATTTTTAAGACAACAATTAAAAAAGTGCTTCAATGACCAATTACACAAATGCTTGAAAAAAACTAAAAAATAGAAAATTCTGAAGAAATATAATGTCTTAGCTAAGAAACAGAAGATGTAAAGAAGAAACAAATAGAAATTTTAGAGCTGGAAAATACAATAACTGAAAAGCTCTGTGAGTAGACTTAACATCAGAATGTAGAGAACAGAGGAAAGAAACAATAACCTGAAAGATAAGACAGTAGAAATTATCTAATCTGTAACGGAGAGAAAACACATTGAAAAAAAACCAAACAGTCTCAGAGACTCTGTTCAAAAGTTCCAACAGTAATATCAAAAAAGAGGAGAAAGAAAGTGGAGCTGAAAAATTAAAAGAAGAAATAATGGCTGAAAAATTCTGAAATTTGGCAAATCTTGTAGATTTAAGAAGCAGAGAGAATACCACACAGGGTAAACCCAAAGAAATCCATGCACAAACACATGATAATCAAACTTGTGAAAACTAAAGACAAGGGAGAAATCTTAAAAGCAGCTGGAGAAAAATGACATCTTACCTATAGAGGAAAAACAATTTGAATGACAGTGGATATCTCATCAAAAACCATGGAGGACAGGGCTTCCCTGGTGGCCCAGTGGTTGAGAGTCCGCCTGCCGATGCAGGGGACACGGGTTTGTGCCTGGTCCGGGAAGATCCCACATGTCGCGGAGTGGCTGTGCCTGTGAGCCATGGCCGCTGAGCCTGCGCGTCCAGAGCCTGCGCTCCGCAATGGGAGAGGCCACAACAGTGAGAGGCCCTTGTACCGCAAAAAAAAAAAAAAACAACAAAAAAACCCCATGGAGGACAGAGGAAGTGACACAATATTTTTCAAGTGCTGAAGGAAAAGAATTGTCACCCCAACGTCCTATACTTGTGAAAATATTCTTCAGTAATTAAAGAGAAATTGAAACATTCTCAGATGAGGGAAAATGAAGAGTATCTGTCACCACTAGACTTATCCTAAAATAATAGCTAAAGGAATTTCTCTAAATCAAAAGAAAATGATAAAAGAAGAAAATTTGGAACATTAGGAAAGGAGAAAGAACATGGCAAGCAAATATATGGGTAAAAAAAAAAAAGCTCTCTTTTTCCTCTTGAATTTTCAAAATTATGTTTGATGATTGAAGTAAAATTATGTTACTGTCTGAGGTGATTCTAAATGTATATACACTGAGGAGGGTGAAGGGACAGAATAAAGAGGAATTTTATAGGATGAAGAAGAGTCAATCCACCAAGAAGACATAGCAATCCTAAATGTATACACAACAAACAACAGAGGTGCAAATGTGTAAAGCAAAATTGATAGAACTAAGAAAAAAATAGACAAGTTCGTTATTGTTATAGTTGGAGATTTCAACACCCTTCTCTAAACAACTGATAGAAGAACTAGACTGAAAATTAGCAAGAAAAAGAAGAATTCAACAATACCATCAACCCACCAGATCTAATTATCACTTACAGAACATTCTATCTGACAGCAGCAGGATACACATTCTCTTCAAGTTCCTACAGAATATTTACTAAGACCATATCCTGATTTGGAAAACAAATCTCAACAAATTTTTTTTTTTCCAACAAATTTTAAAGAACTGAAATCACACAGAATGTGTTCTCCAGCCACAATAAATCAAACTAGGAATGAATGATAGAAAAATAAAAGGAAAATATTCAAACACTTGGGAGCTAAACAATGTAGTTCTAAATAATTCATGGATCAGAGAGGAAGTCTCAAGGGAAATAAAACAATACATTGAACTGAATGTAAATGCAAATTTGCAAAATACAGCTAAAGTAGTGCATATACTAGAAAAGAAGACACCTCAAATCAGTAATTAAGATACTACCTCAATAGCTTAGAAAAATAGGAGTCAAATAAACCAAAAGCAAGTGAAGGTAGGAAATAATAAAAAAGTTCAGAAATTGATGAAACAAAATGAATTACAGATAAAATGAATAAAACAAAGAGCTGGTTCTTTGAAAAGATCAATAAAATTGACATACTTCTAGCAAGACTGAAAAAGAAAACGAAAGACACAAATTACCAAAATCAAGAGTGAAGGGGATATCAATAAAGGCCCTGCAGACATCATAAGGATAATAAGGTATAATACTACAAATAACTCTACATAAGTAAATTTGACAACTCATATGAAATGATTCATTTCCTCAAAAAACACAAACTACCATAACTCACACAATATGAACTAGGTAATTTGAATAGTCCTGAAACTATCAAGGTTGGATATAATTTAAAAACTTCCAGGAAAAAAACCTCTGGGCCCAGATGGTTACACTGGAGAATTCTATCAAACGTTTAAATAAGAGTCAACAGTAATTCTGCACATACATACTTTTCCAGATAATAGATGAGGCAGAAAAGCTTCTCAATTTGTGAATAAAACCACATAAGGACAGTACAAAAAAAAAAAAAAAAGAAAGAAAGAAAGAAAAAGAAAATTACAGACTAATATCCTTTAGAATACTGATGCCAAAGTCCTTAACAAAATATTGGCAAATAGCATATATACAAAAAGAAACATCAATGGCTGAGTGGGGGTTACTTGAATAATACAAAACTTTTTCAATATTTGAAAATCAACCAATGCAATGCCTTGTATTAATGGGCTACAGAAGAAAAATCATGTGATCATATCAAACGAAGCAGAATAATGTTGTCTTGAAGATAAGAGTGTATTTATGTCAAGCACCTTAGTACAATGCCTAATATGTATTGTAGATACTGTTTTATGATTATGACAACCAAACTGTTAAGCTTTATTTTTTTCCTCTTGTGGTGTTTGTATTCAGCTAGGGCAATTTTGATGCCAAAAATCTATGTTCTCCCATGTGGACATTAGAGGACAAACTTTTACAAATACATGAAAGGGAGCTCTGAAGCTTGAAGGAGAGGGGGTAGGAAGTTGCTGTTTCTCTTGCCCTAGGGACTTGGTGACAGTGCATTCTGCTGGCACAGTGCAGTATTGGGGGAGGGGATTCAAATTATTTGCTGATCTTAAATTTTTTAGAGCCAAATACTGGTAATATACTCCAGTGCTTCAAATGACAGATAAAAAAGTGAGGCAATAGGGCCTTTCCCTTCAGTGCATATGCCTTAGGATGGTAGCTGGCTGATATGTGCAGGCAGTCATTTGTGGCTTAGTGTATCTCTATAAGCAAATTTTTCTGTGATTAAATGTCAACTTATAAAACATAGCTCTGGAATTGGAAATTATTAAGCAAAATGAAAAAAACAACAGAGGATCCATAATAGAAAAAATGGTGAAATTAGAGCTAAATCTACACATTCCACCTACAGTTTGTTGTGTGATGATGCTGACTTTTACATTCCTGAAATAAAATGAAAAGGAAGATGTTAGCACTAAAATAAAAGTTTGACAATTACTTATTTTGCCCTTAAGATTTCTAGGAACCTAAAGGTAGTGGAGTAAGTCAGATAAAAATCAAGTGTCAAGAAATGGCACCTTATCATTTTGACATCCTCTATTTGGCAGCAATCCTTGATCATCTGCCAGTTGTCATGTGGTTTAGGTCTTCAAATTACATACTCAATCACGGGCATTTTCATTACAATGGTTTAATTTCACATTTTATTTTTGCTTTTATATTTCTTCTGAAATGAAGATAGTATAAATGTTATTGAGTTAGCTCCATTTTCTGAAGTCGAATAGTCATTTGTGTTAAGAAACACCTATGTTAAGAATTGATGAAGTAAGTAGTTTTAATCTGCCACTGTTTTCTATTGCTTTGATCTGTGGCAAGATTTTTTTTTTTCCTCTTACTTAATAGCCATTTGATAGACACTCTTTGGGTTTGCACTTTTATTAAGGAAATAATGTAGAGTCAGTCTGGATAAGAACAATCTCCTGATTTTATGACAGTAATGTCCCACACTACTGGAGATAGCTATATTGTTGCACTGGTATTAGGAGATAAAATAATGTGCTTTGTGAATTAAAGAATTAATGTTGTATTAAGTACGAAAATCCAATACAAAAGTGACTGTGAAACTAAACAATATTCAGCTGTCGTTCTTGCTGTAAGTTAGGGAAGAATTTTCCATTCACATTTCTACAACTTCCTACCTGAACTATTTTTTAGTACAAATTTAATTACATAATAGGAATAGAGTAAGTTTTAAAAATACCTATGAATTAAATAATACTAAAATCAACTGATTAAAATATATTATATCATCCTGGCTGTTTAGATTAACAAAAGGAATATTTGAAATGGATCATTAAATACAGAAAATTATTTCATTGATTTTTTTCAAAAGCTTCTTCCTGATTTAGCCACTAAGTGTATGGAACTGCCTCTGAAGGATCCCATTTTCGTGAAATTTTTGACTTCCTACTGGCCATGTACTCTTGCTTTGGCAATTAATTCTTGTTTAGCAAGCAAGTCTTTATATATTTTCAGCCTTCTCTCTCTTATATAAATAATTTCTAATTATAGGGAGATTTGAATCTAATTGGATGTATTCATTCTTATTTCTCTAGTATAGCAAAAGGCATGGCTTCATGGGCGCACTGGAAAAGGTAACACAATCATCAATCAATAAGCTTTTTTTTAAAAAGAGTACATTTAGTTCATCTGAATAACAGTTCTGATACTGGTAAACCCAAAAGAAGTGCAATATGAAAGTCTCAAGACTAGATTTGAACCCTTAGCTTACAATTCCTGTAATTGTTCTTTGGAATGTTCTATATATTTTAACTTGTACAACCCCAAACAGTGCATTTTTATCCTGTTCTAGAACAATGACATATCTATTCCATAAAGACCATGCTGAGGTTAGTGTGGTAGAGACAGAGGCATGTATTTGTTAGGGAGGGAAATTAGTGTCTGTCTTAATATAGACACTAAATATAAGCATCAAAAATTTCAATGAGCCTTCAATACGCGTTTGATAGATGCCTAAAAATGTCATCAATAGTTGATCCTTAATCACAGAAGTCCCCTAAGATATAATTTCCATCTACTTACTTTATTCCTAATCCTTCCTAACCTGGAGTGATATTTATGACAGTGGGTATGTTCACCTCTCAGGCAACTGGTGTGATTGGAACTGTTGCTTAAAACTCCCTTTTCAACCTAAGGGTGAAATTAAGGTGTGGATTCTTACTATTCACACAAATATTCAGTTCCAGATTATTTCTGAATACCGAAACTCAAAGGAAAGTGGAGTTGCATTATCATTGATCTAGAGAGTCAAAGTTCTGCTAGGGTTAGAGGTTCTTTTTCATTTGGACACATTTGGTGTTTTCCCACAGTTCCGCTTTCCTTTTTAAACTTATGTCCCTTGAAAAAAGTGGCTTTTGGTCAAAAGAAAAACTCAATATATTTGTGTAAGAAATATCTCTCTGGGGGCAACAGATAGTGCTAAAAGTTTTTGTTTATTTGTTTTTGATAATTAAAAAATCTGTAATTGTATGACTTCATCAATCTACCCTTTCACTGACTCACTTCTCGTTTTGGGGGCAAAGCTCACTGATAGCAAATGCATTTGACTGCTATTTATTTCTTCTTGAAGTCCAGCAGCCTCAGTAGAAGTGACACCAACATGAGTGAGGGTGATAGGAAGAGGATGGTTGAGGGAAGCAAGGAGAATCTCAACCTACCAACTGACTCAAAAAGATCTCTTTTCCTAATGTTTATAAAAATGTTTGGAGTTCAAAATGACTATTAAGGATTCCGGACGCGCAGGCTCAGCGGCCATGGCTCACAGGCCCAGCCGCTCCGCAGCATGTGGGATCTTCCCAGACTGGGTCACGAACCCGTGTCCCCTGCATTGGCAGGCGGACTCTCAACCACTGTGCCACCAGGGAAGCCCTCCAGTCTGTTTTTGAGTTTCAGTGATGACCCAGTCTACCAGAAGAAAAATTTACTGCAACCAGTGCAAAATTTCCTCCTATCAGAGGAGAAAAATGAGGCTTGGGAAAGAGAATCAGAAAAGAGGGAGCCAGGATTGTGCTTGGCATTACTCACAGTAATAGAGAATATTGGTTTTGTTTGCTTATGAACTGATGAAGTCAAGGCATTACTCCTGGGCATTCTTCACTGTTAATAACGCATATTGCTTTAGGAGGGAAAAAATACAAAACCTCAGGTGAAACTTACACTACTTGACCTATTTCTTTCTGTACAAAAGGAGAGTTTAGCTACGGCATTGACATTCACTAAAGTTTAAAAAGCATTTTTTTAGAATTTCAATATTACTTAAACTAGAGCAGATATGCTTGACTTTTATGTTATTGATGGAAATAGGAAACATTTCTATTTCCTGTCTCTTATCTCTCATATGTTAAGGTTTACCCAGTTGATTTTCATACCTGCTTCATCCACACCTTGACTTGCTCTCTTATAGCCTCAGGATTTGTTCTACTTGTTGCCATTCCTATGCTTTCTAATATTTAAATCTTCACCTATCTTTCTTGTTTATTCCAGACTTTCCTCTATTTCTGTGTAAGTGAGTTACATCCGCCTTCCGCCCCTGCCCCACCTCCCGTCCCCTGTCTTTGATATAAGGGATTCCAACAGCAATAATGTCCATTCTCAGTTAAATATAAAAGCCAATAATTGTAGCTACATTTATTTCAGTTGTACATATATAGAGTACTGATAGCAATATTTGTTTTTAAAGGCAGTAATTTTGGAGAAAATTACTTTTCAATGACTACAACTTAAAGATTATACATTTTAGATAAGATTTTTTTATAGCATAATAAAATGATTTTATTTAAATTACTAAATGTATAGCTTGATTTTTCTTAAGTTGATTTTCTTTTAAACATCTACTTATTTAAAAATGACATAAATTTATTCTTACCCTGTGAAAAATTCTACAACAGACTGATTTTTGTTACCAAGTGAAAAATCAATCCCAGTAGTAGTTTGATTCAGTTGTTTTAAACACAAATGATGGTGTGGTTGTATAGTCAATAGCAAAACAATTTAAGATTTTCAAAAGATATTTTAGACTTGATCTTTCTATATATGTATAAAAAGAAACAGTAAAATGCATTATACTAAGAAACATGACAAATGGCAAAATTATAATAAGGAATGAATATTAATAAATTAAAAAAATTTTTAATACATCATATGGTCTGAAAAAGCAAAAATTTCGATTTGGGGGCCTGTGAAAGAAAGAATTAAAAGAACATAAAAATGATCAAACCCCACATAATTTCTTTTAGTTTCTGCTAATGAGTTCCTGGGCATGCCTCAGAGATGACGAGCATCTGGAAATCCTGAAGCTCTTAATGGCTGAGCTTGCAATGGCTGGCATTGTAGATGTGAGAAAATCATGGGCAAGTTCAGCATAAGGGGCATGTCTGTGAGCCAAGACTAAATTAGCTACATTTTTATACCTTTTTCTTCAACTATGTACATCCTGATGTTGACCCTTGATACCCACCTTTATTATTCTAACTGCCAAGTCATTATGCACTTAACCTAGAATAACAGACACTTGAGGAGGGAAGGGTCACTAATGCTGAAGGAGACCTTTGAATGTCTAGTCTTTACATATTAAAGAATTTTCAGATTTAATATCACTGGAATTTTAAAGTTTCTTGGTTACTCTTTCAAGAAGAGGAATGTTTTAAGTTTCATTTGTTTTAATATGTCACTTCAGCCTTTTTGCTGCAATGTTTTCCTGCTCCAGCATTTTAACATACCCTTACAGGTAGTGTCCTTCAATTTAAAATCTTCTCAGGGATATTAAAGCTTTTTAAGACTCTCAATACTTTTAACAGAGTTTGTCATTTCAGATTTAGAGAAAAACAGCCTTGTCATCCTTATGGAGAATGCTACCAAATCAGAGTACAATGTCTGACTTTAAAATGAAAATGGTTTTCGTTTATATTTTACATTATGACCTTCATACTATATTCGGTTACATTTAGGAGAGTCATCTAAAATATTTAGTCACCCATGTGATCTTGGCAAGTAACCTAACCTCAACTCCAAGTCTCTAACTGAGAAAGTCTAAATTCAATTTCTTCTTTCATTAAAGTGGACAAAAATAATAGTGTTTACCTCATATGATTGTTGTGAAGATAAGACGAACAAATACATGAAAGCATTTAGCACAATGCCTGATACAGGGTAGTATTTAATGCATGGTACCTCATAGTTCTCACCATGGTGACTGTGACTTAATCCAATAGACTGAAGCAGTAAAAGCAATGATGTGATACGACTCTAAAATGCAGATACTCCTTCTGAGCACTTTTGTTAAAAACTAAAGTTTTTAACAGCAATTCTCAAAGTGCTCAAGCAGTACTGTCTGGAATTTGAGGGTGTGAGGGTGGATTTACCTTACTGTGACATGCTCTTCTAGCAGTGATTCCCAGACTTTTTGAATTAATGGACACCAGAATTTGAGATTTTGGAGACTGACATAGCACGGGAGAATTTAAAAACTACCTCCTACTATTATGCTACTGAAAAAAGAGGCTAGGATTCAACACCCTCAACACTTTGCCATATATTAGCCACTCTCAGGTACATAGAACAATGATGGTGGACACAGGAGCAAAATTCTTTCTGATAGATGAACACATTTTGTTTATGTTATATATCTAAACCTCTGAATCCACAGGTTGGAGGGTACCCATATTTGTTCTCCTGTAATGCTTGGAGTACTGCTAGGCATAGCCATAGGTATTACCAATATTAGTTCAAAAGATACAACAACTAGAACAGAGAGCCACAAGTTCAATCATAGTCTTTCTAAAATGGATTTCCCACGGAATCTCTGCAGCATCACAGTACTTTCTGATCACAGTAGTATCACAGTACTAGAACTACACAGTAGTATTATCCTAGTAGTAGCATCATAGTAGTATCCCTTGGCATAGAGATAAGATTTAAAAAATCTTCGGCAGAGACTTTGAGAAGCAGCCTCAAATGGGGTACTGACTAAGACTTCTTCACCACTTATTATCCTTGATTCCGCATTCCATTTGTAGTTTAATTTCTGATTTTTCATTCTCATCCTATCTAGCCTAATGACTACTTACTTCAGGACAATGGCAAAACCAACACTGACTTAAAAAAAAATTGATTGTAGAATAAAATATAAACTCAAAGAATAATAGTACAACGTTCACCCCTATTTTGGTAAATCCAGCAGCCCAGGCTAATAATCCATTACCATTTTAATTTCCTTAGGTTGATTCTCACTAGAATTTTAACTTGATATCCTCAATTAATATATAATAAAAAACTAAAATTGAATATTTAAAGCATTCTTTATTCTCTTTACTCTGTGACGTAATAGGTAAATATATCCATTATTACGTTCTAAAGTCTCAGATTTTAGGCAAAAGTGTTATAACGTAGGGTAGTCAGAAAATGCTTATGATAGTAGGAAGAAGCTATAAGTGAGTTTACACATGAAAGACATGGTAAAATTTTAAATACATATTACATTATTTCACATTTGACAAGACGTATAAAAGGCTACTGAAATTTTCAGATAGATTAAACAATTATTTTAGCCGTTAACAAGAATAACTAGCTCACAAATGTTTAATCAATACAGAATTGCATGGGGTTCTCATAGCAAGTAGAGAAGCAAGCAAATGATCATCATGATTTGTACTGATGATATGATTAAACATAATATTATGGACTTTGAAAATAGATTTTATGTAAAATGGATGCATGAATGGATAATGTAAATACCTGTTAATTCCATTTAGAGTAATAAATGAATAAGGCTTTTCCTTTTATGGGAAAATTATAGTAGCCCTTTGCAACTAAGTACGTGATTACGGTTCTCTCTTTGGTTAGGTTATGTAAGGGTCCCTTGGCTCTGCTAGGTACTCCTTCAATTTCCTACCATCACATTCACAATCTCCTCTTTTTTCATAAAGAAGCAGATTTCCCTACTTCCCTGAGATTTCCAACTTCCTCTTCACCAATCGCTTCTCATCAGCCTTTAAATGTAATCATCTTAAATATTCCTTCTGTCTTCCTCATGTCCCCTTCCAGATTCTACCGTAATTCTCTTTCCTTTTAAAAGGAAACTCCTTTCTTGAGTTTTTTTAAAGTTTCTCTATTTCTTAATGTAGGTTCCTATGGATTCTGCCCCGTCAGTTAAGTAAATTACTTTTTGTCGCTAAAGCCAAGGAGCGTTTACTCACTTACCTTGCTTGATTTTTTTTTTGCACCATGTGATACTGTTGACCTTTCCCTCCTTTAAACATTTTTTTCTACTTGATTTCTAAGGTGCCACTTTTCCTTGTTTTTCCTTCTACAGTTTTTTAGTGGTCATTGGAGTTGAAAGCACATCTATTCTATTCCAATAGATTAGTCAAGGCCAATCATATAATTCCATTCATCTTGCTAGGGGTGAGAAGTCCTTAGCTGTTTTGGATCAATGAGATGTAAAAAGAGGCTTGTGGGGGGATTTAGGGAAAAAAGGTTTTGCTTGTAAGAGACAGCTATGGGAAACTTGGTTCTCTCTCCTGATGGATTGGAAGGAGGAAGCTTGTTATCTTCAGTTGCCATAGGTAGCCATCTGATAATTATGAAAGGAACCAAGTTTAGGATAAAGCCAACAATATGAATGGAAAAGTGGAGAGGGAAAAAAAAAACTAAGTATTTAAAATTATCTAACTGAAGACTAATCAGAGCCTAGATCTTGTCTACTTCTTATGTTAGCTAAATATTTTAGTGTTCAAGCCTGGAATTTTCTATAACTTGTGGTAGAAAGAAACTTATTGACAAAATCGATGGTCATTTCTTCTCTGTTCTTGTTTCTAAGGACATGCCTTAAACGTTGGTGTTCTGTGGAGTTCTGTGTCGTCTATCTGTCTCACTCACGACTCAATTATGACTTATGTTTTAATTGCTAAATTTGTATCGCCAGCTAAGATTTCTCTCCTGAACGTCAGAAAACTATATCTAAATATCCACTAAAAATTTCCACTCAGATTTCCTAAAGGTACCTCAAATCTACATCTTAAAATTTAAACTTCCCTCCCCTCCTCCACTTACACCTATTACTCTTTTGCTTTCCCATCTCAGTGAATGGCACATCATGACTCATACAAATTAGAAACCTGGGGATTAGTCTTGGAACTCTTAGCTGTCTCTTAGGCCCTATGTCCAGTCAATCACAAGATCACGTTGGCTCTACCTTTTAAGAATATAGTGGATCTTTGCATTTTCTCTCTACCACCCGTTGCTTCCATCTACTCTCCCTTGGATTACAAGAGAAGCTTTGTAACTCATTCCATGGCCTCTAGTTTTTCTGCTCCCCAATTCGTTCTCTGAAAAGCTGTCAGAGTGCTCTTTAGACAAAAATTTAATGATGTCTCTTCCCTGTTTAAAACACTTCTTCCCATTTCTTTCAGGATAAAGCCCAGCATAATCTGGTTTATGCTTATCCTCCTAGCTTTCTTTTAAGCCACTCTTCTCTCTTAACTTTCTTTAATTTCTTTACTAAACTTGTGTCCTCTCCAGGTGCTCTCCTAACCATCTTCACAGGAGTATATCTGCAGTGCTGGATATTGCTCAATAGGCAGATTAATAACGTGTATAACACCTGCAAATCAGAATATTAACAATTATTTGGGGTAAAATAATTTGATATTTAATATATCCTTTTAAAAAAGCACTGAAGGGCTTCCCTGGTGGTGCAGCGGTTGAGAGTCCGCCTGCCGGTTCAGGGGACGCGGGTTTGTGCCCCGGTCCAGGAAGATCCCACATGCCGCGGAGCGGCTGGACCCGTGAGCCATGGCCGCTGAGCCTGCGTGTCCGGAGCCTGTGCTCCGCAGCAGGAGAGGCCACAACAGTGAGAGGCCCGCGTACAGCAAAACAAACAAACAAACAAACAAAAAAAACACTGAAGTATTTATCAAGGGAAAAAATCACCACTTATGTTACAAAGAAAGTATGGGATTATGTAGTGTATATGTTATGAAGCACAATTATAAAATGAACATTTATGAGCTTAAGAACTAGAGTGTAAGAATCACAATTCAGCTTAAGAAACAGAACAGTACTAAAACTAATATTAGCTTCCTCCCTGATTCTACCCCCAGCCTCCCCTTTAGAGATAACCATAATCTTAAAGTTATATTAACCATTCCCTTATAAAAAGTTTTTTCTCACTCATATACTTATGCCTAAATAATATATTTTTAGTTTTGCTTGTTTTTGAGATTTATAAATATGGAACTCTTGATGTGTGCCATCTTCTGAAACTTGTTTTTCACTCAAACTATGCTTCTAAAGTTTATACACATTATCCTAATTATAGCTAACAAATGTTCATTGCTGTAAAGTATTCCCTTGTGTGAATATTTTTTATCACATTTCTTGTGATAGACATTTAGGCTTATCCAGTATTCTACCATTGTACATGTTGGTATCTTGAATGACATACACAAGAGTTCTTCTAGGATATCTTAGGAGGCCAATTATTGGAATGTTGGGTATATGCATATTCAGCTTTAAAAGAGAATTTGTTGCCAATGTGATTGTGATTTATACTCCCACAAGAAGTATAGAGATTACATTGCTCTTATACTTGCAGAGAACTTATATTTTCATACTTCTTAATTTTTGTAAGTCCAGTAGGTATAAAATAGCATTTTTTCTGTATTTCCCTGATTGATAAAAAGGTTCAGTTTTATTTTAATGTTAATTTACTCTCCTGATGCCCTTGTATTTTACCATACTTTTGGTACTGTGTTATATGACTTTTCATATTGATTTGTAGGAGTTTTAAAAAATATATTCTGGAATATAAATCTCTTGTCCCTCATATATGTTGCAATTATCTTCTCGGTTATAGCTTTTTTTTGCTCCCTTTATGGTGATTTAACATGACGTATTACAATTACCTACTCATCACTGAACCTACCTCACCAGACTAATAGGTACTAGAGGTAAGACACCATACCATATTTTATTCATTTTTGTTCCCTAACATCTAGCAAGTACTCAACACATAGTAGTGCTGCTTAGCACATACAGTTGCTCACTAAGTGTCTGATGAATGAATGACAGGATGAATGAGTTGCTATGACTTTAGAAATGGTGAATCAATTTTTTGTGGTCAAATTTCATTTTATGCAAATTGGCTACACCATACTGCTGAATCCAACGGAGTCAGAAAGTATACATTACACAATTTCCGGTAGTTGCACTTCACAGGTGGGTGTCAGACACAAATAAGAGGTGACAGATCTTCAGATAGGTGGCAGGATGTCGTTTATAAAAATTCATTACCAGCTCTGAGCATTTGGCAATGTTCACTTTTCATTCTTTTCAATGCACTTACAGTTAACCAGACTCCCTATTGTGGGATAGTATTTAGCCTAAATTTATCACAAAGTTAGAAATGATGTTAAGATGCAAGATATGGATTACATATTACAATGGATATGCAAGATTCATGGTTTGTGTCATTAATTTGAAATTGGTTACCTTTTTAGTAATGGTGTCCGGAGGTACATCCCGCCTCCCAAGAGGATAAGGATTCCACTGGCCACTAGGAGATACATCTTCTTGTCCATTGTCTAAAATGTTGCTTTGCTGGGACGGGGTCTATTGCAAAAATGGTATGGCATTCTTTAGTGATGTAATAGAAGTTTATCATAGTTTTCTGAAAAGAGTCCCTCATGATTATGGTAAAATTAATTTTGTTTAATCACAGAAAAACATATATCCTAAACTGGAGGTATTATTATATACTATTTACGTGGTAAGAACTGTAAATTAATAGCTTTTTGGAAGCAGTGAGAAATTCAATTAAAATAACCATCTTATAGTTATTTACTGAATTTTAAAGAGAAGTTTAAATTTACAGTACTGGAATAAAAATAATCATTATAAAATTAACCAATTGTTAAAAACTACAACATTTAAAAGTTGCTTCATTTGTTTCTTTAGTGTGATCTTACCACTTGGAATATAAACTGAAACCATATAATACATAGTATGTAACTTCCAATATTCCAAACCATAACCTAAAACAAATTTTATAAGGCTGTATTGATTCGGGGAGAATGTGTCTTGCACTAATCCAAAATGGTATTAACACTAGCATAGTGCTAGATTCATGGCACTATGACATTATCTACAGATCGCTTAGAGGAAAGATTAACACATCAAAAAATATTGTGCTGTTAGAATTTCAGTGTAAATAAATCATAATTGTTTTGATTCCAAATTGATTTATATAGACCATTTATGCATTAAAGTTTACACTCTTCATATATATTTTATTTTTGGCTGATTTACTGCTTATTATTTTTAACAAATAATAATACTCCTGTATTTATTGTTATTACTACTAGATATTTTGGGAGGCTTCCGTAGTCTGACCTGAGTAACAGAAAATAATCATACATCATCAGAAAGATGGCATCCCGTGTTGGGATACAGTAATGGGATATTTTTCCTGTCGAAGCCGATTAACTTTTTCCATAGGCTTTCTCCTCCTCTAACCTACAGGATATACAAGTACTGCTTGATTTCCTGGGGAATTCTTATGTGGTGAGATATTATACTCAATGTTTCCTATGCCATTTTCTCCACATGTTTTGGAGGATCCCTATGGATAAAGAAAGCCTGGTTAGAGAGTGTATGTGCAACTCTTTGTGTGAAGAATGGTCCTCCAACCCTGGAATGAGGGAACTGGGCCATTCTCTTCATAACATGGCACAGACGGACTGCTTGCCAGGCTTCATCCAGTTATATGGAGTGCTCCTTCCTAATTGTTCTCCTTTAGAAAACAATTATATAACCACCCTATCTGCATTTTGACTACATGCATTTTTAAAAAGCATTGCTTGGAACTATTTAAAAATAATATTTATTATGACAAGATTAATTAAACAAAATTAGATGAAATTTTCCTGGGGTCTAGTGGATATAGTGAAAAGTAAGGAAATAATTCAATTTTCTACTTTGGCTTTGGCCGTGTGAATTCCTTTTTCATGAGCATATCAGCAAGTATGAAAAAAGAGAAAAAAGGTACTGAATTGAGGCTCCTGGGTTAGTTAGGAATGAATTTACATGTGTTTGTTTGAAAATCAAATAGAGGTAACATATTTAAAGTATATATTACTTGAAAATAACCAGACAGCTATTCAATGACCATCTGTCTGATTTCAAGCATTAATTTTCTAATCTTTATCTTTTAGAGATTAATGTTTGCATATGCCCACACACGATTTTTCTAGCATATGATAAATCAAACTGTTAAAATTAAGCAGTTAAAATATAATTATGCAGGCAGACACTACTGGACAGTTTTCTTTTTGAATTTTTAGTACTCATGTCTTTTCTGGTTTGGTTTCTTTGCCAATGAAGTGGGATAATAAATATATTCAACTAGGTGGGTCTGTGGAACACAGATTTTTGAGAAGTGGTCAGAATTCAACACATATAATCTTTTTTTCCTCCATATCATCTTCATCTCCATCTCTATTTCCTCCACTAAACTCCCTTCAGCTGCCCAGACATGACTCCCACTCAGAGAGCAACTGAGAATTGCAAGATTCTTTTCAATGCAAAAGAAGGCTAAAACCCTTAGTCAAAATCCTAATATCATGATAATGAGATTCTTCATTAATTTAGCAATTAATCTCTCTCTTTTTAAAATTAGAATTAACAACCGCACTAATTCCTTTATGTTACAGGGCCCAAAGAGAACATAAACATGCAGACACGTGAAAAAAATACTTTGACTAGACACCAAAATTAAAGGAATTTCCTGAAAGCAATTTCCTTTATTAATTTCAAGAATGCTCTGGCCTCTTTGTTTTTCTGAAGTGAGACACCCTAGGGGTGACTTAAGTTTGCAAAAAATAGACTGTGAAAACAGTTTATTAATGTTTGGGAAGGAAGAACCCAAAAGAGAATTATGTAGTGGGTTCACATTCTTTCTCAAAAGGAGTGAGTATAGCTAGTTACAAAAAAATGAACGTCTGATAAAGTGCTCCTGAGCTTTACATAAATACAGTTACTTAGTTGTTAAAATTCTATGAAAAGTTACAAGGAGCAACTGTCACTATTGAATTTTATTATTTCAAAGAAAATAAGCAAATTGAGGTTCAATTATCTTTAGTACCACATTCTAGTTATTTTCTTTAGATACTTCAAAAGATTAAGAATTAGTCTTTTCCTCACCACATATGACCAATTAAATATAAAATACGTGGAAAATCATCACAATATACCATTTCTTCAGCTTCTAAATTCTGTAGATCCTTAATATTTCAAAATAAAAGAAAAACTCATCAATGTGATTTAGTGAAAAGTCAGAAATTATATTTGTTAAGAAATTCGGTAATGCTAGTAGAAGTTTTGCTGAACAGATGCTAATCCCAAAGACGACTGTGGACATTTGTAGATTTAACGTTTATGATTTTGACTACTGTGAATGATCACAAGCATCTATTGGAAGGAAGAAGTAATTTCTAATTTGTTGAGACATAAAAGTGCATGAATATGTATCTCTATGTATATGTGTATGCATGAGCATGTATATGAGTGTATGCATGCAGGTATGCATATGTGTGCCCATATGTGAGGATATATGTATGTAGAGGATTCACATATATGAGTAAATGAGCTTAGTTGATCCAGTAGCTTTGCTCTTGACTGTTAATTGATGGGTGCACTGAAAGCTTGGGAAATTCACTTATGGCATTTAGTTGGAGGAATTATATGAGAGTGGTATTAGAATTTGGCACTGTGCAAAGGTCTTGGGATATATTCCTTAAGAACTCAAGGATCTATTTTGCTTAGTAATTGGCACATGGTTCACAGAGGGCATTACCACAGCTTCAAAAAAATGTGTGAAAACAACTTTCCCCAAAGTATTTTCAGTGAAATTATTCTTTTTCTGCATATTTTTTGAAAAAAGTAGGTTATAAAGACAAATATACACCAAGTTAGGATCTTAATTATTATGATTTCACAGTGTTCAATCTGAAGATGGTAATGTAATGTCCAGATTATTTTAAAGTTAGTATTTCATTATATTGGTGGGAAGCATCTGTATGAGTACTAAGCTTATTTTGGTAATTTTAATCACTGTCTATGAGGATTTATGTGGATTTACAGGCTGAAGGTTTTTTTCATAATTAGAAAGATAAGTGAATCCTTCTTAAGCAATAGGTAGCAAAATCAGTAGAAACTATAGGCATAAGTCACCCCAAAGTGCTGCAGAAATATTGCTTTGCTTTCAGCAAACAAAACAAAACAAAATAAAGCAAAACAAAACTGGAATTAAGTAAGTAACCTTTGGAACTAGGGTGAACGAATGCATATCAGATATTGTTACTATTTGATCCTGAGTCACTTGCATAGGTCTATAAGAAAGGACATTAGAAATTTGAAAAGAATTTAGGTGCAAACATTGCTATCTAAACTCTAATTCAAAAGACGGTGGAATAAGTATCAACTAATAAAACAGATACTGAGGCCATCTTCTTCCAGGCAAAATTATATGAAAAGATCATTGAATACATATATTTCCATAATTTCAACTTCCCTTCCTCTGAAATTGTAATTTATATTAGTGTCTGTTTCAATAAGCCAAAAAGCAGTAGGTACTATGGCGTAATATTATGTTGGTAAAAGTTAAAAAAAAAAAAAAAGGAAAAAAATTATCAATTTCTCCAGTGTAGAAGAGACCACACTACTTATATTGGCAGCTGGACACCTGCAGATGGGGAGTTAGAAAAGGCCAGGGATTTCTTTCCCAGCCTTGCATGTCTCTGGAGCAGGATTATTATGGATGATTAAGTCGTGATTTTCTTAGGTTCAAAACCTTTGATCTTTTCCTGCTACCAAACATATTTCTTGGTGTTACTGAGTGCTCAGGAAATGCAAGTGGATCTTAAAGAGGGCAAGGTAACTACTAGCATTTATTAAGCTCAGCTAAATAAGAGAGCACTGTATCTGTAGCACATAGGGGATGATTTGGGTCATGATGTATTTTAGATTAGTTATTATGTTCTACTTGTGTATTCTTTTCTCCGTCCCATAAGATCTACTTTTCTGGATTGTTGTGAAGATAATATAATTATGTATATGAAAGAGCTTTATCAAATATTATGAATTACAGTCAATGAAAATGTCCGATTTTATAAACATTTGAGAAGACATCATCATATACAAGAAATAGGGACTTGAGTGCTAAGCAGAGTCGGATTCAAATTCTACTACCATGCTAGGTGTAGTGGTTACAACAGTAAAACAGTGAAAATATAGTTGAGTTCTTTTATGTAACACATGAGTCTCAGTTTCTTCTTCTATACAATGGTGAGAAATAATTCCATTCAGGATTTTTGTGAGGGTTGTGCAAAAAAAAAAAAAAAATTTAAAGTATCTCATGGTACTATGTACATAGTAGATTTCCAATAAATCCTAGTCTTTATTCTTCTCCTATCAAAATATTTATTTTTTCTACCATTAATCTGGATAATAAAAATGACAGTTTGAACTGACATTTTACAATATTATATTTCTCTTCGATAACATAAAATTTCAAGACAGTAGCTAAGCTCAATTACAACAGAACACATCCAAAGAAGCACATTGAACCATCAATAACGTCATAGAAAGTTGTCTTAAATGCTTTTTGGAGAGGCAGTGAATAAATGACAAATGAATAAATGAATGAATGAATGAATGAATAAGTAAATAGATAGAGAATACTAATAACTTATAATTTAATAGCTGACTTATATGTCTTAGATGTTCTATTTATAAATACTATTAATTTTTTTATTAAACTAGAGTAAGCATCAAAAGATGAAAATATTAAAGGAAATTAAATTTATTAAACTAATTTTGTGGTTTTCTTGATTTGCATTCTGTTAATATCAAAACAGGTTCTGTAGAATTACCATAGAAAATATAATTTACTATCTATAATACAGAAAGACTATATTTAGCTTGTAGTCCATGAAAAATGTACAGTACTCGACCTGGAATATAATAAATATGAAAAAATAGAAATATTCAAAACACATAGCAAAATCTGGGAGAGTCTTTTCTTTTTATCCACATAAATATTCGCTGTGTAAATACTTCAAGTTCAGAGTTCTTCAATCTTTATTCAAAAATAGTTATATCTTTTAAGTAGTTTATTACAAATTTGTTTAAAAGAAAATTGAGAAAAAATTATTAGATATGTTTTGGTAGTCTAAAAAAAAAAAAAAGATCCAAACCGAAAAACAAATAATTTGCTCAGTCAGGACCTCAGGTAGTGCCCTTTTGTCAATTACCATAATGGAAGGATGGGGAGGTAAGAATCACAAAAAGGTGCCCTCTCTGGGTACATAACTTGCAAGAAGACAATCTCAGTGTAATAGAGAAAATACAAAGAGATGCTCCTTTCTTCTAATTGCAAGAGGTTAAGTCTTGCCAGCAGAGGGTGTGGGGAAAGGGTCTGGATTTCAACCCCTGAATGTTCCCTGGGGAGGGCACCACCTATACAAAAGTATGCTGCAACTCCATACCCAGTTCTTAACTGGTAATACGTGAAAACATTCATTTAGATTCCTTAGGACACTTCATTTATTCTTTCTAGGACACCCCAAAGTCATTTACCACAGTACTTAACTAGAGATAGCCAGTGTTATCATTCAGCAATTTTATGAATAAAAAGATAGCTCCAGGATTTTCACAGGAGAATGAACAGTTTTTGTCAATTTTATCTACTGAAATATTTTTATTTTGACCTTACTCTATATTTTAGTGCAATTCTCATGGCTAACAATCATTTAGAGGCTGTAATGATATCTTAAATAGCTGATACTAATTTTTATTATCTTAAGTGGCAAGATGAAAGTGCTGTAATAGGTTTTTATGTATTTGTAAATCAAAGGAAAATAATTTTTGCCTATCTCCTCTCCTGGTGAGAAGGGCTCCAGGAAACTGAGCCTCAATCATAGGACCGGTTATCAACGGTTAGTGGAGAATCTGAAAGGCTGCCCCTTAAGAGAGGTTGACCCTAAAGTTTGGCAGAAAAACCAAACAAATTTTCAAATTAAGGAGCTCTGCAGAAGAGATATACCTGAGCACAAAGGCAAAAGGGCAGAGACTTAGATTGGAATCCATGAAAGGAAGTAGAGCATGGAGTAGTCTTGAAAGTGATTAAACATCCAGTAACCACACCTGATAATGTTCCTGCACTAGCAACAAGGTAGCAAAGTTGTCCAGATGCTGAAATGTCTACAGTTTACAGGGCTTAAACTCATCATTTGGGTCATAAAATCTTTTGAGGGCAATGGAGTAGTTGCCCTGACTGTTTATTTCCATCCCTTGCTTTCTTTCTTCTCCCTTTTATTTATTTATTTTTTGGTGTGTATAATAAAGTATTGATGATAATTCATTTTGAGATAGACTATTTCAATACTTGAATTACTCTTTTTTAGGGGGACCTGGATGGCAGCTTACTTATTTATTTGTTTTTATTGAAGTATACTTGATTTACAAAATTGTGTTAGTTTCAGTTGTATGCAAAGTGATTCAGTTCTATATATATGTGTGTGTGTATATATACTGAAATGTATATATATTATTTTATATATATTCGTTTTCAGTTTCTTTTCCATACTTGAATTATTCTTGGTTTGCAATTTAAGGTAGTTTCCAAAAAGAATTCCTTTAGGTCATCTCTGTGCCCAACTGAGTAAGGTTGCAATGTCTCCAAATATAACTCTGCAATATTTCTGTTACAGATCATCTTAGAGCTATAGTAATAGTTAATGAATCCATTCTATAGGGTACCCCCCCAAACATCAGAAAATTAATATAGCAACACAGAGGTACCTAATTTATATCTGGAGAATAATTTATACATTGAGAAACAGTGCTTCAAGTGTATTACCATTTTTCAGACACTGAATATATCTATATTATCCTATAGATTGATGAGAAAATAGGGCTAAAAACTAAGCAAAATAAGGGGTTATCCATATGATATAATTTCAAGGGGTTCAAGCAATAGCTTCTTTCATACCAAGATCTCTCAAATCTGCTCACTGTATTTTGAAATTCTATGATCGTAGTTTAAGGGTTTGATTTCTGTTTAATTACCAAGCTCTCCAGAAAAGGTGTCTATTTAAGTTGTGATGGCTCATCTGTTCCTTAGTGCAAATAAGTTTCAAGATCTTTTTGAACACTGGTTTTGTTAGGGCAGAAGATGAAAGCCCTGGGCATCTAAGAGGACATGAAGAACAGACTAGAGGCTCCTGTGAAAAGGGTCTCACTGACGGTAGTGTGCTGGAGCCGACTTGTACTAGCTCATGAGAGCTGACTATTCTCAGTCCCAATTCTGAGTTCAGTGATGTCAAGTTACTACTTTGAAATTGGCCAGAGAAGGAGTGTTTTATCACTGACATAGGTAAACACCATAAATCAGTCATTTTTCTCCCTGGAGAGAGTTACCTACACAATACTGGTCCTGTAACAGGAGACTGAGGACAAGGAAAATAATTTTCAAAAGTTCTCAATTAAGTTAGCTTTTTTTCTTTTCCCCAAAGTGATCATGGGTGACAAAAAAGCTGTGAATTTAAATGTCTCTTTAATTTTATTACTCTCCTCAGAGTAGGAAGCAAGCTAGGGGCTGTTATTAAGGCTAATTTGACAATAAAACATGAGTTTGTGGTCTTATAACACTCACTTTCCTGGGATGGGAGTTTGCTTCGTATGTTCATCAATTTGATTAAGAGAAGAGTGTTTGGAGGCTACCATCATTTTGTTATCCTTACTTTTCCATTGCTTTTTTTTGTAAAAACTTACTAGGTTAATGACTACATTAATAATATAGTCATAATGACATATTGTGTGAAAATGACTCATTAGTTTCCATCGGAAGGTAACTAAGAGTGCATTAGTCAATTTAAACAGGTAAAATGTGTATTCTCTGTTTTGCCTGAATAAAACAAGCAGAAACGGTCCTTTGACAATGGAAATGTTTCCTCTTACAGTATATTCTCTTTCAAATAAGCCTACATTTTCATTTAAAATCATGTGAACTTTCCACTTTTCCATTAACCCAGGATGAGTAAAAATTTGCTAGCTAAGTTACAAATTTGTTTCTCATGTTTTACTACTGTGTAATATTTCCTACAAAAAAAAAATGGGCTAAAGAAGTATTTAGAAGTGCCAACCACTTAATTTTCATTCTAATTTAGGACTCTATGTCTTTTTCAAAGGAATCAGCTGAAATCCAATAATAATTTCTTTGTGTGTGTGTGTGTGTGTGTCTTTTTGTTTTGTTCTTTTATTTTTATTATTTCTTTCACTTCATGAGGATTAAAACTGTAGTTCACATCCATTCTCTATCTCAGCTCTTGTACTCAACCAGCATTTATTTAATCTTTTCTTCTGAGAATTCCTTACTTATAGCTAGTTCATTGGTACATTTAAGACTTAGATTAATTGACCATAACTGTGTGGGTTTATTTCTCAGCTGTCTGTTGCGTTCCATTGATCTATGGGTCTGTTTTTATGCCAGTGCCATCCAGTAATAATTTCTAGTTCTGTTCTCAGAATGCATCAGCAAGAGAATATAGGGTGGTCTCCAAAAAAGTAAAAAAAAAAAAAAAAAAAAAGGGAGGTATGTATCAATACATACATATACACACACAAAAGAAAGAGAAGCAAAGAATAAAAGAAAAAGAAAATGAATAATAAGAAAAAAAATGAGTCTTAAAGCAACACAAAAAGCCATGTACCTGCTCAATCCAAAAAGCAAAGCTGTTAAGCAGGAACCTGATAATCAATCTAGCTATAAATATTCATTTAGCAGCTAAGAGTTTGGGCTCTACATTGTTTGCCCTTGTGCTTTTTGGACTCCTGAGAGTCTATAAGCAGGGCTGTATGTACAGCCTAAACACATTACGTGAACAAACAACATTAATTGGCTTTGGTATGCTGACACATGTAGGGCAGTCCATACTTACTTTCTGAAGAGGTAGTTCTTGTAGATCAAATTTAGACTTAGTCTGCAAGTTTAAAGTCATGCTTCTGCCTGCATGCATTGCTGAAATACCTCCATAGGGCAGCATGCCAAGGTTAACTGTGCTGTGTTTGTAAGCAGCATTCTGAGTAGAGGAAATAATCATGTGACAGGATGTGAACACATGCTCAACAAACTGATTATTACACGAACATGTTTAAATTTATAACATTTAACTTAAAGCAGGCAAACAGTAACTTTCTTTTTTAAACATGCACTTGATCAGACAGAAGCATACAGTAAACAGTGTTAGTTATGCACATAATGAGTACCATCCAAAACTACAGAAAAGACAAAAAGCAAAGATAACATTTGTTTTACATTTGCTGCTAACTCAAAGGCATAAAATCTATCTCTTATATATCATGATTGTAGTGACTGGACAAATGTTCATCAGTGGCGGTCTATTAATTCAAAAATTTCAAACAGCGAGGTCTTAATCAAATTTTGTCAGCTGCAAATCTCATGGTCTCTTTCACATTGTAAGATTAGCACATACAAATTAGCTTAGCTTATAATTCTGCCTTAAAACTAATACACTGAAAAGTTAAAGCCAAAATCAGTTGCTTTTATTTCTCTGTCTATAGGCATAATTATGGCAACTCAGAAAAAAGAGCTGGTCAAAAAAATCAGTCAATCTGACCAGTGGATGATTGAATTTGCTTATTAGTTTAGTTAAACCAGTCAACTTGTATGTGAATCCAAATATTCTAACTTTTTTGTTGTTTCTTAATTACATTTTAAACTGGAAAAATTTCATAATGAAACTAAAGGAACTATGATTTGAACTATTAATGCTGTTTATCTGATATACCTAAATACCTATAGAACATTCTAGTGATATTTGCATTGTAGCTACCCTTCAGTAGGTTCATCTAAAGTTATTCCAAGTGTCTGATATGTAGTTTGTTTTTTTCTACAGAACTTCATTTAAAAATTAAAACATTTTGTATACCCTGTCATCAAATAGTTTCCATCAGTACAATCTCTACTTTCCACCTATCATGGACATGTAATAATTGACAGCATTTGGCCCTTTTAAGTAATTCTCTTAATTTGGAAAAAAAAATCTACAGAAGTTAACTTAGTACACTTTTTAAAACTGGATATTATTGAACATTAACAGCAGGCAGCTATTCTATTCTGAGGGCATTTTTGCAAAGAAATGATTTTTAGCACCAGAATTCCATCAACTGAAAGACTATTAAACTCCTGATGGTGTGCTACTAATCATATTTGTTATGGATCCCTGATTATTTCATCCAGAGATTTTTTTTCATTGTCACCATGCCAAAACTGAAAAGGACACTGAACATTTCAATCTAGCACTTGAATGACTCCTTAAGGGTTAAAATGACTCCAGTCTAGTGCTCTCTCAGCTCTTATGGAAGAGTAGCAGTCTTAGACATATGGGTTCATGTTTTCATTTCTCCCAGTCAAATGGGGCTCTATAGTGGAAGCATGAGCCTTGAGATAAAACCAAAGGAGAAAACAAGCATCTTTAATCTAGGGTAGTACTTGGAGCTGCCTCTCCAAGGTCAACACCGAGCAAGATCTTTAACCAACATTATGTAGAACACTTAAGCTTATCCAATGTCCAGGCTTCTAGGCAGTTCTCTTGTATGAGGAATGGACAAAGATCTTGTAGTTTCTAATGTAACTATTTGATTTCCAGGGTTCAAATCACTCAACTAAATTTCACTGAAAGGAAGCACACTGTGTCTGGGGCAATCTGACTTTGGGCAGAATGTTAAGAACAACAGTACAGAACTATTTTTACATAGCAACTCTGTGTTCCAGCACCCTGAATTTATCTTGTTTTAAGTTTTAAGTTAGATACAGCCTGAATAGCTCAGTAACTCAATTTAGAGAGGGAAAGAAAAGTTACTTGGAGAAAAGAGGAAGAGCTTTCAGGATTTGATAGCTTGAAGCAATATTCTAAGGTAATTTAATTTCATGGAATTAAATGAGAAGCTATTAAATATACATTGAAATTGCTCTGAAAAATGAAAGACAGACTGAGGGAATTATAAAGACAGAGGATATGTGAAGACTAACTAAAAAGGGAGGTATTGTCACAGTAATGGAAAAATACATACAAATTTACTTTTAGTTATCTGGATCTGGGACAGGCAGGACCTCCAGACTTCTGCTGATCCAAATCCCCCTTCCCCAGTCCTATTTTCCTCTCTCCAAATTCCTGCTCCAACTAGAGGAGTCACCTACTTTTCAGTAGCTCTGATCAAAGGAAAGGAACCATTTATTTGGGAAACCAGTAAATAAATGATGGTACCAAGTGCTTAAAATTTTGTCTTTTCTTTTTCATGCTTTGTTTTCACTCACTCCTCTGTTGCCTCAAATTACTAGTCATTGTATATATGCTCCAAAAAGCTTCTTATAACCTTTCTTGGCTAGTTCATCTTACCCTGTTACGTATGGTCGTGTCTACACGAGGCCAGAGTTCCCAAACTGTACTGTTTTATTTGGCCCCAAATATTTTCGCCCTCCAAGTTATCTGTCTACATGGAGGGTATAACTTGAGGTAAGGCATGGTGACAACCGACCAGGTGTCTCCCACTGACAGCCAGTCATGAGGCTTTGATGAGGCTCCCTTCAATGGGACTGAGCACACCTATTTGAAACAGACATTCTGATGAAATATTTTGCAAGGCAGAACCAGTTTCCACATTGAGAAACTAATACCCACACCCACATTTATTAGTTCACTCTTTCCCTATAAATAATTGTTTTCTTGTCATGTAGACACGACCTACAAACAATATAATTATTTTAAGAGTACACCTGAAAACATAAAATTCAGCATTAAGAAAATATATAATAAATGCAGTGACCTGTGCTTTTAGCAGGACACCAAATGAAATAAAATTATTGAGTGAAACATTCTAATGGTATATTATTACCCAGATCCCCAATTTACACTGAGCATTTAAATCTAGAAATAGAGAACAAAAGGCCCTATTTTCACAAAAAGGACTTTTAAGATTCTAAGGTCAATGCAGAGTACACAAAGCCCTCTACACCAAAGCCGCAAAGTATCAATACACTCAGTGGTGATGGTCAATTGATCATAGTTTTAGAAAATGCAGTCTTCTCTTAGAGAGATACAAACAACAACAAAAAGTAATTCTAGGTCTTATACAAGTTTTTTTTTTTTTGCTCTCCTCAATTGCTATGCATTTCATGATTTGCTGTGATTCAATTTTTAACTGCATTAGGATTAATGTCCCCCCCCCTTTTTTGCTGCAATATACACACTAATTTGTACGTTTGTAGTCTTTATAAAGACATCATCTATTTTTGTTGTCTGTAGTATGATTTGAATTTAACCATTTCTTTCTATAGGAAAAGCAACATTCTAAATGGCAGGATTTTCATTGAATAAAATAATGTGTAGGAGGGCATTCAATCTCTGCTTATTTTATTTTTCTGTTTCTTGCTGAGAAGATTATTGCTCATTAGAAGTAATAACTTTAGTAGTCCCATAGCAGTAACTATATGCAAATTGTATAAACAAATTAGGTCTGATTTTAATATAAGTGAGTGTGTGCAGAAAGGATTAGAATACTACTTTTTATAGATTCAATAAAAATCATACTCTTTAGGTCACTAGAGAACAGTTTTGTGTCCTAGGAGATGCATTTTGCCTTAATGGCTAGAAAGCAATTGAAGCACTATCCCATATAACAGAGTCGAATTCTTTCTTACTAACCATATTTAGGATAGTTCTGACAAATAATTCACCTATACATTATGAACTCTCAAAGAGCATCAAACAGTATCCATGAAAAACTATTATGATCAATTTCCCCACAATATAAAGATAAATAAAATGCTGATCATCTATTCATTCATGTAGTTCATGCTTCACTACATGTACTTAGAAATGCCAATAAAGTAAAACTAAAGGCAGGAGGGATATTCTTACAGAGAAATGCCAAACATACCCTGTCTAACCTTCTAGCTTCTATATGTCTAAGCAGCTGTTGTCTCCAGTCTGCAGGCATTTTACCACAGCTCTCCTCTCCCTTCACAGGAGTAGGCCTCGTCTTTATATCACTGTTATCTGATGGCTTGTCACCATAGTTACCCAAGTTATAGTCAGATGGTATTTTTTCCAAAAGAGCTGCCATAGTAGGCCTAGCTGAAACTGGCCTGGTTTGGGAGGCACCATAACTCTCTGTACTGTAGCTTCTTGCAGACAATGGCCTCCTTTGGGTAAGGTTTTTAACTGGAAAACTTCCCGCCTGAGCTTTCACTTCTTGATATGAAGGGTGTTCATCTTCATACCTGCCATTCCTTTTCAGGAACTGGGACTCAGTCACTGAAACGCTGCTTTGGCGATCCAGACCTGCCCTATATGGAGGTCTGCCGTACCTATCATTCGGAGGCAGCTCGTGAGGTTCACTGACCCTTCTAAACATGGCCATTTCTGTGGAACTCGCCAGGGAGTCAGCTCTTCTCAAGAAGCCTGCCCTGGCACCTTGGCTTGCAAACTGGGCATTTACCACAGCATCCTCATTAACAGATGGCTGAGAAAATGAAAATATTTGCTCAATCGGTGGGTATCCTCTGTAAGCTCTAGGACTAACCAAATCCTTGGTGATGTTTTTGCCCGGCTGTTGCACGTACTCAGAATTGTGTTGAAAGGGGGGCGGTATCCTCTTTTCAGCTTTAACCTCCACTGCTCCTTGGGGATTGAAGCTTTGGTCAAATTGATAGACTTTTTTTGTCATGGAAGCTTTTTGTTGTTGTGGCCCTTTACAACTTCCATAAGTGAGCATCTCGTCATCCAGCATTGGGACTGACTGGCTTCGAGACATACTGGACATACCATGCTCTGGTCCTAACATTTTGTCAGGTCGTTCGTGACTTCCTAAGTGATCACTCCCAGAAGCATAGTTTTCTAATGGTATATTATAAACCTTGTATGTACCAACGTCAATCTCATCGATACTCTGTGACTTCTTGAATTTATTGGACTTGATGTCTTTCATTAGTGGGGAAAGCCTCTCTGTGCTTTTGCTAATTGAAATAACACCTTTAGAAGATTCTGGGCGGCAGTGGATTTGAGAAAAGACATTACTGAGACTCCTGTTGGGATTAGAATCATGATACTCCCATGGTACTCCTGGAGAAAAAGGACTAGGTATTTCAGCAGATTCTTTTATATGTTCTTTCCTTTCAGGCAATGGGCTGGTGGTAGGGGTTGTCTCTAATTTGGAAGGGAAAGCAGTCCTGTCTTCAAAAGGACTAGGGGTTCTGGTCCAATTCTGCCAAGGATTGGAAGGAGGCACTTCTGTTTCTGGTGTGTGTCTGTGTGTAGACTGCTCAAGTTCCAGGGGAACACCAACAATCCTGTCCTGCCTAATCAAAGGCCTGCGTCCATGAGAAGATGTGCTTCTAGATTTTGAACTCAGGAGAGGATTATTGTTGGCATTCTCGCCTGTGGTTTCCTCTGCAACAAACCCGGTGTTATCATAATGTGAGCCATCAGTCCAGTTGTCAGTGAAAGTGTCACTCAATGGCAGCCGGTCAGGACGCTGTGGTAGATTCCCTGGGGGGACAGCCTCCCGCTGGCTGAGCAATGGCTTTGCATCAAGAGGCTGTGGGAAAGATTGTGCAATCCTGTGAACACAATGGGAAGAAGAAACCTGAAAATGAGGAAGATCTGGGTCTTTGCCAGAAAGAACACCCGGCCAGAATACCACCATCCTTTGTTCAACTGATCATTCATCCACACGTCAATTATGATTAACAATAGCATTATTATTCCATGTCCAAAAAGAGTCACCCCTTTACCCTGCTCTAAATTTTATTTCTTCTCAGTTATCATTACCTTCTAATATACACAGTTTACTTACCTGTTATATGTCTTGTGTCCTCTGCTAGAATGTAAACTCATGAGGGCAGAGGTTTTTTTCTCTTCAGGCTTAGCATAGTGCATGGCACATAGTAGGTACTAAGTACATATTTGTTGAATGAATGAATGAATGAATAAATGAGTGAATGAAAGAAATATAGATATTTTTAGTAATGGTCCTGAAACCTGTCTGATAATTAGAGCTACCTGATTCCTGGTCCCCATGAATTTCTGATTCAGTACATTTCCAAACTATTAGTTGAGAGTACATTTCTTATCAATGCTTCTTATATCTAATGAACCCAAGTTGTCTTCAAATAACATATTTGAGGGCCAGGTATTAGAAGACATTAAATCCATTGTATAGTGTATGCATTCACATATCTTTTTCTAGAATGTAAATTAAATTAAATTAAATAATTAAATTAAATTAAATTGTGAGTTCTGGTCATTGGCATGTTTATTCTGGTGACCACAGTATCTCTACAAGATGCTCATTTTTCTAAGTTTATTCTAAATCATTTGCACACTAATGATATTGAATTATATATCTTTTATTAAAGATTTTTAAGGGCTTTTGCTAATTGAAAAAAAGTGCATTTAGAAGGCATCTTCCAAAAGTACCTAAATCAGTCTCAGCTTATATAACAAATAATAAATTTAGAAACTGAGTTAAGATTTTTATCATGGGCATCAATGAGTAGAAATAGTTATTCATCAATTACCAAAGAATATATTGTTAACAGTATTGACATTAGCAGTAAAATCTGAGTGAAAGTCATTGACTACCTATATCATATGAAAATTTTTATTTGCTATTTGTTACAACATGTTACAAAACAACATGTTACAAAACAAGGGAATCAGCACTGGGTAAATGCTACTTCATTGAGTCACTTTATTGACCTCCATAGCTTTTGATTTTAATATATCTGTAAAATGGAAGTAATATAGAGTAGGAGCCATTTTGGAAGGATTAAATACTTTTACTTACATTCTAACTTTTCCAGGTGGTGATAAAATGATGATGATGAAGATGCTGATGAAAAATTTATTGAATGTTTACTCTGTACTTGGCACATTAGTGCTTTCCATGAATCTTTCTTTAATTCATAACACCATTTTGGATGGTGAATGCCCAAATGTGTCACAATTATGTACTGAGGCAAACACAATTTTTGATTTTCGATTAAAAATTTTTTGGGTTCTATCATCTCAACCTGTTAATGTACTACCCTCACTCCGTAAACAATGGTTTTGCTGTGTAAAATGGATTTATCCACTCTTGGAAATCCCAGGGGGACTACATTTGCTTACCTGCCCCTCTGTCTTCTATGCCACTCATGTGCTGAATACAATCCCCAAATTAAGAAGATTCCATTTTTTTTAAAATGTTGCTGAAAATAAGCATTTGGGGACAGAAAAGAGGGAATTCTAAACACACCTGTTACCCCACAAAGAATTATGTACTGCCTCTTTAGCTGTTGTCTGCAAGGACCCCACTTTAACCCGGGTGTTAGAGGATCCTGAGGAAGCCTGGGAAGGCGAGTAGTCTGAGTAAGTGCCTGAGGAAACACTGTTATTCAGACAGTGAGTTTTGTCAACTTCAGACTCATCTGTTGATTCTGAAATGTAAACAGGAAATTATTTTAATGCTGTGAACATTGACAAGTATAAACACAGAAAGGCAAGTATGAAAAACAGCATACCAATGAATGTTAGAGATACATATTTATAAAATATTTCTATAGACTATGGTATATCATAATTTACAACTGGTGATTCATCATGCACATGCATTTGTGGCATATTTTCCACATCAGGTTCACAATGTTACCTTTTTTGTCCTTCCCTAGCAGAACAAGTTTGGGTGGGTACAGAGGGGTCTCAGCTAATGAAGGGTGAAGTTCCCCAATCCTCATTTCATTAGCTGGATGAACAAAAGAATCCTGAGAGATATAATAATACAGGACAAGGAAAGTAAACATTTAAACATTGGTTAACCAAGATAGCAATATCTTTATTTGGCTCAGATACAAGATGGGACTCCAGAATTTAATTCACCGTGGCGCACTAGGAGAAGTGAATCATATGTATCTCTGAGGTAAGCACTAAAATGTTTTGTTTTTCTAATTTAAATGAGTCCACTTATTCATCAGACATTTTTTGAAAGCTGTTTTTATGCCTGGCACTGTGCAAAGAACTGTGGAGTTTCCAAAGAAAGACAAAATGCCACCAATGCCCTGGGGGAGTTTACAGTCTAGTTAGGGAGATAGATATAACTCATAAAACAGGACTGAATTATAATAAGTCATATATAAGTAATACAATACATAATCTATAACATATAAACATGTAAGAGTTCTAAGGAATGAACTCTTTTAAGAGTTCTAAGAGGAATATATTACTGACCAACTAGTTTTTTTTTCAAATATTAACAAAGTTAATGCACAATTGGGCCCTATAAATACTGCTTTTACTCTCAATCTCCCTCTTAATTCCTACTGTTTCCCAAGTGATCTTCTCAGTTTCTTTAGTTTTACCATGCCTTCTTCCAAAGGTTTCTAGTTTTCTCATGATCAATCTAGCCCGCTAAATCTTCACTCTACATCCTTTCACTCAGTATAATGAGCAACATTGGTATAAGAATATAACTTTATGACAAATAAACATATTTAAAAAAACCGATGAATTTTAAACTTCTGTAATTCAAATTATTATTCCCGGTTAACCAGGTAGTGGGAGGACATTAGGAAAAGCAAAATTCTCACTTCCTTCTAGATATAAAAATGGCTTATTTACACTCAGGAGTAAGTAGTGATATAAATTTGTGCACAGCAGTTATCTTTCTGTCTTTTCCCCTTAAGCTCAATTTGAATTTAAAGAAGAATTTTCAGTTTTTTTCATTCATTAGTACTTGTTTGTTTGAACATTAATGTAATACATTTAGAAGTATTTTGTTAAACTGGAGAAAGAATACACTTGAGGACAAAATATAATAATGAAATGGTTCCTGCTTTATAACTAATTGGTTGGTAATATCAGATAGAAACTCTTACTATACATTTTGCTTACCCCCGCCCGCCACCGCAAACCTGGGTATATCTGACACTTTTTTAAAAAAATAATATTTCAGTGGGAGAAGACTGGACGATCATCTAGTCCAATCCTTTCATTTCCTAGAGGTGGATTCTGAGACTCAGTGAGGCCCAGGCTTACATAGATAAGTAGACAAAGATCCAGCATGGAGGTAGGATTCCTTTGGGCTCTAGTCGGATGATTATCCCTTACATTGCCGCTTCCTGGTTAGCTCAGCTTGAGCATATTAGAGACTTAACATGCAGTATTGTATATATTTGAAGAGGAATGGAAAAGAGAATGGGATTGATGGAAATTCTGGAGATGAATAGGAAAATCTGTGTTTTCATGGATTTTGAAAATTATTTCAAAAGTTTAGCATAAGAGACTTTGGATATAGTTTTGAGTTGAGAGAATAGAGTAAAAGCCTTCACACATCTTTAGAGACATGTATTAAGTAGAAGCAGATGCAAGTCTGAGAAATGGTACTATGAAAGGCATAAAATATGTTAAGACTTTCAAAAATTTTTCAGTTACAAAGTGGCATATTTCTGTTTTATTCCTGCTTTACCGCTTATTAATCAGGTTGCCTCGAGCAAGTCACTGTAACTCTCTGGATCTTATTCAATTTATCAATAAAATGAGGATAATAGATAATAAGAATTAGTGCAAATTTCTTTCTAATACTAACATTCTGTAAATATCAATATAACTTATTTGTTGAAATAATATTTTAAAAAGGAAATATTCTTATGACATTTTAATATAGAAGTATAAGCATTTTGTTTTAGTCAAAAACAAATAAACAAAATAGTTGTATAAGCACAGAAATGTAAATATAGTTAAGGATTTCACTACTTTTTTTTCCCCTTATGCCTTACACATTCGGTACTCAATTTATCTTTTATGTATAGATCAAACATTTACACTTGTATCTCACAATTGTGACTGGAGCTCTGCATGGCAGCTATAGTTTGACTTAAATTCTAGTCTCTGACGCTGCTCAAGAATTTCTATTTTGAATCAAAAAAGAGCCCTCATGACTGGGAAGAATGATATCAGCTAATCATGAACTTGCATCTCTTCTCTAGAATTCTGTGGCCCTCCACCTAGGTAGAGGACTACTACTGAAGCAAGAGTAATGGATTTACACTGACCCAGTTAGACTCTCTTATCTTTATGAGCAAAATAATGATGATGATGATGATGATGGTGGTCATCAGTTAAGAAAAATCTATTACCTGTCTACTATTGTGTTACTATGCTAAACACTATATTTTATCCCTGTTGATTATTTAAATGATAATCTTATTTTTATTGTTATTTATTATTTTAAGTTGTTTATTATTATCACCTTTGTTTTACAAGTAAAGAAATGGAAGTTCAGAGAGGTAAGCAAATAATTCCAAGTCACAAGCTTAATAGGTGGTAGAGCTGGGATTTGAACTGGAATCTGTTCTTCTTGAAGGTCTTCTATGGGATACTGTATATGCTATATTGTCTATCCTAAGAAAAGCTCACTTCTCAAATGGGCTTCACATAACAAAGTTAACTATCCAACAAAGGAAATTAATAATTGGCTTTGACTCTATAAAGTCTTTTATAAATAGCTGGAAGAATCAAGTTCATGTTGGAAAAGTGGGTGAAGCTTTTGGGACTACTTCTTTGGGTGAAGATAGTGGAAGTTACTAGTAGGGAATCAAATTTAGTGGAGTTCCCATTATAAGTAAATTGAGCCATATTTTTTTCTGGTGAGGGGACAGAGATTGAGGGGAAAGAAAAGGTAAAAATTTTTTTTTTTTTAACCCCATTGCCCTTCCACTGGTCAAACTAAATCTTGGCTGATACTGCTGTAGTGAAAGGGAGCCTAAAGCCTAATGTAGAAGTCAAAGGGGGAAGAAAGCTTATGCCTGAGCTTTCGAGTCAAAATAAATAAACGCATTAATAAAAGCATTTAAGGAAACTTTCAAGGGTAATTGACTATTCTCTTTTTCCTGGAGAAAGATGTGATTCCTCTACAGAGAGAAATTGGACTGAGTCTCCTAAGAAACGGAAAAGTGCCTTCCTTTATGAAAGTGGTTAATGCAAGCTAGCGACTCACAGAAGTATTAAAGGAGAATGTGGCAGGGTCTCCCGCTCTTGTGGATGGGAAAGGAATGGTCATTTACTGCAGCTTTCCTCTGTGCCACGATCTGTGCTCAGAACTGTTATAAATATTTTCATCTGATTTCATCTCCGCAAAATCTCTGAAAGACTGTTATTATTATCTGTATTTTTAAAGATAAGAAACCAAGGCTCAGAAAGGTTTCAGTGACTTGTCAAGGTCATACAATTGGTAACAAGGTGGAGTCAAACTTTGAATTCATGTCTTCTACACTTTCCCCTGTTCCTTTCCCCCGTTCTGAAAACTGTGCTCTTGAGGCACTCACAGTGCTGTTGCTAATTCACAGGGACACATGGGTTACTTTAAATATTTGAGGGGAAAAAAGCAATACTTGACATCAGTCAGATACTGTGAGAACTGCTACCTTGAGGTAGCTCTCAGTTTCAACATTAGATTGCACACTTCTTTTGATTAATAGTCTGTGTGAATCTGGGTTTTTGGTGGTTGCTGTGATAAAAAATAATCAAGTGCCACTGGAAAATCAATGTGAAACAGAAATTAGAGTTGTAGTACCCAATATGATTCCAAGGTTTGAGAAGGTAGGTGGTGTCCAACAGGTGCACATATTCCATGAGTAAGTAGTTTTGGTTATTCAAGAATGAACTAAAACTATTATTTTCTCTTTCAATTTATGTGTATTGTTTTTTTCAAATAACCACTAAGTGGGGCATAAGTATTTACTAAGTTGTTCAGACCTAACAATAATAATTGGAACTGTTAGGTATTTCTTGGCTATCACTGTATATTAACCCCTGATACTTTTGAGCCTTTGAAATTTTGATTTTAAGTCTCATAGGCTTTGATTTTTACATATAAATAAAATCTGTCTCCTTAAAAACTGTTTCTAAGTCACCCAGTCTATGGTTTTCTGTTTTAGCCATCCAAATGGACTGATACTGGGGGAAAAACAAATGTAATCTCCACAAGGCATGTATGAAGGAAAATGGGAGCAGAGGAGAACCTTCATATCTCTCTGACCTCCTTGTTCTTATGGCCCTCTTGGCCATATTCTCTATGTTAAAACTCTTGGCATAGGGTTGCAAATAGAAAGTGATCAATAAATGATATATCTTTCCTTTTCCCTCTTTCTCTGCTGCATTTGTAACCTATTTACCTTGCTTCTTCTTTCTGTTTTCTGCTTTTGCTTCTGCTTACCTCTGTTTGTTTTTTCTTGGTTTTCCATATTTAACAACATGGATAAATATGTCATACAGTGTGTGACACCCTCTTTCACCTTCTTGGTAGCATGATCTAAATAATGATGACCCAAAAATGGCAGGCACAGGTAAAACATATAATAAAAATGCATAGTATACACTGATCAGCTAGACACTTAGTTATTTGTATTTATTATATCTGGAAGTAGAATAGAATTAGGGCCCCTTAATTTGGATGCAGTAATGAGAAGGAAGGATGATACAGAAAAGGACATCTCCTAGCCCTAGGATGGCTAAAAGTTGGGCATAGAAGATCTAACATCTCAATTTTAGAAAAAATATTGATATTATCAGTGAAATTTCTATTCAAGTGGAAAAGGCTAGTAGATGAAGAAAACTAAGAAAGAGTGGGGCGAATCATAGAAATAAATATGAAGCTGAAAGTTGAGCTTCAATCTTACTTAGCTTGGCTACTTTAGCAAATTAAGAAGATTAGATAGGCAATACAAAGTCACTATAGTGTTTTTTTTAACGAGGACAAGATTAGATGTGTGTTTAAAAAGATCATTAGCAAGGCAATGGGGGGCTTGGGACAAGGTAAGCCAAGAAATTGACAGTTTTTACAGAAATGCAGGACAGAGTTGAGGACCTGAAGAGATAGAGGAGATACACTAGATGAAAATGTATAGGAGTTAGTGATTGGAAGGGGCAGGGAGTGGGGAGCAAAAAGGAAGAAGAAATCAAGATGCCTCCCAAATTTCTAGCTTGAGTGAACCGGTAGATAATGGTGCCAGCTGAGATCAAGACCAATTATACTGAAGCAGAAGGAGGTTTGAGGAGGAAACATTAAAATTAATTTGGATTTGTTAAGTTTGAAGTGCTTGTGGGACAATTTTAAGATTTTTTTTACTATTGAGATATTATTAAATTCATGACCAAAGCCATCTTTTCTTTGTCTCATCTCTCCCATCCCTGTATTAAGCAATTTTAGGATCTACGTATTTTGCAGTAGTTATTCAGTTTGTGGGTTATCATGACCTTACAGTTATCTTGATGTTAAACTGTGATGACATGAGATATAAATATAAAGTGTATGTGTATTTAGGGTGTACCCACTAAATGTTAGTTTTCCTCCTTTTTATATTATTGCAGTATCTTAGAGATAAAAGAAAAGTATGTTGCTTTGCTATAGTATATCTGTAATGTTTTAGAGATGAAAAAGTACAATAATATGAGTTTTATAAGCAAAATGAAAAAAGCAATGAAAATAAATATTTACTTAAATTTTCTTCCCTAGATATCCAGCTATATTCCTCTCTTTTGGGTCAGGCTTGTACTTCCACTGGCAGATATGCACACCACACTTATTTTTGCTTAAGCTTTCTTTTCTCTTCGCCTAGAATGCCTTCTTCTCTTTTTGACTTTAAAAGAATCACCTAATCTTTAATATGCAGTTCAATCTTAAGCATTTCACATAACTTTTAAAGTGATTGGCAGTGACTGCTTATCACTCCATTTTCTTAGAGTATTATATTCTCCATCACACAACCAAGGATGTTATCATGTTTTATATAATACATTCTCTAATGGCTTCATCTGTGTTAAGTTTACCTGGCTAGGCTCTCAATTATTTGGAGACTATTCACACATTTCATATTTCTTTACTCTCTCTCACAGTGTTTAGCACAGTGCTAAATATAGAGTTGGTGTTTAATGCAAAAAACTGATGCTTTGAACGCAGATTTGTAAAAGAGTTTTGTCAACCTAGATTTTTGAGCAGTAGGTATAGGAACTTCTAGATGTACTCATATCAATTATGTTTCTAATGAAGATTAAAAGATGATAACCAAATTAGCTGAAGAGTAGATGAAATAGTACAGAGGTGGCATAAATGTAGTTGAATTCTTTTCAGACCACACAAATTGATAAGGATAAATATCTAATTCATTCTAAAATATAGAAACTAAGCTTCATATTAGATTCTGTAAAGCTAAATTTCAAAGTTATTGCCCCTTTTTATATAGTAGTGTTTCCTATAAAGGGTGTAACCCAAACACAAAAACATTTTTAAAAATTGGCTCTAAATCTGATCAAGAATTTTACTGATATTTGCATAATAATAATAAAACTTCATTTAGGTTTTTCTAATGACTCATACAATAAAAGTTTGGGGTAGTCAAAGGAATATCAAGAAAATGATTTAATGCACTTACTGGCCAGGCCTAACTTGGTGAGCGAATTATTCCTTCTGTGTGTATTGGAACTTTTGGAGCTGTATTAATGATTTTACGCCATGAAGGTGCATTTATTAAATGCAACCCTCATAGTTTGGAAGAGTAGAGAGACTCATTTATACATTAGGAAAAAATGCACTTATCAAGGAAGATCTGTTCAGTTAAAAAAACATATCATTTAGTAATTCCAAAAAATCCAAACCACACTGGCAATTACCAATAACCTTGAAATACCTCCACTGTAATCTCCTTTGGGGCTACAGGCCACTTGTGTTCGTATTTTTCTTTCACAGTTTGCTCCGTGTTAGCAGTTGGATTTGAATTCTCAACACGCACTCCATGGCTTGGCTTACCCACCAGATTTTGAACAGATTTTACCATATTCTTTAAATCCTCTGGGTAAGGAGTTGGATATCGTTTTAGGTTTATTTCAACCTAGAAGTTTGTAAAAAGAAATTTAACATAAAAATACCTTCAGCAAGCATGTTCACAAAACTACTCCATTTTATGTGCAGTAGTATAACCAAATGCAATATAGTGAGTGTTGAGCTGGCTGAAAAACTGTGTTGTAGAGTAGAACACATAGTGTTCTTTTCACATTCTGCCTCCTGGACTTCTCCCCACCCCTGGCCACCTTTCTAGATTAAAAACAATTTTTGGATCATATCTTATGTTTAGGTCTACTCTATAGATGGTTGAAATAGCAGTAGGTCAAACACTTAAGTGATTGGTAATCTCTGAAAAATTTAATCAAGTTACTATCAGCTGCTTTTATACTTTAGAGGCTGTTCCCTTACCTATCTTAATTATTTAAAAAGAATCATTTTGACATTAAAAATATCTTTGGAATATCAATGCAGGTGATGGGAGAAGACCCCAAAAGATTTACAAGTGAGTTATCATGTATTAAAAAATGGGGAGTTGACAGTATCTGATCAAATATGCACCAGCTCTGTGTTAATTAGCATGTTACATCAAAAGGTAGGGTAGCTAATTCTTGTTAATAACTAAAAAAAAAAATCCTTCAAGGAGGCTTTTATATTTAGTTTTTACCATAATAAAGTAATATGCTTTATAGGTTACATCTTACAATAAAGAGAAATAAAAAATTGAGAACATTGTCTAGGATATTCTAGGTAAATATGTAAATTTGGGCTTATACTTATCCAGAGACTTATTTCTATTCTTTTTTTTTTTTTTTTTTTTTTTTGCGGTACGCGGGCTTCTCACTGTTGTGGCCTCTCCTGTTGCGGAGCACAGGCTCTGGACGCCCAGGCTCAGCAGCCATGGCTCATGGGCCCAGCGGCTCCGCGGCATGTGGGATCTTCCCGGACCGGGGCACGAACCCATGTGCCCTGCATCGGCAGGCGGACTCTCAACCACTGCGCCACCAGGGAAGCCCTATTTCTATTCTTGAATTCATTTTTGGTGTCTCAATCTGACTTACGGAATATATATATATATATATTACTATTCTTCACATTTAATTCAGAGAGAGAAAATATGAGACATTCCATACAGAATATCCCACCTTCAGAGTATTTAAAATATACTTAAAATGGAATAGATACAAATTATCCAGGCTGATTAAAATGGAGTGGGAGGAAAAATAAGGGGCATATTTACTTGGCTTGGTTTATTCCAATAGTTATGTCTTTTTGAATCTGAGTAGAACCAACTTTACAAAATGGAATGATTTATGTGATCGTGGTGAGTATGTGTTGGGGAAAGAGTATGTGTTGGGGAAAGTGTATGTGAGGGTGTGTTGGGGGAGGGCAGAGGTGGAAGAGAAGCTGAAAGGGGAAGAAGAAAGAGGGGGATGAGAGATAAAAAGAGAAAGAGGGTGGGGCACACACATACCCACCCCCTCCACACCTATGTAACACATGGGATGTAAGAAAATATGATAGTGATATAGATCTGAGGATTATAAATATGAATTCAAACACTTTTGCTCATCTGCAGTTTTAGCAAATCCACCAACTTTGTTATTCTAGTATTTCATCTTCCTGTGGCTCTCTGTCCATGTCAAATACTGAGATTGGACTTCACTAGATGATTTTTAACATTCCTTTCAGAACTAAAGTTACAAAATTATTTTTCCAATAAATGTTTGGGAAGCTGGTGAAAAACCAGATAAATTTGTTAGTGTAAATCTCATTGAAATGTAATTTAATCTTTAATATGCTGAAACAAATAGGATGAAGTTAATAATATATAGAAACAAAGCTACAAAAATATAACCCAAGAAAAAAAGACTACCAAAAAACAAAAGTATAAGTTGTTAGAGTGTAATATAAGTATATCTCAGGGTACTTTATAATGCATTCTTAAATAAACATAAAAAGAATGATAGCCATGCTAGACAAAATCCATTGGGATGAATGCATTCTTGGATCTGCTGTTTAAATTGGTATTAGAAATATTAATCACAAATTTGATCTAAGTTTAAAAATTATATTGTTGAACTTGTTTAAAAGTCCTTGATATCAAAGGACTTAAAAGTCAAAAAACTACATTTAAAAAATGTAAATTGTAGAATGGTGTGACTATTATGCCAATTAAGAACATCTTTTAATTTTTAATATGAATGAAAAATAACTTTCAAATAGGTCCTTAAATTAAAATTCTACACACCTTAAACAATCCTCAATATTAAAACTACACTTCTAAATTGAATCAAAGGCAAAAAATGGGACGTGTTCTTTTTTTTTTTTATAAATTTATTTATTTATTTATTTTTCGCTGTGTTGGGTCTTGGTTGCTGCACGCGGGCTTTCTCTAGTTGCGGTGAGTGGGGGCTACTCTTCGTTGTGGTGCGCGGGCTTCTCATTGCGGTGGCTTCTCTCATGGCAGAGCACGGGCCCTAGGTGCATGGGCTTCAGTAGTTGTGGCTCGCGGGCTCTAGAGCACAGGCCCAGTAGTTGTGGCGCACGGGCTTAGTTGCTCCGCGGCATGTGGGATCTTCCCGGACCAGGGCTCGAACCCATGTCCCGTGCATTGGCAGGTGGATTCTTAACCACTGCACAACCAGGGAAGCCCCCTGGGACGTGTTCTTTCTTAGAATTAAATACATCAAGTAATGTAATCTAATTTTTGTAGATGCTGTGTCCCTTCTGACACAGAGGGCTATTTGCTAATGGCCATGGTACCAATATTTTTTGGTTATATTATAAGGAAGTTAATGTTATATTTTGGTCACATCATGAGAATGTATTTGGGCACTTTATCTCTGTAAAAATATTTAAATGTAGAAATAAAAGTGGATTTGCCATTAAGCTAATGAAGCTTAAGCTTTAGGGTCTGTCACCTGCATGGGCTCTTTCCAAAGCCTTGTGAGGGGCCCTGCTTAAGTATTTACATGGTTATTTTATATTCTTTTCCTTAAAGAGGCTCCTCTCCAAATTGTGGAAGCTGAATTCAGGTCTCATAAAACTTGGATTTGTTCCACCTATACAATAAGCTACTTGCTTCCCATTCACTAGTCTACTAGCAGAATTTACTGGACTTAGAGTCAGAAGACCCAAATTAAAGCCACAGATTTACCCCCAACTAGCTATCAGCCACAATCTTTCTGTCCAGTTTCTACTCATGTAAAATGGGAATGATAATATCTTGGGTTAATCTAGAGCTCGAATGAGATAATAAATGTGAAGTCCCTTGAAAATGTATAATTTCTATGCAGAGATTAGATACTATTTCTAATATCAGAATCTTCTCATGTATTTTTTGAATCTGGAGTCTTTGGCAATCTAGTTTTATTATATATATGTCTAACTATAATACCTGTAACTGGATTTTTTTCAGGTTGTATGCAGCAATAACTATCATTTACTCATTATCTGCCATGTGATAGGCACCATGCAAAGTGTTTTATAAGAATATATAAAACTAATTATTGTTAGTTATTTATATAATAAACAATACTTATTTTATTATTTACCATATGGATTTAATTATAAATGAATAATAAATAGTTATAATTAATAATATTAATTAAAATCTATAATTAATTATAATTAAATCTCATTTTAATTTCACAACCCATTTGTAGCATCTGTTACCATTTTACAGAAGGAAAACACGGGCTCAGATGGTGTAAGTTACTTGAAGGTGATACAGCTACAGGAATCAATGCCCATATTCAACCTCAGGTCTAACTCCAAAGCTTATGCTTCGCAAGTGTTACTTGGCTCAGAGCTATTCTCTGGTATAGGTGCAGCATATATTTGTACAATCTTGTGGAAGAAATAGTGTAAATCTAAAGTGTGAATTTTATTGAGTTAAATAAGATAATTTCAATTTTTAAAACATAAAGTTATCATAATATTTTATAATTAAAAAAATGAAAGTATAGTATTTTATAATTCTGTTATGTTCGTAAGCTCTCTAAAAGCATATTTTATACACTTTTACAGATTGTTTTGCCTCTCTATTTTTCAATGCATGTGTGAAGTGCTTCAGAAATGAGTAACTATGATCATAAACACAATTATATTAATAGTCCAGTAATGCCCAGTTAGTTTCTTTATATTGCTAAATATATAGGCTATAAATATTCCCTTATTCTAATACAGGATATATGTAATAGGTGGGAAAAATTTGTCAATTATGTTCTTACCAAAATGTTGTGTTTATCACTCACCATAAAGTATTTGCTCATTTTACAGGTACATTTTATTAAAGTCCAATATTTTTACTGAAATGTTATTTTATTTTGGAAAATAGAAGTGTTTCACAACATTCTATATATCTCAGATCTTAAGAAAGTGCAGTAAATGCAAATAGTAGCTGCAAGATGTTGGAGACTCCCAAAGATTTAGCAATGAAGAAAGAAGTAATGTTAATAGTTAGGGCATTTAGAAGTGATACCTTGAATTCACAAAGAACTATGCTTTTCTTATATAATGATTAAATTATCATTTGATTTGATTGTAAATTCCAGTAAGAGAAATAATAGTTAATGCTTTGGTTATTAATTGTTAAATATCTTATTCTAGGAATTAATTGGAACATTTTACATAGAAAGGAAACCTATAGCAGTTTTAGTTAGGATTCTCAACTTGCCATATATTGTAGAAAGAATATACACACAGAATAAGAATGTAGTCCATTACATGTGGATAAGGTTTACAAAATATGTAGTGTTCTTCCACATCCCATTAAGATTTTTTTTCATTAAACTCTTCAATACCCCACCCACTGAGATAAGGAAGCCCTATCTGCCAGAATTCCCAGGCCAATCTTCTCTTACAGGAATTCTCATCATCTGTGCCTTCAAATTAAAAGGAAATTGATGCTTTTCAACAGATGTCCATCTTTGTGCTCAAAGTCCACTCTCAGCAAATTTCAATTCAAATCTCATGCTGTTTTAGAATCAAGTTTTAGTTATTTAATCTCCCTCAGAATTGATATTACAAAAAAATGTGTGTATGTCTGGGGGCAATTTAGATTGCATCAGTAGTGTCATCAACATTCTGCCCGACTATTGGTATTCCCACACTTTAAATAAAAATCTTGAAAAATAAAAACATAAATAAAAATGAAGCACCCAACTTAAAAACCATGCCAGATATCCCACCAGTAGGCACATCATATCGATGTTCCCTCCCCCTCTGGCTCAGTTCTCCCCACCCCATTGCCAATGTCAATGAATAGAAAATTAAACTGGGATCAAACACTGGCAATTGAAAGATTTCTATATGATCAACATTTCTTACCCCAAATCATGCAGAACATACCCCATAAACCACTGTTCCAAGGTTGCCTCTACGTAAGGGATTCTCCTACCCCAAACACCTAGGCCTACCTGTCTGCCACTTAGAGAGGGAAGAGTGGTGGATTGTGCTGCAACTGGCAATGGAGTACACATGCTCCTTTCCTGCTGGAGGCCACTTATACAACCCCATGCCAGCTGTGGGTCATTCTGGGGGACGGGCATATCTTGGATCTGCTGATCACACCTGGCCCATGGTGTGCAGCAATCGCCAGACAGTCTGGCAGGTTGGAGAGTAATCCCACGCTGGCCCCTTTCCCAGGGGGCTTGGCAGGAGTGATCCTGTGGGAGAAGGAATCTCCATTTTCTGGGAGAAAGAGGAGCACTGTAGCAAAACTTTCACTTTATCATTTTTCTATTCTTGATATATTTTTTTTTCATTCTGGGTAATGCATTTAAAACAACCATCAGAAAATTAGTTTTAATTCTATGTAATAAAACAGTACCAATATCATATGAAGCTAAAGGGTCACAATTTTTTCACACAATGCAGCTTTCATACTAAACTAAACTAAACTAAACTTTCATACTTTCATACACTGAACACATTATAAGTAGGGCATTATACTCTAGTCTATTTGGAAGTTGATGCAATAGGTCAGTGGTTCCCTTTAAAATTTTATGTAAATTAAAGGTAAAATGGTACTAAATTTAATGTACATGTAATGAGCCAGAAAAATATAATTAATTTAGTGCAAGATTTCAGCATATTCCATTCATCATCATACTTCCATGATGATTTATTTAGACATTTGTTTGTGTTCTAATTTGTCCAATAGCCAATGGCATTGGAAATACTCAAATTGGTCAAAACCAAGTAGTTTGAGATTTTGGAAACACATATTATTTCACCAATATATAAAATAAATCAAATATAAATAAACATAGAGAAAATGTACTCTAAAGTATAATGAACCTACTCTAATTATAATCAAACTTGATCACATAACACACAAACAGGGCTTCTAAATGTCTGTTTGCATTTGCTATATTTTATGCTTTCAATGACACATATACCAGTATTAAATGCACTCTTTTCTTCTTGGAGCCTTTGAATATAGGTTTCTTTTTAGGAAGAAGTATGTAGTTTTTGACATTCAATGAAGTAAAAGAATGAATCAGAGGTCCAGTATAGAATGCATCATCCATTGGTTCTGGATTTAACATATAAAATCCTTACAAGAAGAACTGAAATGTTCTAAAGATCTTTTTTTGTTTATTTTTAGTTAAAAAATGTCTCTTTGGTTATTAGATAGCACTAATCAACCATTTAGAAACATTTTTTTAAGTCCAAATCTTTAACAAAATTGTCATTTTGATTTGGGAATCCATTTTGGTTTCTCCACAATGAAATAGGTAGGCTTTGTCAATTACCTTACTAATTCCAGTAAGGTTCTAGAGTATGCTGGTTTAAGAAAAAAGTTTAGAAAATGTGGGAATGAGGGGATAGAAGAGAACACATCACACAATCCAGATCTATTAATAGGATGCATATACAATTACTTATGTAATTAGTCACTAAGGGTGAGAGCTGTTAGTATCCATGATGGAAAAAGTGCAAAAATAATACCATAAAAAATTGATGAGAGATTCAAGATGTTGCCATGATGATAACATGAAGACCTGATGTTGATATAATCCATATAAATTCTGTTATTTTCAAATTTATATAATGTAAAAATACAGATTTTAAAATTCCGACCTTGTTACTTGACTTAGATTAGTGCCAATAAAGCATTTTTTAAAATATGCTTTAAGGTGAAAAATTTTAAGTAATTTTCCCTAAGGGACATCACCTACTCTTAGGCTCTTACCTTCATTAAAACTTGTCCTCACACTTAAGAAAACTCATAAAGTCTTTTCAAATATTCCAGAGACATAGAATCTTTCTGAGATTTTAATGCCAATGTAATATATTAATCCATTGGTTCTTTCATAAATGTGTATTTTGGCTTCACACAGTCTGCATGATGCCTTGCCTTGATCAGTGATTTTAAAAAAACACATTTCAGTGTTTCAAAGAGGTAATAAGGTGAAGCCCATCACCCAGACTTTTGTGTTTGATTTTTAGGTTTTTTTTTTTTTTTGGCTTTCTCTCAGCTTGAATCTCTTTCATGTTGCTATTCTGTAAGATGGGGTGGCATATGAAATTTGCTCAGTCAGGATGTTAGTCTCATTCCGAAGCACAAAAGTGCTTCCAAAATCATCATCCTGCTATAATGAAAGGTATCACCATGAGACTTTAAGATGTATCTGACCTTCTAGCAGAGGTCAGTCAATTAGTCCCAAAGGCTATTTGAATAATAACAATGAACAAATAAAAATAATGAGAAGAAAGAGGAAACAAAAATTAAAAGGTTCACCTTAACTTTCCCAGCATTTTCATCATCTTCCTTTTTTTCTTCAAATTCAAAGGCAACAGTCATGCGTTGTTGTCTCTGTTCTTCCCACAGTGTAGGGTTAAAGCTGTCACTGTCTGACTGGAAATCTACAGTTAGATTCCAAAGTGTTATTGCTTTTTTTAAAAAACATAAATTGTTATTTAACAGAGCTTAGTACGCTATACGAAAAATGGTGATAGGTACTAAAAACAAATACAAAGAGAAAAAAAGAAAAGGAAAAATAAAGAAACAGAAAGAAAGAAAGAAGTAAAGAGGGAAAGAAAGAAAGAGAAAGAAGGAAAGAAAGAAAAAGAGGGAAAATATTCCCCTCATATTTGTTACATAGTCTTTTAACATCTTAACTCACATTCAGCTTTCTTAAGTATACATTAATTATATATTGGGGTAGAGAAATTTTCCAGTGTAGAGAATGAGCTCTCCATAACCTAATTATGATAATAGAGCTGAATTAGGTATTTTAAACCATTATCTCTTTTAATCTTCAAAACAGCACCATGGTAGAAGTAATATAATCCTCAATTTAATAATGAGAAAACTATAGCTGAGTTTTAAGAAACTTGTTCAAAGCCATGCAGCTTCTCCACGGACAATGCAGGATTCTATACCATGACTGTGTGATTATAGAGTCCATAACTGTAACCACTAAATGCTATTAGGATGTTATAAAAGGTACTACATAACTTTGGTTTTGCAATAAACTGTCCAAGATTGCAACCTTTCTTGTCGTTGTTCTTTTGTGTGTCTGGTAGGGGGCAATGTAGTGGTGCTTGGTTTTATGGTAAAAAAGCATTTGGAAAATAGTCTTTAACATTCAGGTCTCAATTAATCTAAATGTGTCTCAAATTAACAGGGAAAGGAAATGGCTTATCAATCTTTAATTTACATGTTGGTTAATGGTAATATCTTCTTTGCAACAATCCTGTGAAGATCGCATGAAAATGCAATAAAAGCACTTCCCAAAGGATAACCTTTATTATATAAAACTTTGTGTGTTGCAAGGATTTCTGCAAATTCACTCATTACACTTCTGCTTGAAAAACCAAAGGGTGACTTGTTTAAATTTCAAGAAAACTTTTCTGTTACCAACTCTGCTTTCCTCAAAGGAAAACAAAGTGAAACAAACTAGGCTAATTCCTTAACATCACATCTTACCTAACTAGATCTACCTCATTCCATGGAACAATTTAGGGATTTAATCTGTCAGACTAGATCTCAGAAATGGCCAGAAAATATGAGACACTTTTCATTTTCCCCTATAGCCTTTCAAAATGAAATATTTTGTTAATCTAGGGATATTAAAATGAAAATGTAAGTAAAGTTGCATGAATAAAACATAATCCTTATTTAAGACTCTTGTTATACCCTATGTAAACACAGTGGCATTTCTTTCATAAATTCAAAAGATCAATTTTACTGAAGCCTGAAAAATACACATGAAACAATCTTTCCTTTTTCTACTTCTGTAAGTCAAAATTTGAATGAAAATATCCTAAAATATTTCAAAATGATTCATTTCCCTTTTTAAGTAAAAAAACCTAAAGACATTTATTATAATTATCCTGAAAATAAAAACTACATAAGCAAATAGTTTCTTTTAAAAGTTGGTCTCTTTTAAAAGGGTTGGGTGGATTTAATCCATGGGTGGATTAAAGTGGGTTTACTCTTTCAAGAATTACTATTACTGTTAGACTGTGGTAAATGTGCATGACAGCCTGTGCTGGCTTGAGCTAAGGGGCCTGTGCTGAATTTCAAATGGTAAAGGATAAAGCTCCTTTGAAAATTTTATGAGTAATGTGATCATAGAAGAGAATATTTTATTATTGAAAAAGGTTTAAGTTTTTCAAAAATTATTCCTATCATAATTGCTGACATTGTTTAGGAAAACTCAACTTGAAAAATTAGTCGTTTGCAAGTCATCTCTTTACGGTTGACTCTTAACATGAAATAATTTGGGGCCTGAGATCAGGACTAAATGTTTAAATTGTGTTCATAAAATTAGTGAATGCAGGAAATAAACCAACTTATCTTCCTTAAGATCTGACTCTTCTTAGCTCATTTCAACTGGCTAGGTATCACCTTCGGTTAACTAGTCCTGGGTTTTGCAATCCACCAAGAAAAGATGTCGCTCCTAAAAGTCAACATTATTTTCATGACAGATATAAAAAGGAAGAGTTATGTTTTTGAAATCTTACTTAGAATATTACAGTATGGAAGATAATTAGAGTTGCTTAGAGTTAACCCCCAAATGATTTATGTGTGTCATGTAATTATGTGTCTTGCCCATGTGCCAGTATTGGCCAGAGATTAGAATAAAATTAATCCCTTTTATTCATAATCATACAAGCATAGGAGAAATTTCTACTGACTGTTTACCTTCATCACCACGAGGTTGCTGTGGAAACATGTAGTTAGTCAATACTCTTTGCTTTGTTTCTGGATGGGCTTCAGTTTGTAAAGGGATAAGGGCTTTGGACTGGAAGCAAAGGACATAAATTAGATTAATAAGATTGGAAGTATAAAGAATATTTCTTTTATATAGCATAAAGGTCAATAGTCTGGATGCACTTTGCTGAATGAACAGTTAAAGAAAAGTAAGGAAAAAGGTAATGAAATAAGAAAGTATAACATAAAATAAGACTATTGTAGAGGAATATTTTGAAATTCTAAGGTTTTCATAATGAGTTTTTCTTTTTCTTTAGTACATTCTTTTACAAGACCTATTCATCTTCATTGAGTAATGTCAGTTTTGATCTTGAAGAGACCAAAATATGTCAAACTGTTTCAACTAAGTAAACTTTTGGTATAGTCCTATATTTTCATGAACTGTTGCCCTAAAAAATAAATGGAATTTGCTATCAAATTTATACTATACAAGATCATCTATGAATTTAATTAGGTTAAAACATAAGCATTTATTTTAAAGAAATTTTTGTAACCAAAGACAGGGTCCACATACACATAAGCAACAATCCTTGTATTTGATATATCACAATATATTTACCTATGGATGGTAACATTTAATCTCTATTATTAATTTTATTTCAGAAATACTATTTATGAAGGTATTTTTTAGAACTTTTATATTATATACTATTTTTATAAAACATATTGGAAATAATCATATTATTTAATGTTTTAAAATACACTTATTTCATGACATTTATTAATAAGAGTGAAGCACAAAGGGGATTTGGGATACCAACTTGTCTCATGAAACTAAGTCAGAAACACATTAAATTGCTGTTCTAAATAAAAGCTAAATGGTGCAGCCACTGTTCTGTTCATTCTCCCACAAGAATAATAAATCATGACATTAGGGGATGTTTTTTTACAATGCAAGACTATAGAAAATACTGTTCCATTAGCATAGTTCACGTTGATTCCAGAAATGATTTATTTATAATGATATATTGATGCTTTGAAAAATCTACAGTCCATTGGTAAGACTTGAATTTGAATGACAATCTAATTTTTTTTAGTAGATGGAAGAAAGTGCTGTAATGACTGTAGGAATACAAACATTATTCTCACACTTATATTTCACATTTTGTAGAAGTTTATTTTACTTTTTTACAAAAGTAGCTCAATACCTATGTCTGAACAATTCATTTACCAGTAATGCTGTTTTTATGCTCAGAAAATAATCATAACAAACTAAAACCAAGATGATTTGTTTTCACTTGGTAATTCATATTTTGGGATAGGATGTTTTAAAATTTTAGGATTACAAGAAAAAAGTAAAAAGAAGAAAAATAAACTATGTCAAAATTGTCTATCACCAGTTTTTCTGGTGGCAAATCAGATGTCTTCAACTATTTCTTTTTATTTTCCAGTTAATAAAATTATTCATTAACACTCAATTACTAATTCTATTATAATCTATTTTCATAAGTATAAGAGTTAATATCAAAACAATTTCACAGAAGATACTGGTAATAGCAACAAAAGACATCACAAATTTTTTGAATAAAGTTTTAGAATTAAGTTGATTATAATTAAAAGCACACACACACACACACACACACACACACACACACACAAAAGGAACATGGAGGATAATAATTCCCTCTTGTGGGAATTGTGGTAATGATTTCTTATTCTTTACCTTCAGAGGTATAATTAAAGTACATCCTCTGAGGACATGTATGTACCACCTAGAAAAATGATCATTTTGTGTATTAGGTCTCTGAGAATGAAGTAGAAGCTAGATTGAAGCATTTAAAAGGGATGAGAACTATAGTACTGTTTGTCCACAGCAATGAAATACTTATTTGAATTATTACCTTTACAAAAATCTCTCCTCCAGGGGATAAAGAATCTATATTTTGCAGTGATTGTCAAAGGTACCTATTGGGAATAAGTTAGCAATTCAAAGTTTCAACTGTAGTTCATTTGAATAAACAAAATAAATCAGGTAATAAAAATTTTTACCTGATTGTCAGAAAGCCACAAAGCTGCAAGCTCCTTAAGTTTGGTAAATGAGAATGGTAAATTCTTCAATCTGCAAAAATAAGAAAAGTCTAATAGCATGGGTGAAGATGGATAAATTTCATTTTTATGAAGAATTTTTTAAAATACTGTAACTTATTTGTTTCATTCTTCTCTCTACTTCTTTCTCCATTGAGTAGCCTGAGCAAGCTTTTAAAAGTGAAAATCTCGAGTTTACAACTCTTCAAATGCTAGGATAAAACTGAAAATTGTTAACATGCCTTGTCAGACCTTATAAGATCTGGTCCTCCAAAACCTCTCCAGAGCTTCTTTGTTACTCTTTTCCTGACAGTCCCATTAGTTCCACTGGCCTTCTATCAGCCTACTCTGAGGATTAGCCAAGCTCTTTTCTTCTGTCTGGAATATTCTTTCTTCCATACTTCACTTAACTAAAATTCCACATATTCTTTAGCTCTCAGCTTAAATGTCAGTTCCTCAAAGCTTTTCTTGACTCTTCATTTAAATTTCTTTCACCAGTTTAGTCTCAAAGCACTTTCATGGAACATATCACAGTTTGTAATTTTTTGTTTAGTTTTGTGGTTATTTTTTTACTGTCTGTTATCCCCATAAAATTGTAGGCTCTATGAGGGCAAGAGGCCATTTCCACCTTACCTCGAAAGGAATTTACAGCTCCTGAAAGCGTGTCCTTTTGTTCTTTCACCCTTCATATATTGTGTAATAGATATTCAAAGAGGGAATCTTTAAAAATAGTATTTTGAGATAAGTAAAGTTGGCATCAGCCTAGGTATTCAATCAAAATTATCTATTTAGGTTTGGCTTCAGCCTGTGGAGGGCCAAATCACCAACTGCCTGCTTCAACATACTGTATGATATCCCTGAAATTGTGTATGATCAATATATTGTCATTACTTGGGTTACCACCATAGCTAGTCAACAGAGTGAATAATACAAACAAGGCACACCAATGAATTTATTGTTATTTTCTGCATGTTCACTTTTGAATACAAATATTTTAGATATGACTTGGAATGATAATTTCTTTGAAATTCTTTAATATGTTGGAATTCAATCAGTCAAATGATGAATAAATATATTTTGAGAACAGAAGTGGAAAATGTTATAATAATTAATAAGGATTGTGGAAGCAGTTAATTGTATATGCAAAAGCAATTAAGCACTATCAAATAATTTAATAAATATGAAAAGATATTGACAAGCCAAGAAACATATCAACAGAGTGTATTAGCTAGGTAAGTTTAGGAAGGATATAATAACCTTTCTGAGCTAACAGAAACTTGTAAAACATAAATAAGTATATAAAGAATAACAGGGATTAAATTATATCACAATTATTTTTAATATAATTATTTTTTATACTAGCATTTATAACATTAAACCAAACTGTCCATTAAAGTTTTCTAATTTTTTAGTTATTTAATTTAAGTCAGAAATTATGAAGTAATGTGTTATGAGGAGAAGTTTTTACATCATGTGGAGATGAATTAAAAGTAGAATATCAATTCTGCCACATAAAAATTACATGAGGGGAAAACTGTCCAGAATCATATACAATATCCATGATAAATCATCAGTCAAATCATAAATGTAGAGTATGGAAAGAAACTGTCAGAAAAGGATGTTACCTTCATTTTTCCTTGTTCTTCCAGTGACCACCATTGAAAGTGAGCATTTATTTAGTATCATAACTGTGTGGTGTATTGATCACAGGAGCAATCTTACAGTTGACAGTGTAAAAGAATCATTGTTCCTGAACTATAATGACGAACTTCTAAAATTTATTACATTTTAAATATAAAATTGGAATAACTTTTGGATAACATTTAATATTTAATCTTTTATGCAAGCAGTTTTTTCTCTGACAGTGATGTTCAACTTTAGCCTCAGCTTTGACTGAATGTTGATTTTAATCTCAGGTTAAGATTCATTGATTAATTCATCAATTTAAAAATATTAATTTGGCTCTATACTATGTTCCAATCACTGTATTAGAAGACAAACTAGCTTATATTTCTGGCCAGATGAAGTATTTTAAACTCCTACTATTATGAGATTCTCAATGTCTTATTAAAATCTTTTGCATTGGCATTTAGCAATGTGTTGTCCTATGGTACATACTCACATGTGCTATATTTGTTGGATAAATAACTCCATTAGGAGTCCTAACTATGGGTCATTTAAAAATATTTTGTAAGCATATTTTCCATATCATCATGTAAAGTATTAATGTATAAAATTTGAGCAGACCAAGTATTTAGGAGAGACTTCCAGCTCACCATGAAAACCCTCCCTCCAGGTTGACAATAATGAAGCTTGGTTCCACTGGGGACTGTAATTGAATCCACTAGAATCCATCTCTTATGGTATCTCTACGACCATGTTTCTAATCTTATTCACAAGAATATAATTAGAAAATTCTGAAAAATGTCTTACTGAAAGTTGGGCACAACATTTAATGCATTTCCTTCATTATCTTGTAGGTTAAGAGTCAAAACAAGAAATGGGGTTGATTTGACATGAATTACTCTTGATGCACCAAGCTATGAAGCTTCCATGTCACCTTGATTTAAAAAAAAAAAAAATTCCAAAGCCTTTAAAAAAAGATTTTATTTCTTACATGGAATATTTTAAGCTACTAAGTGAATGGTTTTTGAAATTCACATTAGTAGTTTTTTCTTAGACAAACCAACAAACAAATGACAACTCCCACACTTAGTGAAACCTTAGAATCTGAACATTCTCTGTGATTCCATAAAAGCTAATCTTTGTTAGTTTTGTTGCAGTCTCATATTATCATTTATCTGACTGAAACTTAATGAAAACAAAGAGTTCAAGTAGTCTATTCTAATCCACAATCACTTTATCTTCTTAGAAGTTATTTTTAGTCAGTATTGATTTTATCCTTTCCTATTTGAGGACGACTGTGGTAGAAATAAAGATGAACAGCATTTTCACCCATTCACCAATATAACAACTTTGTCACAAGAAGAGGACTTATCCTTTCTTTGTTCATCCTTTTCAGAACATGATTAAATAGCCATTTGGTTGTCTTTACTATAATGTGCAAACCTCATGACTTTTGAGTACTAGCTTCTTGGCAATATTCTCACCAGTGTTCTGGTGGTGTGGACAGTATATACATAGCTCAGTTAATTTACTGGAGACATAAATATATACATGAAAACATATATGTATGCATACATACATAACTGTGGACATATTTTTATTAATAAATTTTGTAGACTTTCACTACAATTATTTTTCCATGTTTTCATAATATTATGCTTTCTGCATATGGGAGGGTTTTGGTACATCAATTTGGGTGTATAAATTTTACATAAGTTTAATATACAATATATGTTTCTATATAATCAAACAATAAAAGTTTGAAATATCAGTTTAAAAACCATTTAGCTTCTGCCATTTTCTAAATGGATATTTGCATACTTATATAAATATTTGCATTCCATATACTTTATAAGATACAGAAAAAAATTTCAAAATTATTGATAAGAAACAATAATTTGCTTTTAGAAAATAACTAATATGTGATTGTGAAATATTGCAGAAATACCTGTTGTCACTCAAATTTAAGACTCTTAGTTTCTGCATCTGTCCAATCTCTTCAGGAAGAAATTCCAGTTTATTGGAGCGTAGAGACATAACTGTTACATTCTTACAGCTTCCAATCTATGGGTAACAAAAGAAAAAAAAAGTAAAGAATCACAGTGTAAACTATTTTTATACTAACATTTATAATTTATAAAGTAATTTAATTAATTTACAAATTTCTTTATCACTTTAAAGACTATCAATATGTGTATTGTTTTATTTTTTATAATCTCACTCTCTAAAATATGTCTATAATACATATATTCCTTTAGATATTAAGACTGTGTATCTCATATTTTTTTACATATTATGAAGGAAAAATTTTCTTTTTAATTTTGTGATTAGAATACTTGTTAGCTTCATTGTTTTCATAAATCACATTGTTTTTGTCTATCCGAGTAAGTACTAATAAGCTATGTTTATAATAGATCATATATACTCAAAAATGAAATATTGTTGATATTTCCTTTGAAAAGTTAGTTTTATTTAATGTTACAATGGTATTTTTATTCATAACTTTTGCCTCTAAATAATGATATATGAATTATTGTTCCTGTATTATGAAAGCATTTAATAGAAAATGTTAAATTGAAAATATATTTCACAGTTTTTTCTTGACATGAATACATGGAAGTCCCATTTAGAGATGAATGCTAATGGACCATTTTGGTGGATCCTGAAGTTAAAACAATTATGCAACATGATACTTTAAACAACTTATTTATATTAAAAACTTTCACTTAGAACTGGAAGTATAGTTATCTCAAAATTTATTTATTGTTTTTAAAAGCAAAATATATAAGTTGGATTAGTTAAAATTGTATTCCTTAGCATGAACTAATTTATAATATTTTATTACTATTTTTGGCAAGCAGTGTTTAAATCAAATGTATTTCCTGGGTCAAATATAAGAACTTATAACTTGCCATTTAAAAAAGAATGATTAACAAATAAATAATTCCTGTATACATTCACAGCTCAACTCGTAAGCTACACTGCTACTGAACCTGTTAAGATTTAATCCCCAAACAGATTCATTAAAAGAAATTAATAGAAACAAGTTTATTCCTCACTTCTCTGGGTAATTCTGGAAGGAAATTCTCATCGACTGCTAACGTTCGAAGACTGTGAAGGTAGCCAATAGTAGAAGGTAGTGACTCCAGTTCATTACAGCTACAGTCAAATTCTTCTAATAAAGATAAACTGAAAATTAAATACATTAGTTAGACATTTTAAAAGGTCATGTGGCACAAAAGTTTTGGAAAAGCCATATATTCAAATTCACCAACCAAATTATTTAGCTAGTGACTACGTAATATTATATAAGTTAATTTATCTATTCAACCAAATGTTCAATACCATTTAATAAGTGGTTCAATTTGCTGAAATAAATGTAGTTCATTTTTCTCCTTTCTTAATTCACCTGTCATTTAAATGAGCCATTGAGAATGACAAAAGATTTTGTTTGTTTTTATACAACTTAGGTGTCACATATAGTCAGAGGCTCATAATGTATATCCTTGGAATGAGTGCATATAACTGGCATGGGCAGGTAGAAGGGTATAGAGGGCAGGTCCAAGAAAGGGAAGATAAGGGGGGCAAAATATTAACAACAAAAACACTGATTAAATGCTAGGTATTTTACTAAGCATTTTAGAGATAAAAATAACTACTCTTTTCTTTAAAATAACTCTAGCAGATATCTATTATTTTAAATCCATTTTACACATAAGGAAATTGAGGCATAAAGAGGCTAAGTAACTTGTCCAAGGCCACACGAAGTAGGAAAACTAGTACCTAAATGCAGACAATATGGCTCCACTCTATTTTCTTGCCTCTCAGCCTGTGCATCAGTAGCAGAGGCTATGGACAGGGCTCATTTCAGCCTGCAGATGTGTTTTGGTTGGTTTACATAGTATTTTAAAAAGTGGTAAACTCTACATAATGACCCAGACTTTTGGTGCCTTTTGAAAAAGAAGATCTGCAAATACTGGGCCTTTATTCTTGCATGACAATAATGGAAACAGAGTAATGGCTGCTGTCTTCAAATGAGCACAGTTCTCCAGTTTGCCACAATCTCCACCACTCCAAACTTAGCCTGCTTTACCCCAAATCTACAGAAAGGAATTGTATGCGTACACTTTCAAGCTATCACAAGGGAACAAGACATTTTATTGTCTGGCTTGAGATAGCTGGGAAAGAAAGAGTGCCTGGCACAGAGTAAGCGCTAGCTATATTTAAGCTGTCATTGATGTTAATATTATTACACTGCTATTACCATTCATATCATTGTTTTACTGTAATAGGAAGGAACCCTCAAGGATGATGATCTCACCATTGTAAAGGGAAGACTGAATTAGAATTAGCTGGAGTAATATTGTAGAATCAACTTCCCTTTTTTATATCTTGGAACTAGCTGGCTTGAATGCAATTTATTCCCATAATTTAGTTAACAAGTGAACACAGAAATTAAGCATTTGGGTTTTAAGTTAGTCAGAATGGATTTGTGTCCCAGTCTTGTCACTTATTAGACATATTATCTTGGGTATCAAAAAATAAAACAAGGGGCTTCCCTGGTGGCTCTGTGGTTGAGAGTCCGCCTGCTGATGCAGGGGACATGGGTTTGTGCCCCGGTCCAGGAAGATCCCACATGCCGCGGAGCGGCTGGGCCTGTGAGCCATGGCCACTGAGCCTGCGCGTCCGGAGACTGTGCTCTGCAACGGAAGAGGCCCGCGTACCGCAAAAAAAAAAAAATAATAATAATAAAAAATTAAAAAAATAAAACAAGGATCAGAGCTCAAAAATCAAAGCTGATTTTATTTACTGCCAGGAAAGGGAACACTCCCTGTTCACACTCAGAAGAAATTCACTTAGCACTGCACTGCGGGGGGAAAAGTCAGTGCCAAAAGGGGGTGGTGACAGGAGGTCATGATGATCATGCTCATTAAAGATGAAAAAATTGCATTATGGAGAGATTGGAATAAGTTCACAAGTCTGTGTACAAGTAGGTAAATCAAGTCCCGTCATTCATGCGTCAGGGAAGAATCTAATTCAGTCAAGTTCAGTCTGACCCTGATCAGGGTAACTCATGATTTATGGTCCTTAACAGCTTCAAGTGGTTAAAACCCAGAAGTGGTGAGACACAGTATTCAGCTGTGAATAATAGCTCTTAGGCAAATGCTTTTCCTTTTGCATAGACAAGTCATATTACTTTTCCACAGGCCTTAGTTTCTTTGTATTTGCAGTGACGATACTAGTAATTCCTGCCTCATGCAGTTTCTCTGAGTAGTTCATGAAATACTGTAAGTAAAGAACTTAGCACAATACCTGCCATAAAATACACACTCAGGAAATATTTTCTCTTTTTATTAGTGAACCCTGAGAAATTAATTTCTAAATCCTTTGAGACCCGCACATTCAGGGGTGGTCATGTCAATGGGTACCAGACATACATGGCTGTGTGACTCTGTATGTATGCATTGGTGGTGGCAGAAATCAATGTATGTGGAAAACCCAGTAACAGATTATTTGTTTCTTAAAAAAAGTCTAGCACAGTGTCATACACATATAATACACTAAGAAAATTTGGTAGAATTGAATGAAAGAGGTTTCTATCTATGGTTCGTGGTCATGTACTCAGCAAGTGGTCATGAAAGTACGAGTGAGTTTTAAAAATAAAAACTAGTGAGACAGTGGCATGTACATATATACACTACCAAATGTAAAACTGATAGCTAGTGGGAAGCAGCTGCATAGCACAGGGAGATCAGCTCGGTGCTTTGTGACCACCTAGAGGGGTGGGATAGGGAGGGTGGGAGGGAGGCACAAAAGGGAAGAGATATGGGGACATATGTATATGTATAACTGATTCACTTTGTTATAAAGCAGAAACTAACACACGATTGTAAAGCAATTATACTCCAACAAAGATGTTACAAAAGTAAAACTTCAGATGTATGCTCAGAGGTAGAAGTCAAAGAATTAAACAATTAAATAATACAATTAAGGTTTCTTATTTTTCTTTCTTTTATGAAAACATTTTTGAAGTTAGTCTTGAATCATAGTAAGGCACTCCTTACTTTGCACAGATTTCAGTTATCATGGTTTCCTTAAATAACATTAGTCCCCCAACAACATGGCTCAAATTTCAATTACCTCAGTATATTAACTGTGAGTAACTGCATAAAGTACAAACTTTGCTGCTAACACTTCAGTCCACAAATCGCTGTGTAAATAACAGATGTACATCATGATCAGTGACTAGTCATATTACTTTTTTGAGTCTGTCAGTGATCAGCCTCTGCACATCCACTATTCAGTTCACACACGGACAGTAAGTCTTGTAGTTATGCGGCCTTCTTGTCAATCGGCTATAGAGAGATACTATAGGCACCATAATTTAACATTTAAAACACTACTCCTGTTGGATAATGCTCTTCGTCATCTTATTTCTCTTGGAGATTTGGATGAAAATGTGAAAATTTGCTTTTTATCACCAAGAACAACTTCATTAATCCAACCAGTGGACCAAGGAGTTATTTCAACTTTGAAGGCCTGTTATCTTACACAGACTTCTGAAGAGGCTATTGATGCTACACCTGGAGATCATACAGTTTCTTTAGCTGAGTTTTGGAAGAAATATGACATAAAGCATTCAATTGAAAATATTCAAACATCATGGCAGGAAATAACAGCAAGTAATACTCATGCATTGTAGCAGAAACTTTTAGCATACTGTGCAAATAATTTGGCAGGATTTGAACTGAATATACATGGAATTATAGAAGAAACAGCTGACTGTGGGAATGCTGCCTGCCACTGTTTGAGAGCCTGTAGATCTGCTGCCAGAGGAACTTAGTGAAGGAAAACTTGTTGACATCAATGAGGAAAGTGGTTGTAATGAAAGGATGAAGATGTCTCAGAGGAAGTGACCCTGGCAATAAACTTTACATTAAAGGAACTCTCAGAGATATTTCATGATATTGAAAGCACAAAGGATAAAAGTTTGGAAGCTGATCCAAGCTTAAAAGGAGGATGACAATTCACTGGCTCATAGAAAAGATGTTCACCGTGAATTACAACTTACACAATGAAAAGAAGGCAAGCACTGTTCAAACTAATTTTGATAAGCTTTTTTTTTTTAAAAAAAACACTTTAATTCTTGATGTTCCTAATGTTTACAATGACTGTGTATTAAATCCATGTTGATTTATTATTTTTCCATTTCTCTATACATTTATAACCAACAGCAACAGTATTTAATGTCTGAAAAGGTTTAAAGATCTTTCGTCAGAACAATCATAATTTCCTCCATTGATTCTTAAGACTATTTTGCATAGTTTCAGTGTGCATGGTTGTTTTCATAGTCCCCACTACTGTGCAAAGTGAGGACTTCCTACAATAAAAAGACAACATTTTTACTGCATCATGGGCTATACTGAATTAATAATTTATAGCCTGAAAGTATTTTACAGTTTTGGGTTACAAAGAAAATCTATTATGTGCAAAACACACATTCTTCAATGATCTCTGAATTCAAAGGATTCAAACTCAAAATCTAACATTCCAACTGACTTTATTGATGGTTATCTTGTTATAAATCACCTAAGGTATTTTAATACAGGATCCTATATGAATACAGTTGTACCACATTTACTCAAATTATCACTGGCATTCAAAAGATAGACCAAAATAAGTGAAATAAATCTGACAGAGAAAGACAAACACCACACAATTTCACTTATATGTGGAATCTAAAAACAAAAATACAAAAGAGTAAAAAAAAACCCCACAACCAAGCTCATATATACAGTGAACAGTTTGGTGGTTGCCAGGAGTAGGGGATAGGGGGTAGAAAAAAATGGGTGAAGGTGACTAAAAGGGATCAACTCCCCATTATAAAATAAATAAGTCATGGGGATGTAATGTACAGCATCGTATAGTTAACAATACTGTACTTGAAAGTTGCTAAGAGAGTAGATCTTAAAAGTTCTCATCACAAGAAAAAGGTAACTATGTATGGTGAAAAATGTTAACTAGATTTATTGTGGTGATCATTTTTCAATACATACAAATATGGAATCATCCTGCTGTACATATGAAAGTACATTACCCTTTGTACAAAAAAAAGGATAGACCAAAAGCTACCTTTTTTAGAATTTTTCTCTATAGTCTATAATATTACACATTAAAAGTGAAAACTAGCTGCAAAGGAAGTATAAAGTACTTCAAAGCAGTGCTTCCCAAACTTTAGCGTGCATATGGATCACCAGCAGAACTCGCTAAAATGCAGATTCAGATTCAGTGATTTGGGGTTGGGCCCAAATTCTGCATTTGAAACAAGCTAGTGGGTGATGTAGAAGCTCCTGGTCCTGGGACCACACATTTTTAAATAAAGTACTTGCAAATATGGCAAGAGTAACATTAAAATACACACACACACAGATGGAGAGATATACCATGTTCTTGGATTGGAAGATTCAACATTGTGAAAATGACTATACTATCCAAAGCAATCTACAGAATCAATGAAATCCCTATCAAACTACCAATGGCATTTTTCACAGAACTAGAAAAAAAAATTCTCAATTTGTATGGAAAGACAAAAGACCCCAAATAGCCAAAGCAATCTTGAGAAAGAAAAACAGAGCTGGAGGAATCAAGCTCCTGGACTTCAGACTATACTACAAAGCTACAGTAATCAAGACAGTATGGTACTGGCACAAAAACAGAAATATAGATTAATGGAACAGGATAGAAAGCCCAGAGATAAACACATGCACATATGGTCACTTTGTCTTTGATAAAGGAGGCAAGAATATACAATGGAGAAAAGACAGCCTCTTCAATAAGTAGTGCTGGGAAAACTGGACAGCTACATGTAAAAGAATGAAATTAGAACATTCCCTAACACCACACATGAAAATAAACTCAAAATTGATTAAAGACCTAAATATAAGGCCAGACACTATCAAACTCTTAGGGAAAAACATAGGCAGAACACTCTATGACATAAATCACAGCAAGATCCTTTTTGACCCACCTCCTAGAGAAATGGAAAAAAAAAAACAAAAATAAACAAATGGGACCTAATGAAACTTAAAAGCTTTTGCACAGCAAAGGAAACCATAAACAAGATGAAAAGACCACCTTCAGAATGGGAGAAAATATTTGCAAGCAAAGCAACTGACAAAGGATTAATCTCCAAAATATACAAACAGCTCATGCAACTCAATATCAAAAAACCAAACAACCCAATCCAAAAATGGGTGGAAGACCTAAATCGACATTTCTCCAAAGAAGATATACAGATTGCCAACAAACACATGAAAGGATGCTCAACATCACTAATCATTAGAGAAATGCAAATCAAAACTACAATGAGGTATCACTTCACACCACTCAGAATAGCCGTCATCAAAAAATCTACAAACAATAAATGCTGGAGAGGGTGTGGAGAAAAGGGAACCCTCTTGCACTGTTGGTGGGAATGTAAATTGATACAGCAATTATGGAGAACAGTATGGAGGTTCCTTTAAAAACTTAAAATTAGAACTACCATATGACACAGCAATCCCACTTCTGGGCGTATACCCAGAGAAAACCATAATTCAAAAAGACACATGTACCACAATGTTCATTGCAGCACTATTTACAATAGCCAGGACATGGAAGCAACCTAAGTGTCCATTGACAGATGAATGGATAAAGAAGATGTGGCATACATATACAATGGAATATTACTCAGCCATAAAAAGAAATGAAATTGAGTTATTTGTAGTAAAGTGGATGGACCTAGATTCTATCATACAGAATGAAGTAAGTCAGAAAGAGAAAAACAAATACCGTATGCTAACACACATATATGGAATCTAAAAAAAAAAAAAAATGGTTCTGAACAACCCAGGGGCAGTACAGGAATAAAGATGCAGACATAGAGAATGGGCTTGAGGACACAGGGAGGGGGCAGGGTAAGCTGGGACGATGTGAGAGAGTGGCATGGACATATATACACTACCAAATGTAAAATAGATAGCTAGTGGGAAGCAGCTGCATAGCACAGGGAGATCAGCTCCGTGCTTTGTGAAAACCTAGAGGGGTGGGGTATGGAGGGTGGGAGGGAGACGCAAGAGGGTGGGGATATGGTGATATATATGTATACGTATAGCTGATTCAATTTGTTATACAGCAGAAACTAACACAAAACTGTAAAGGAATTATACTCCAATAAAGATATTAAACACACACACACACACACACACAAGATATGTCAATGATGGCTAAAATTCATGTATAAATATTATAAGAGTTGTGTTCGGTAAGGTTTTACCTTAGATCACATATCAGTACAAGCAACACTACTCAAGGTAGTAATGCTTGACATTAAACAACAGCAACAATATTGACTTAATTTTCTAAAAACATTCTCCACATTTTTCTCTACTTTAGTTTGGTCTCCATGAATCAGTCTTGGATGAGAACATATTACTGTATCATTAACCCTCAATTACCTAGCTAATGGGGAAGAGGGATTGTGAATATACTACATAGATAATCTATGATTAAACTTTAACATCATTTATGACCATTAGAAACCATTAGATACCATTAAATATTCTATTAATGTAGATGCTAATAAACATAAAAATAAATGACTTTGGGCTTCATTTTCTTAGTTCACTTTTAACTCTTAACAGAAGTAATGTAATTCCGTGGAAAATGTTCAGACAGGCTTGGGTTCCAATTCTAGTGTGGTCACTTAATATCTGAGTGAACTTTATCTACTTATTAATCCCTGTTTTTTAATCTATAAAATTGGTTGATAATGCCTGATATGTAGAGTATCAGTGAGGATTCAATGTATGCTACCTTATTAGCACATTGATCTTGGACTTCCCGCTTCTAGAACTCTGAGAAATAAACTTCTGCTGTTTTAGTCACCCAGTCTATGCTGCTTTGTTATGGCAGCCTGAACAGAATAAGACAATACATTATTATCATATTTGGATCTTTCATTCATGTTATATTACTAATCCTTACACAGATGAACATAAGCAAGGATCAATAAATAAATGGTTTTTTGCTTATTATTATTGATGACTATTATAATTTATTGAAGGCTATCTAACACTAAGTCTCACAATAAACTCAGAGATGTATTATTATTTCCATTTTACAGATGAGAAAACTACAGCTCTGAGATGTGAAATGATGTGTCCAAGGTCAATTAGTTAATGAGTGGAGAAGCCGGTCTAGTTCCAAGGCTTGCAAATATTCCCCTGTGCCATACTGCCTAGGTACGATGAAGAGATTAAACATGTTCAAGACATGATACCAACCTTTAAGGAGCCCATATACTAGTTGGGAGGGCATGACATTATAATTTAAAGGTAAATGATGATACAAAAGATAAATAAGAGACTTATTGGTGGGAATGTAAATTGATACAGCCACTATGGAGAATAGTATGGAGGTTCCTTAAAAAACTACAAATAGAACTGCCATATGACCCAGCAATCCCACTACTGGGATTGCTGGGTCATATGAGAAAACCATAATTCAAAAAGAGTCATGTACCAAAATGTTCATTGAAGCTCTATTTATGATAGCCCGGAGATGGAGACAACCTAAGTGCCCATTGACAGATGAATGGATAAAGAAGATGTGGCACATACATACAATGGAATATTACTCAGCCATAAAAAGAAATGAAATTGAGTTATTTGTAGTGAGGTGGATGGACCTAGATTTTATCATACAGAATGAAGTAAGTCAGAAAGAGAAAAACAAATACCGTATGCTAACACACATATATGGAATCTAAAAAATAAAATAAAATAAATGGTTCTGAACAACCTAGGGGCAGGACAGGAATAAAGACACAGACGTAGAGAATGGACTTGAGGACACAGGGAGGGGGAAGGGTAAGCTGGGATGAAGTGAGAGAGTGGCATGGACATATATACACTATGAAACATAAAATAGATAGCTAGTGGGAAGCAGCCACATAGCACGGGGAGATCAGCTCAGTGCTTTGTGACCACCTAGAGGGGTGGGATAGGGAGAGTAGGAGGGAGATGCAAGAGGGAGGGGATATGGGCATATATGTATATGTATAGCTGATTCAATTTGTTATACAGCAGAAACTAACACAACATTATAAAGCAATTATACTCCAATAAAGATGTTTTAAAAAAAGATAAATAAGAGACATATAAGAAATGGAAAAATATCACGCTAGAGTGTTCCCTAACTTGTATAAAGAGTTCACAAAACTTATTTGTCCACAAAACTTATCTTTATGTCATACCTATTAAAATCTCAAGTAATGATTATTTTGAGGAATATAACTTAGGAAATGCTGGTTTAGTTAGTAGGTGTACTGAGCTTTTAATTTAAAGGAGGAAGCTGCAGTGGTCTGGGTAGACAGAGGGAAAAGAATTAAGTTGTAAAAACAAGTAAGCATATTTTTGAATCCAAATACCCCCAATCTGATTTAAGTCAATAACTCTTTACCTTATTGGACTTCATTTTTATAAAACATTTATTAAATGTGTGAGCACTTTCCATGTATTAACACATTTAATCCTCACAACATTCTTATGAGGTAGGCATTATTACTATGATTTCCATTTTACTGAGGAGGAATCTAAGGCTCTACCCAATAACACATCGAAGAGCCAGGTTTCGGACCCAGAAGGTCTGGCTCCAAAGCCAAAGCAACCAACTGCTGTGGTAAACTTCTCTCAGGGAGCTTTGTTTTAAACCAGCATCTCGGACTTCCCTGGTGGCGCAGTGGTTGAGAGTCCGCCTGCCGATGCAGGGGACACGGGTTCGTGCCCCAGTCCGGGAAGATCCCACATGCCACGGAGCGGCTGGACCCATGAGCCATGGCCGCTGAGCCTGCGCGTCCTGAGCCTGTGCTCCGCAATGGGAGAGGCCACAACAGTGAGAGGCCCTAGTACCGCAAAAAAAAAAAAAAAAAAAAACCAGCATCTCGGGTAATTCTGATGCAGGCACAATGGAATAGGGTTTGAGAAGACAGTTATCTGATAGGTGTATAAGTAAGCTGAATCCAGTTAGTGGTTCTTAAACTTTAGCATGCGTCAGAATCCCTGGAAGGGTTTGTTAATACACAGATTGCTGGTCCAATGCCCAGAGTTTCTGATTCAGTAAACCTGGGATTGTCTCTGAGAATTTGCACTTCAACACGTTCCCAGTTGAAGCTGATGCTGCTGATCAGGGGACCACATGTTGAGAACCACCAGTCTAGACTAGAATATGGAAAAACTTGAATATTAGTGTGAAGAAATTTGGGTTTTATCCAATGCAGGGTGTGTGTGTGTGCGTGTGCACACACACTTTGTTTTTAATTTTTTGACGAGAATAACATTACATGATACAAAATTCAAAAAGTACAAAAGGTATACGATAAAAGCAAGTCTCCCTATATACTCTATTGCCCAGCCCCCAAATTCTCCTCCCCAAAGCCATACATTTCCAGTTTCTTGTGTATCCTTCCATGCTTAGGGAATAGAGGGAAGCGCAGTTTTTAGCATTCAGATACCTAGAATGCTTATTTTCTTGTTATTATAGCAGTCTAGTAAGCAGACTACTGGAATTTACCATCTAGGGTATTGATATCATATAAACTAAACATCTGGATCAAAGAATTAGAATTTTAGACATAGGTGGAAATTACAAATGAAGAAACTAAGCCACTGAGAGTTTAAGTAATTTGTCCAAGTTCACACAGTAAGTGGCGTAGCCAGGGTTCACACCCATGCTATTTGACTCCAAAGCCAGTGCTCCTTGCATTATTCCTCAGGAGTTTGAGGCCCATAGGAAAGAAGGCATTTACCCAGCTTTGCATAGTTACGTAGACTCTCTGATTCTAGTCAGCAGTCTTTCTCATTGACCATACTCTATGATGGAATGACTTTTTAAAATATCCATTCAAATTTTTGAGATTTTATTGTCTTTCTCCAAAGCTACGAAGCTAAGAGAGAGTAGGTTTAGCGTATGGTTCCTCTTCCTATGGGAGATCTTTTGCCTTTAGAGCAATGGGGCTCTTAAATGACCTAATATTACAAAATGTGTGACTCAACTATAACACATATTAAGAAGCATCATAGGACCCAGCAATCCCACTACTGGGCATATACCCTGAGAAAACCATAATTCAAAAAGACACATGCACCCCAGTGTTCATTGCAGTACTATTTACAATAGCCAGGTCATGGAAGTAACCTAAATGCCCATCGACAGATGAATGGATAAAGAAGATATGGTACATATATACAATGGAACATTACTCAGCCATAAAAAGGAATGAAATTGGGTCATTTGTAGAGACGTGGATGGACCTAGAGACTGTCATACACAGTGAAGTAAGTCAGAAAGAGAAAATCAACTACCATATATTAATGCATATATCTGGAATCTAGAAAAATGGTACACGTGAACCAGTTTGCAAGGCAGAAACAGAGACGCAGATGTAGAGAACAAATGTATGGACACCAAGGGGGGAAAGCGGGGATGGGGCGTGGTGGTGGTGGGATGAATTGGGAGATTGAGATTGACATGTGTACACTAATATGTATAAAATAGATAACTAATAAGAACCTGCTGCATAATAAATAAATAAATTAATTAAATTAAATTAAAAAAACAGAAGCAACGTAGGTCAATTAGCAGCTAAGCTTTGAAATCTGATAACTTCTCTCAGCCTCTGTTTCTGCATCTGTTGATGGGGAGATAATAATACACATTGAATAGTGTTGATGGGGCCTTTAAATAAGAATACATGTAAAGCACCAAACATGGTATCTGGCACAATATGAGCACACACAAAAAGTTGTTTGTTACTATTTTCATTGCACATTCAATTATTAGAGTGGCTGGAACTCTTAGGCACAACTTAAGATTCAACAAAAAAAATAACCAATTTTTCAAGTCATGTGGCACAAAAGTCATGGAATCCATTTCAACTGTGAAAGATGTTGAAAAATGAATTCTTTCAGCAATTTTTACTAGTTGGACTATTAAAAATTACCAAAGATAAGTCTAACCTATTGAAACATTCGATGTGCAGAATGAGAATATTTTTGGTCACTGCAGCTGATCTGAACATTTTGGTGCAGAGTTCTAGGTAGAATGTCTCATAATAAAATAAAGACTATTTCACTACTTACAGAACATTTTCTGCATGTGATCTGGTGTGCCATTAAATAGGATTCTAATCAAATTTTACCTCTAGCTTTGAGCTAAATCTCTGATCTATCAGTTCTGAATTCCCTAAAGAAAGCAAAGCCATTATATCATTATTATTATTTTTACTTCATACAGATTGTTTATTAAGGTATACTATAAAATTTTAGAAATTTAGTTTATTTTTTGCCACAAGTGCTACCTTGAAGTGAGAACATGTTAGACAATGGCTGTCACAATTTTACCATCCAAGACATGATGTATTATAGAACTGAAATCTTCAAACTTTTTCATTTTAGGACCTCTTTACACTCTTAAAAATCATTGGTAATCTTAAAGTACTTTTTAAAATATGGCTTATACCTATTGGTATCTATAATATTATAAATTAAAAGAGGCATTTAAAAATAGTTATTTATTATTCATTCTTAAATAACAATAATAAACCCATGACATGTTAATGTAGGTAACACATTTTTATAAAAGTAAGTATACTTTCCAAAACAAAAAACTTTAGTGAGAAGAGTGACATTTTTATTTTTGTGAATCTCTTCAATGTTTAGCTTAATAGAAGGCAACTGGATTCTCATATCTGCTTTGTATTCAATTTATTGTGGTATATTGTTTTGATTAAGTTATATATAAAAAAGTCCAAATTCACAGATAGGTAGTTGGAAAAGGGAAAAGTATTTTCACGGTCTTTTTGGATAATTGTGATTATTCTTTGATACTACACCCAAACTCAACAAATGGCAGTCTTTTTAGGGGATACAGTAATTGCAATGTAGAATCTGAAATACATCAATGAACTTTTCTTACTTTTCATACCAATACATTAAAATCAACTAATCTTTTTGCACTTTGAATGGGTCTATTTCTCATGTGTGATTTTGTAGCTCATGCATTGGTCATTTGGAAAGTGTTGCTTCACTTAGTTGAACAGATTTTCCAAATGTTGACACATTTCATATTACAATATCAACAAATCACATTCATTATTACACCAGTGATATCACACCAGTCTTATCAGAAAAGGTTTTAAATATTGGGAAGCTGTCAAACTCACAGTGGCAGATACAAATTTTCCAAAATTCTAATTTTTACTTGATAGCTCAAATTTCACTGTTGGCAACAAATTCTGTCAGTTGTTTTCCTTGAAGTGACAAGCTCACTTTGTTCATTTTTGACAAAATGTCTGCCAAATACTCAAGTCTGAGTAACCACAGTTTGTCAGTCATTCTTCCTCTTTTTAAAATAGACTTTATTTTTATAGCCGTTTTAGGTTCACAGCAAAACTGAGCAGAAGGTAGAGATTTCACGTATACTTCCTACTGTTTTTTTATTCTGCCTTTTTTATTGTAATAAAATGTAGTCATATAGTCCATTTCTTTAACACTTCCCTTCATGGCTTTATATGAATGTCAAAACATCAAATTGTAGACTTTAAATATATGCAGTTTATTGTACATCAATTATAGCTAATAAATCTGTTTTTTTTAAAAAAAGCTAGGCTTTCTCCCCACCACCCCAAGTACACCCAAATCTGTTAAATTATGGATTTATATAATTCTTCACATGAAATGTGGGGCAAGATTCCTGTAAAATGGTCTTACAAAATGTTAGAATAAAGACAGCTTATTGATTTCTCACTTTACACAAGTTGTAAACAAAAGAACTTCAGTGCAACACTGATAATAACATACATGTTTCTTAAAGAACTGTAAATCAAACATTAATGGCAACATAAAATTAGAAATAAATCCCTATCAAACACATGGAATATATTTTGTCCTTAAAAGGCAATGATGACCTTTCACCTTGCAGCTTTTTAAAATGCAAGCTAAAATAGATGCTTATCTCCTTAAAGTCTAAAAATACATTAAGTTTCCACAAATATCAAATTTTACTAACAGTGTAATGGTAACATATACATAATGCAGATCTTATAAAAGTTGATTTGATTTTGTAAGACATAAGTGTATTTAGAGCTGCTACTCAGTCAAAAACATCAAATTAATAGTATCTGGAAAATTACAGGCAATGGTATAATTGAAGGTCTGGGTAATCACTTTGCTTATGAAAGAGTGATGGTTAAGTATTTCTTATGATATTATCAATATATAGTTGGGTGTCAATGCAGTGTCTAAATATAAAACTAAATTAAGATAAATTATATACAAATATATAACTAAATAAAATGTGGTCTAAAATGAGTTTACATATGAGCAAAATTATTGATATCTCTAGCAGAAAATGTGTGAAAGTAGAAAACTCAATATATTCTTTTGTTTCTGGCTTTAGAGAGACTGACTGGTATGAAACTTTGTCACTTACTTTCCGATTGTATTGGGTAGGATTGTAAGTTGATTGTCATCTACTTTCAGAGTAGTTAGTTTTTTCAACAAACCTAAAACAGAGAAGATATATTAATGTATAAGAATAGATTTCTGATAAAAAATACAATATGAAAGGAATCGCTTTTTATGAGTTGTAATCCTGATCAAACTACTGTCCCTGTCCACCAGTGGAGCCAGAGGAGGGCTGACAGTCTCAACATCACTTGATTGGGTGATGAGTGTTTGTCATGCTAATTGGCTGCACTCTGCTTATATCAACCTACAAATTGATATTCGTGTGTCTAGTTTTTTTTTTTTCGTGTGTCTAGTTTTAACCTTCCAGTTACAAAAAATTTACTTACATCAATGAGAGTTCAAGTACATTGGTGGAGACAATAAACAAAACACAGGGCTCCATAGAAACCTGAGTTGGCAGTACTACTACCACATTTCCCTTTTCTGTTATGCAGCAAATGGACCCGATGAAACTTTTCAAGCCAACTGTGTTCGGTATTTTATTAACTCATAAGCACTAATAACTAACATTCCTGTTGTGATACAAATTGAAAACAAATCTGAATGAAGCCTAATAATCAACAAATGGGTACTGAAGTACTGCAGTGTAGTGGTTATAATTATCGACTTGGAAAATTACAACGTATGACTTCATACTCTTTCTGTTACCATAAATCCTTGACTTGGATCAGCAGTAAGCACAAAAACTTGTAGCTTTTAATCTATCAAGTAGAACTGGCCAAGAATTGATGTTCCAACTATTTATATTTCACTGTCTGATTTATGCCCTCCATACCTTTACTGCTTGATCTACTCCTACTCCCAGGGTTTTAAAGAGCAAAAACCACAGAGTAATTGAAGAACAGCTTCCTTTACCCGGCCGTAACAGAACCCATTGTATCAATATGGCTTAAATAGCTAAAATCCAAGACAAAGCATTAACAGTGGCTAATTTTTGTTTTACATTGGAATATAGATATACACTATAGACGATTTGTTTTGCAGAAAACTTGTTCTGATGGATATAGTAGGTTCCATAGTTGAATGTGTTTGGAAAATCTAAATTAAACAAAATCAACCAGATTTCTTTAATGAAGTTTTTCTAGGAATTTTTAATATGCTAATGTAACAGGGTGACGCTAAAGTTATTGGGCAACTTGTGTGTATGCACAGAGTATCTTGTATAGTGGTGTTTTGCGAACATGCTCTCAGAAGCACTGCTATAGCTCATGCCTACCCACCTCAAGTATTTTGAGCATACCTTAAAGGCAAAAAGTAAGTCACAAGAAGTCTGAAATAAAGCCATTGTTGCACTTTAAGTTTCACTATGCTCAGTTACGTATTCTGCAGAAGCACTCAGAATTTCTGCTCTAGTTGAGAGAAATGTTATCACTATCAGACTGCTGTGAGAAAATACCTACAATATTTGGAGATTAATACATCAGCTTGTGCTGTTAGGATACATGGCTGAAAACAGTAGCACCTGAGAAAGAAAACAATTCTCACTGGGGTAATTTATCTCTGAAATTTGAATACCCACTGCCATATTCATCTATGCTCAAAGGGTGACTGAATCACTTTAGCTTCTCTGATGTATGTGTAAGAAACTATAGACCTTGGAAATATAAAAGAACTCCTGAGCTTGTTCATCAATTGTGAAAAGACAACAGGGGACTATGAATTACAGCTAAATGAGTTGTAGTCCTGATCAAACTACTGTCCCTGCCCACCAGTGGAGCCAGAGGAGGGCTGACAGTCTCAACATTGCTTGATTTGGTCATGAGAAATTTTGGGCTGGGTTACAGATGGCTCTGCAAACATGAAACCAGGCTGCAAAGCAGTCTTTAAGAGAATCACAGTTCCTAGGTCTGAAGTAGTGGTGAGAAAATTTCGAGGCAGGATAGGGATTAAGGCCAAAAGACTGATGCAACAGATTTTTTTTGAAGAATGGAGTAGTGGCTCTGACAATTGACAGAAGCTTCTATAGCTTTAAAGGTTGAAGTGAGTTAGGGCTCCCTTCTTAGTTCCACGTCTGTGGACTTAAGGGAACTTCACTCATTTGTGGTGTGGCTGCTTTGTCACTCACATATTCCATCCAAGGGTGTGCCCTTTGGACACATTCTGGAGCTTCGGTAGGAATCTGGTTGTCCTTGGAGTGGAAAAAGGCCAACAGCCTCAGCTCTGTTGCTCATGACTTCCTCTTGCAGATAAATACTACATAGCTATATCATATCTGCTTGGACTCTCTTCTACCCTCAGGCACCAAAGGTACTTTATCCTATTTCTTCCTCAATTCCCCACCTCTTTATCCTATATTCCCAACTCAGATATACTGAAGAGAAAGAAAAAGGAGGCTTTTTTGGCTATGATTTTAGCTACTTATATATAAATATATAATAAGCAGCAATGTATTAAACATTGATATCAAAAATAGCTAATATTTACATGACATTTACCCTAGATAATAGAATTTTGAAAGCCAAATGGCTGTGCACTCATCATATCTAAGATTATAATAATTATTATATTATTATAGTACCTAACATTGATTGAACATTTACTATGTGCCAGGTACTGTTCTAAGCAATGCTACTTATATTAATTCATTTATTTCTCAAAATAATCCCCTGATGCAAGTACTATTACTTCCCCACTTAAAAGATGATAAAACTGAGGCACAGAGAGATTAAGTAGCTAGTGTAAAGTCACACACTTAGTAAGGTAGAAAAGCCAGACTTTGAACTCGGGTAGCTTGACTACAAAACCTGTGTCTTTAACCACTAAGTGAATAAGATAAATTATTTTGGAAAGTAAAAAAATTATATTCTCCTTTACTGAGTTTCTCTGCTATCCAAAGAAGCTGATTATTAAAGCTCTAACTTGAAAATGTAAAGAGCCCCCTTCATTTTCCCTGCAACCAGCACAAGGAAAGGGACTCAGCATACAGGGTTCATTGTTGAATATATCACTCCATTCAAATACCCCACAACTGCAGAATTAAAATAGGTGTAAAGATTTTATTTTAGTTGCTATTTCCCTTTATTAATACTGTGACGTTTCTTGTCTTTTACTCTTTTAAATGTTGGTAGTTCAATAGACGATCCATGCTCAAATAAAGAAGAAGAGATGCAATTTACCATCCAATCAGAATCAACAAATTATTTTAGGACTTTTGAACAGAGTTCCCAGGTATTTCTCTTGACCAAGAAGGACATTCTTAGAGGAAAGTTAGCCATTCTACGTGTATAATCAGGTACTCTGGCAACTCTGCAGATGTATAAATGCAATTTTCCCTAAAAGGTCAATAGGGTCCAAAGATAGTTCCAGGAGTAAGCTACTAACAAGTTACTTTCTTAATCTGAGAACCACTCAGATTCTAAGTGAAGGTGTTAAATATGTTATACCACCTGCCTGTGCTGGTCTGTTTTATCATCCCAGGATCTAATCTGATATTTTCTATCATCTATACACGCTGCCTTCCCCAGACCAGAAGGCTAATTCCCTAGTCTGCTTTCTTAATGGAAGATATTTTAAACAAATAATCATATCATCTTTTATTTCACTATGTGGCATTTTCATTTCCAGAATTTCTAATTGGTTCTTTTTATAACCACCTGTTCTTAGTCATAGCTCCTGTTTTTGTTTTATAAGTTATTTTTATTTTTACAAATGTTATTCTTCCTTTTATCTATTTGAGGATCTGCACATACTTAATTTTTTTTTTTTTAACATTGCTTGATAATTTTGGTTTCCCTTGGGGTAAATTTTCCTATTGTTTGAGTTTGGGGTTGTTGTAACATTAGTTTTCCTTTAAAATTTTTGTTTTCATGCCCATTTGTGAGGGTGAATATTTTTTCCTTACCTATGCTCACCCCTCCCTGCCTGGCACTCTTATGGTTACCTCCACCTGACCCCCAAGTTTCTGGAGTTCAGAACCAGGTCTTATATTAGCAACATGGTACTCTCATTTGATGTGGATATTGCAGATTCAGTCCAAACCAGCTTGTGATGAGCCATAATTTTCAGCAGTGAATCTGTATCTGTTCTCTCCTTCCACCCTAGCTCTACATATTAGTTGCAGGTTTTTTCAAGTCTCTCTTTGCAGAAAAGGGTCCCTTCCCTGCCTCAGTCCCTGTAAGTCTGTATTCTTCTGTTACGCTTAAGGTCTTTTTTTTTTTTTTTTTTACTGCAGGAACAATTTATCAGTCAGGCCTAGGGTCATTGCTGTGTTTCCATTATGTCTCAAATCCAGGTATATGTTCATTCTTCTTAAGCAGGGCAAAATTATTTTATTTACTAAATACTTAAGGAGCACTTACCATACACCAGGCATAATTCTTTGTACAGAAGAGGCAGTAATGAACAAAAATACATTCTTCTAATATAGTTTTTCCATTCTCATTGTGTCTTTGAAGAGGCATGGAGTGGTGATTGAGTAGGAGAGTAAGATATGTATTTTGACCATATGGTTATCTTGACCAGATGACCATCTCTATCATCTTGACTAGAGGATGCTCTTTTAAACTATTATATTTCCTTACCTTCTACAACACTAAATAATATTTTCTAAGCTTATCTGATCATAAGTTTCATCTAGGGTATTTAACAAGAATACAGAACAGAGGGCTTATTACACATTTATTGAATCAGACTTTTCACAGAACAAGCCTGGAAATGTGGAACTGTTTAATAAAGCTCTCAGATAAGTCTTATGGTAAAATAAGTTGGAGAAACACTGTTATAAAAATATATAATTATATAAATAAAAAAGTCATCAAGTCTACAAAGAAAGAAAAGCCAGCCTGTTCTGTTAAAACTAGTATTCTCTATTAGCCTGAAAGAATAGTGAAAATGGAAGCAATAAAATATTGAAGAAAAATTTGGGAAACTGTTTTGTCTTCTAGCTTCCCTTCAATCAGGCTACCTAGGTTGTGACTCAATTTTTAGAAGCATTAATAAGTTCCAGACATATGATACATCTAATTCAGAGTGTTAAAAACTACATGCCAAAGTTAAGTAGTTTGATGATTACTCTCCTAGCTGTTTCCTCTCATAAATAATAATAATAAGATATACATACAAAAGGTTTACTCATATTTAAATTAGATTCTTTCATTATTTTACTCAGATAAAAAGTTATGACAAAAATAGATTGAGTGGTTAATATATACTAACAGACAAAATATCTGGTCTTATGAATCTTAAATATAAAGGTGAGATGTCTTTTTTGAATAATAGAAATATGAAGATATTTCATATTTATTGTGTTATTCCTAATTATAGTGATGTTACAATAATAGTAAAAATAGAATATAGCCACGCTGTGGATAGAAGCTACTGTAATTCTATAGTAATAAAAGGAGACATACATGTTTATCAAAGTACTTAAATCTAAGATATATACTCCTTTTAATAACATTTTACAACTTAGGAGATCTAAAATTATTTAAAATATATCAATTTAGTAGGATCATTTTACTAGGAGAGTCTTCTTGAGTTTGACAACTATAGTTACCATTTCATTTTAAGATATTGGTAAAATATTTTATCACCTTGAATAATGATCATGCTAATTTATTAATATCATGCTAAGAGTATATACCCTACATTTGCGAACAAACTATAGAAAACAGTATATTTGACATAAACATTCGTGAAGAGATATTACATTCTCACCTATAGAGTCAGGCAACTGTTGCAACATATTGGATGACAGTAAGAGGTCCTCCAGGGCTTCACATCCAGAAATGTCCAAGTCAACTGTTTCTATTCTGTTTTTTGACATATCCAGGTATACCAACATCTTTAACTTCCCTATAGACTTGATGACATTGCATAAACTCAGGGTTAGTTGAGAAACTTTCAGGAAATATTTTAAAGTTGTAAAAACCACAACACTATAAATTAATTTTAAAAGCAAATTCAACGATAACAAGTTTTGGCGAGAATGTGGAGAAACCATAACCCTCATACATTTCTAGGAGGAATGTAAAATTATACAGCCACTTTGGAAAACAGTTTGGCCATTCTTCAAAATATTAAACATAGAGTTTCCATATGACCCAGAAATCCCTAGGTACATACTCAAGAATGAAATATACATCCACAAAGAAACACAAATATTCAAAGCAGTGTTATTCACAACAGGCAAAAAGTGGAAACAACCCAATGTCCATCAAATGATGAACAGTTAAACAAAATGTGGTATATCCATAAGCTGCAGTATTATTTAGCAATAAAAAGCAATAAAGTAGCAATACATGCTACAAAATGGATGAACCTTGAAACATGCAGTGAAAGATGCCAGTCACAAAAGACCACCTATTGTATGATTCCATTTATATGAATTGTCCAGAATAGGCAAATCTATGGAGTCAGAAAGTAGATAAGGATTGCTAGAGGCTGAAAGGTCAAGAGGAAGGGAGTAACTGCTAATGTTTCTTTCAGTGGTGATGGAAATGTTCAAAATTAGATTGTGGTGATGCCTGTTCAATTATGTGAGTATTTTGAAAACCATTGAACTGTGTACTTTAAATGGGTGAATTTTATGATATGTGAATATATCTCCCAACAGAGATAATATGTTAAAAGATAGCAGCAATAATCTCAAAGTTGCTGTAGAATTAAGTAAATTGAAAGAAAGAAAGAAAAACGAAGGAAGGAAAAGAAAGGAAAAAAGTTGCCACATAAACAACATATGCTGACATTCTGATTCTTACAATTTCAAATGCATAAGAAAGGTATTAAATCGTGATTTGGACTTCATCCTACTACACAGAATCAATTTGTTCATTCAACAGTTCTTTTGAGGATCTACTGTGTACCAGGACTTTTGTTATATACTGGAGAACAATCATGAATAAGTCAGCTATGTGAGGGAAGAGACTTGTCATGATATAGATAAAGTCTTTAAGGTGCTCATAGCAGTGAAGGAAACTGTCAAATAAATAACTATAATACCCTATGATATGTACAATAAAAAAAGCATGTAGAGAATGCCCTAGAAACAAAGGGATGCAAATTGCCTGGAAGGCACTGCTGTCAAGAAAAGGAGAAACTGTACCTGGAGTAGAGAACAGCACAGAGAAGTGTGAGGAAGTGTGGTGTGTTTGAGGGAGAGTGGGAGATTCAACGTCACTGAATACAGTGATGAAATTAAGCATCATAAGAAGCCAGCTGTTAAATGGCCTTGCCTGTCGTGAGGATTACGTGATCTCTATCTTATAGGCAAGGAGAGCTATTCAAAGCTTTTAAGATGGTGAATGACAAAATCAGATTTGTGTTTTGAAATAATGACCTCAGGGAAATGTGAAGGGAAGATTCATGACTGGGGTTAGAGTAGATCTGAAAGGATTAGAAGGATTTGGAAGCAGTTTAGCTGAGGAGATGAAAGGGACCTGAGTTAAGGCAGCAGAAGTGAGGATGCAGAGGGGATGGCTCGAGAAAAATTTAAATGTGAAATGATTGGATTAGTAACTGATTACTGAGGACAGGGGAGGAATCAGGTCATACATTGGGCAGGGAGTGAATAGTGATTGTTTAGCTTGGACGTGTACTATGGGAATTAGAGCAAGATAAAATCCTTCATTTTCCTTTTCTTTAAGGGCATGAGTTGCAAATAAATGTCCCACATATATCTGTGTTCAGTGGGTCATCTGCTTGTTGGTCTACCTGTATACAATTTACTATGCTGTCTCTACTTATTTGACAGAGTATAAACACATAAATATTACATAAACAAATTTATTACCCAAGCACACACTTGGCACTGTGTTAAGTACTTTATACATATTACTTGACATAATACTTTATATTCTTGCTGCTCAGAATGTGTTTTACACAGCAGCAGCATTAGTACAACCTGGGAGTTTGTCAGAAATGTGGAATCCAGACCCACTCCAGACCCATTGAATCAGAATCTGCACTTGGACACACATTAAATAAAGCTTAGAGGTTAAGTAATGTCATACGCTGGTTTCCCTGAGAATTGGAGACAAAGAGAAATTTATGAGAGAGATTCTTGGGATTAATACCAGGGGAAAGAAAGAGGGAAGGAAGGAAGCAGGATTGGACAGATGAAGGTGGGCTATGATGAAGTTTTGAGGAATTCCTCAGCTGACCCTTCAAATAGTATTGAAGTAGCAGGGAAGGGGCCAGGCCTTCAGAGTCTTATTTGATTGATCATTGGATGCAGGTCTCCTAGAATAGGGGTGTAACCCTGCATGAGAAAGTTCTCTCAGCTGAGGCAATTCCTGAAGAGGGTGGAGAGCTGCAAGCAGCATGCCCAGAAGCTGGGGAGTTCATCCAGGAGGATGATGCACGACAGGATATACTACAAGTAACATTCCAAAGTTGCTCCATTGATAAGGGGTGGAGCTAAAATTCAAACTCGTTTTTACCGGAATTCAGACTGCAAAGCCTACCGATTACATTAGCACTTTCTGACTGATGCCTTAATTAACTCAGCTCATATCTCTAGCCCTGCTCCTCCAGTTCCGCACGTGGGCAGAGGGTGAACACAGTCTTAGAACAGGTGAATAGTTGCTAGGCTCGGAACTGGGTACTCTGGGTGAGTCAGGCCATGGGGCTGAGTTTCTCCTCATGCCTAGAAATATGTTCCTTGGAAAAATACTGTCACTTTACTTATATCTCTCCACCCCAAGGAACTATTATGTTACCTTAGCTCATCTCTTCTAATGAGCATAGAAAGAATAATATATATGATTATGTGTCTATGTGTGTGTATATTTCTTTTTTTGTTTCATTACGATGAGAAAATTTCTTTTCTCTTTGAAGCTTCCTGAATTGCTATCTCCAGCAAACTCAATAAATATTTTGGTGTGAAGTTTCTAAATATCTTTTTTTTGGAAGCAAAATAACAATTTGGTCTTTATTTTTATCTTTCTAAAGCCTTACTTTCAAACATCTTATAAAAGCAATAGTAGCCTGGAGTGATAAAGGCCTTTGAGGCCCAATGTCTCAGAGTTCTTGAGGATGCTGAATGTTGCTCCAACATCTCTCTGAACATAGAGGGGCCTACAGATGAGTGGTGGGCAACAAATAAAATGTCGAAGCCATCACAAGCAAAAGAAGATACTGGAGTTTGCTGTTTAGTCATATTTTGGTTGATTGATCTTAGAGTGATGGCCACAAGACAGACCTCTGTAGCAAACTAATGTTTGATCATTATCTATTTGCTTCTCTGATTTATGAAAAACAGTGGAAAAATGAAAGCCCAGGCTTCCAAAAGTATTTAAAAAGTATATTAGCTTAATGTATTTTGGTACATGAACTAAAAATAAAAAGGAACATGCTTTTTTTCCCTGTGTCTTATGACAGCAGTCCCCAACCATTTTGGCACCAGGGATTCGTTTCGTGGAAGACAATTTTTCCACAGACCGGGGCGGGGGAGGGGGGATGGTTTTGGGATGATTCAAGAGCATTACATTTATTGTGTACTTTATTTCTCTTATTATTACATTGTAATAAATAATGAAATAATTATACAACTCGCCATAATGCAGAATCAGCGGGAGCCCTGAGCTTGTTTTCACTTGCCGCTCACTGACTGGGTTTTGATATGAGTCTGCAAGCAATCGATTTATTATGATCTCTGTGCAGTCAAACCTCTCTGCTAATGATAATCTGTATTTGCAGCTGCTCCCCAGTGCCAGCATCACTGCCTCAGCTCCACCTCAGATCATCAGGCATTAGATTCTCAACCTAGATCTCTCGCATGCACAGTTCACAGTAGGGTTCGTGCCCCTGTGAGAATCTAATGTCGCTGCTGATCTGACAGGAGGCGGAGCTCAGGCAGTAATGCCAGCCATGGGGAGTGGCTGTAAATACAGATGAAGCTTCGCTCACTCACCCACTGCTCACCTCCTGCTGTGTGGCTTGGTTCCTAACAGGCCACTGACTGGTACCGGTCCATGGCCCAAGGGTTGGGGACCTCTGTCTTATAACACTAAATATTTAGGATTAATTATCCTGTGAAACTGTCAGACATGGGCTGAAGACTGTATTCAAGATTAGCCTTTCAAAGTCAAGCATGTCTAGGTAATTGCATAACAACTAACTGCCAGCACTGGACATCCAGGAAACCATGTCTGTTTAGGGCAGGGAGGTGTGGGGTATTCCCACAAGGAGCATCACAAAATGTGGAATTCAAGTGTACTAACTAAAGTGGGAAATCCACTTAAACTTGGAAGTATGTAATAAAAAATCTACTTTTGAAGGAGAAAAAATTAGGCAGCACTGTTTTACAGAAGATTTAATCACTACTTTTCCATTTAAATAATACACTAACTAAGGGATTAGAGGTCTGAGTTGATTTCCAAGGTTGGATTTGGGGAATGGAGTAACTGTGAAAAGTAAGATGAGCCTAATTCTCATTTATACCTTCTATTGATTCTATAGCAACAGAATTTTGGAGCATCAGAGGAACAAAAGCCTCTGGAGCTGGTATGAATTACAGACCCACCATTTACTGGCTGTGTGACCTTGGCCCAGTTACTTACTCTTTCTGTTTCAGTTTCCTCATCTATAACATGGGGTTGGTAATAAATCTGCTTCACAGGGTTGCTGTGAGAATTTGGTGAGTCATTTGTAAAATAGCTAGATAGCGCCTAGCCCATGATAAATGCTATGTAAGTGTTTTTGAATACATGAATACATTGAAGAAGCATGTATAAACTTTTCCAACTAGACATACATTCTGATTCCTCAGTATTTGCATAAGGGATTGATCACTGTCTTACTTGTTGCCCCAGGGTTAGTACATACCTTGAATATGATACAAATCAGTCTCTGCTATGTGTAGTGGAATACAGATTTGTCTCTCATGTTATATGTGAGCCCCTCAAACAAATATATTCAAGGTCATTGAGTATATTATTTTTGTAACCCTGACATTAACATGGTTTCTAGTTCATAGAGGTATATTTGTGGTTTCAAATGGTTTTTGAATAAATCAATAAATAGAAAACATGCATGCTTTTCTGTTTTGCATTTGTGATGATAGTAGAAATGTATTCCTTTGGTGAGAGGAGAAAGTATTTTTTCCCCAATCTTTTGTCATATTTTCTTCTTTATGTGGTCCCATGCTTGTTCAAAAGAGAATAAGCTTCCTGTTCTTGTTGCTTTTGCAATCATTTAAAAAAATTTAAATGTTAATTCAAACAAGGAATAAGTTTGACTTTGGGAATATACATCTAAATCTCAGTGGCTGAAGAATTATTACACAACCAGCTGCCCTGGCTTCTTAGCCCAATGCAAGGAGTTTAGAGTTGGCTTTCACCAGAGACCATTGTGGTGGTTGTTGTTGTTGGTGGTGGTGGTGTGTGTGTGTGTGTGTGTGTGTGTACATGCTTATATTCAAGTGCATGTGTTATGAGTGGTAAGAAGCAGTGTTTTATGGAAAGCCATTCTCTCACTGGATGAAAAAGGAATGAATAGTCACACTCAATGAGTTGACTGATAAACCTACTTTTCAGGAGGTATTATTGGATGTTCTGTTAGTTGAGAAGAAAAATCGATTCTAGTTTAACTTTCTATTTTTAACAATTTATGCTCCTTGCCTTTTTCAAAAACTCAAATATGTTCTATTGGAAATCACCTGAACCAAGAGAGAGAGATTTGTATTGTGCAAGAGCTCTAACAATATGAGCAGAAACCATTAACTAGTTACCTACAAGAAGGTTGCTTTTGTAAAACTAAGACTTGGTATTATGTATAGCATTGTTTTTCATTTAACAATATGAACGTTTCAGCTTTTGAAAAACAGTAAATAGGGAAGGAGATGAAAAATATACACCTAAGAGAACACTAAAAATTTTCATACATTTTACACACCTATAACACTCATAAAAGTTATATGAAATATTAAAAAAAACAAATTAGTGAAAAACACTTGATGATGGAACACTCCTAACAAATGTTTAACTTTGAAATGAAAACACTGGGATTTAAGATGTAAGATTAATCATTATCAGTTACAATTAATATACAACATAGATGCTAGACAACATGGCATAATAAAAACTTACATACCCCAGGTAGCACTTGCAATGCATTATTATCCATCCACAGCTCCCTTAAATTTTGTATTTGATCCAGAACTTCAGGCTAGGAGAGGAGTAGGGAGAAAAGAGAGAGGAGAAGAAAACTAAATTAGTCTTTTCTTGTCACAATACAAGATGTAATTTCTTGGATCTGGAACTTTGATTTGGGAATCTAGTGTTAATCCTATAAGAAATTCCAAGTTTAACAGACCTCTTCCAGCAAAACTGGTAATCCCTGAGGTAGCCAACCTAGAATTTATGTGGAAACAATCAGAACAACAATAATAAAAGTTAAAATCTATTACTCTCCCTTAACACCCTACAATTATCCTTTGTAGTATTTATTATACTCTACTCTGTCTTCTTCACTAGAGTATAACTTTTTGAAGGGCAATGTTTGGTTTTTAATCACTGTATCCTCATATCCCCATTGTTTGCCATGATACTTGGTAAATAGTAGGTTTTTATCATATGTGTGTATTAACACCATACACAAGAACATCTCCCTCCCCTCACCCAGCTCCCAGGCATTACATTACCATGATGTGTTAATAGTATAAACCCACTCTAAGAAAGATAAGAAATCTTTTCATTTACTCAACAAATAATTAGTTGTTGAATAGTGAGGATGCCTACTATGAGAAACACACAGTGCAGGATCCACAGTTATTCAAACTCAGTTCCTGCCTGGAAGTAGCTGATGATCTAATTGGGGAGACAAATGCATATAAATAACTAAAACACAAGGCATCATATGGGAGAAAAGAATAATGTAGAGAAGTCCAGAGAAAAAAGAGAGAGAATATAATCAAGGTGTAACCTACAGCGCATAATGAAACACTTTAACTCCCTAACTAGAAGCTGTCTCTAGCTTCTATCTCCTGGGCGGCAGACTATATATAGAAGATAGAGGTTGTTATTGCTGCCAGCATCATTTCTTGATTTATGATGACCTCTTGTTGTTTTCTTTTCAGAAATCATCCCCTCCCTCACCCTAAGGCCACCTGCTTCCCTTGAAGTTGAATCCTTTTTACCACTTCAGGGAACTGACAAAGGCCTAAGCTAATTAGTGCATTATCTTCACCTGGCCACAGGGTTTGGCTCAAGGATCCATTCAGAGCAGATAAGAAGAAACGGTTCTCTGACTGGGACTTCTGGGGAAAAGACTTGCTCTTGCCTGCTGGATTTGAAACTGGAAGGGTACAGTCCTGGGGGCTTCAGGCATGAGGAAAGGGGCAAAGCCTGTTTGAGTTAAAAGATGGATCCTGATGACATCATATAAGTCTAGAATTAAGCCACACCTGAAGTCAGAGTTTTTTGTCTCTTCCAACTGAAAAAATTATCACTGAAAGAAGATACAACCATAGTTTAATAAAATTTGAGACCTAATTAGGAAAGCCAGTGTATTTGATAGAATACTTGTGGAAAAGAATGGAACTGTATCAATGTTACTATTAGACTATTGATAATTGTGGGTCAGTACAATACACTTCAGAGACTTCCAGGACTACTTTGGCAATAGTCTCTGATACCTTTAGCCTGCAATTGCAGTGGAATGTGGTACTATTCCTGGGAGAAGTTTCATTTATAACAAGCATCAAAACTTAAAGTTATGACAGGGAAAAAAAGGACTGCATGAGTAAGTGCGGGGGGATACTTTGTGTAGGAAATATTCCACTGTCACTTACATCATAGGGAACAGGTAGTGAACTACTCCATCTCTGTACTGGAAAACATCGGTCACATGATGCAGTTTTTCTAAGCCCAGGCATCATGCAGACTTTAGGAGAAGAGAAAGAGTTGCATACCTGATAAGTTCAACACAACTTTATGTATGTAATAAGATAGAGATTAGTGTATAAACTTGAAACAATGAGCCTTATTCAGGATGGACTAGATTATGCTGTGGTAACAAATTAATCCTGAAATCTCAGTGTCTTAACACAACAGGATTACTTCTTACCCCATGATCTTGTGTTACCTGCAAATCAAGACTTCCAGAAGAGCCAAAGCAGGAACGACTATGGAAAACTAGCCACTGCTCTTAAAGATCTCAGGCTGGAAGTGACACTTATCGCTTCTGCTTATAGCTCATTGTCCAGAACTGTTTATATGGCGAGGACCTAAGTTTAGGGAAGGCTGGGAAATGTAGGAGGAATTCATGGAATATTTGGTGAACACTACTGCCTCTGCCACACAGTGACACCATATGAGAAAAAGAATGACAAGAAGGAATATATAGTACTTTCATAATTTAGTTATCCCTTCATTCAGTAAGTGCTTATTAAACAGCTTCTAAGTTCCAGGCACTGCACTAGAGTCATAATGCATGGTATGGTCTCTGCCTTCAAGAAACCCATGGTCTATTTCTTGAGCAAACATACAAAGAACAAATACATGACATTATGGGAATATAAAGAAGGGGGTACCTATATGCTTTAGTATTGAGGGAAACCAGACATGGATTCATGGAGCTGAGATATGAAGGAGCTGGTCAGAAGAGAGGAGAGGAGAGGAAACACATTTTAGCCAGAAGCAGAGTGGTGAGAAACAGCATGGTGTAGGAATGGTAACAACAGGCAGTTTGCTTTACACGATTGTCAAGTTTACAAAGGAGTAAGTAGCAGAAAATGAGGCTAACAAAAGAAGGTGCCGGTCTGTGAAGGCCTCATGTTTTGTTAGGGAGGTGGGACTTTACCTTATGGTCTAGAAGCATAAAAACTTTCTAAAGGAAAGTGATTTTGGCAGATCAATGTTTTATATGTATCACTCTATCCTGGTGGAAAAAAGAAACAAAGAAACCAGAAAAGCTTATTAGGACTAGTAATAAAAGAGATAATGAGGAATAAAGATAAGTTGGGTTCAGAAAACGCTTAGAAGATGCATGGCCCCCAGTTTCCCAGTACTTAGTAGTGCCACCAATGGAGGTGCAGAATTTGGAGGTAGGAGCAGATTTATGAAAGAGACTGAATTTAGTTTTGATCATGATTAGCTTTAGGTTCCTGTGAGACACAGGTGGAGATGTCCAGAAATCAGGTGGCTATTAAAATCTGAAGCTTAAGGAATAGGTCTGTGCTAAGGTTGTACGACTTAGGCATTTTGTGGAAATAGAAACCCATGTGGATGAGCTCCCTATGGGGAATGTGAAGGGACTCAGAGGTGCAGGTGACCGAGGAAGGAGCCCTGTGGAACACTAACACTTGAAAGTTGAAAACAGGAAGTGCTGCTGTCAAAGCCCATTAACAATTCCCAAGAAATAAAAATAGGATCTTGGTAATAAAATAAGTTCTAACCTTTTTTTCCTTTGTACTTCGTCTAGTTTCACTTGCTCATAGGGTGTCGGGTGAAGAGGCCTTGCCCCCCGTACTTCAGACTGGAGTTCCTCGTGCAAAATAGCTGAGCCCAACACCTCAGCTCTAGGCCGTGTGCAGAAGTGCTGTGCATGATACCGAAATCCAAGATGGCGGCAGTGGGCCATGTGCAGAGACGCTGTACCCAGCACTGCGATCTGGAGTGACTGCTGGAAGCAGCACAGCTGCACCAGACCCAGGAGAACGCTGCCCCTGCCCTGTTGAGGAGACCCCTATGAAGCAGCCCAGCCCGTAGTCCGTAGGGAAGAACTTGTGCTCTAGGGCACGAGCTTGCACCTCTCCATTCTCTGATCAAAGAATAAAGCTTTCCTTTGCTTCGGAACCGAACTCAGTCTCATTCTATTGGCACAAGCAACACCAAGCAGAAGGACCCTTGTTGGGGCCCGACTCGAAAGGGTCAGTAACAGAAGGGCAAACTACAGAAGAAGGCAAGAAGAAATGGAGTCCAGAGGAGTTTAAAGGGTTATTAAAGTCCAATGAACAGAATTGTGTTAAGAATAAGTAAGTGAACAAGAGTATCATACACTGGAGAACTGTCCAGTAAAATAAGAAATGAAGATGTCCACTCAATTTTGGAAATAGCAGCATGCTGGTAACCTTACTGATAGCCATTTCATGTGATAACTGTATTATAGTGGGTTGAAGATAAATGAGGCAAATAAATGCGGGCAATACAGATAGAGTATTCTTTGTAAAGTTTGGATGAGAGGTGAGGAGAGAAGTTGTGGGACTAGGTAGAAATTGAGGAAGTTGAGAAAAAAGAAAGCTGATAGGAAGACACTAGCAAAGAGGAACAGATTAAGGACAGACAAAATGGTATAAAATTAATGGAGTAAATTCCAAGAGGTGACAAAAAGGATGGGATTGATAGCACAAAAAGAGAGTCTGCCCTTGAATAGAAGTGAGACACCTCGTTTACTGAGACTCAAGGGAAGGTAGTAAGGTTGATGTGGTTGTAGGTGGGCATGGTGGGGGAAGGCTGGAAGTTGAGAGGGAGCATGTCTGAAGGTCTCAAATTCTCTTAATGAAGTAAGGAGCAAGGTAATCTGTCGAGCTGGCAGGGCAAGAATTTTCTATACGAAGAGCATTTTGGGAGAATGGTTCATACTGGAATCATTGGAGGGGAATCAAAGAGGAAATTAAGGGCAATCAAAAGAACTCTATCGGGCTTTCCTGGTGGCGCAGTGGTTGAGAGTCCGCCTGCCGATGCAGGGGACACGGATTCGTGCCCCGGTCCGGGAGGATCCCACACGCTGCGGAGTGGCTGGGCCCGTGAGCCGTGGCCGCTGAGCCTGTGCGTCCGGAGCCTGTGCTCCGCAACGCGAGAGGCCACAACAGTGAGAGGCCCGCGTACAGCAAAAAAAAAAAAAAAAAAAAAAAAAAAAGCTCTATCAATGGTAACTATTTTAACTTTTGGGGGAGCCAGGTGGGAAACTGACAGTCTAGGAAAAAACAGAAGAAATAGGAGATTTCAGGTTTCCATGAGGTCAAAGAGGAGTATAGTAAGAGTGACAGATTGAGAGAAGTAGAAGGATAAAAAATTAGAATGAGAGAGCAAAAGTTCAGAGTTTAAGATTTCTGAAGTAGTTCCAGGCAATGAAAAAATTCAAGCTTGTAACCCTGGGTAGTATGACATCTTGGTGTGTGTGGGCAGGGGAGGACGCTGTGGGAACATAAGGTCTTGCATGATCTCTGAGGATTTGGGTAACCTTTGGTGGACTGCATAGTTTGCTCCCTTGTCTGTGTTACACAAAGTGGCAGATAAAACTGATCAATTATACCTCTAAAATACCTCTCACAACGGGTTCTACTGGGGACCCTAGACATCTAAGACAACTAGGAGAGGGATTACTGCTGCTAACCTATATTTCTACTTTATTTCAAAAGTTCTCATTTAATTTATTTAATAATATAATAAGGTAATAAGAGTCCTCCTTTACAGATGAAGAATCTGATAATCATTTTGTGGGGAAAATGAGAATAGTTTGATGAGGGTTGCATAACTGCAGCTGGGATTATTACTCAAGTCTCCTGGCTCCAAAAATGACATCATCTTACAGCTTAAGACTGAAATTCTGAAATAATGAAGAATGCTTGTGATCACAAACGCCCAATAAAGAAAGTAAAGCATATGCTGGATTTCTAAAAAAAGATAACATTTTTATTACTGGATGTTATAATAAAATATGTCACAGAGGAAATTTCAGCAACTTTCTAATAAAAACAGAGACAAAATGTATTCAGCAGATCAATACATAACCTTGCTGAAACAACATGAAGATGCAATGACGTCTCATGACCAATAGACAATTTTAAAGTGGATCTCGGAGCTAAACTAAATGGCTTACACCCAACCAAACATATAAATTGCCTTTTTTCATACCGCTTAATTTCATTCTCAAAGTCAATTGTTTGTATTAAAAATGAGTGAATTAAATCAAGAATGGCTTGGCATATTCAATGCTGATGAAGGTGCTGTGAGCTGGGCACTCACATAAACTGCTTTGATGATTACAAATTCGTTTGGTCTTTTAGGAAAACATTTTCTAATATGTATCAGTTCTCAAAAGTGTTCACATTTGCTTCGGGGCAACTATCTTACTGAAATCATCTGAAATATGGAAAAATCTTATTGCAGAAAAATTTCATTGTAGAATAATTAATAATATTAAAAAGTTGGTCACGCTTTAAATAAACTACAGCATAAGGAAAGAGATAACCAAATTATGATAAAATATGTTGGTATAGCATACAAAAATGAAAATGAATTATCTATATTTTTATGTAAGATATACCCTGCAAAAAAGAGCGAATGAAAAACAAGTTTAGAAAATTTGTATAGCACAAATCAATTGAACATAAATTTTAAAAAGTTATATATTTATGAATACATAAACATACAGTAAAAATAGGAATATATAGAATCGATGCACACCAAATTAAAAAACAGTAATTGTTCTGGGATTGGAGTAAGAGTAGGAAGGAGAATATAAAAGATTTCTACTTGATCTACGGTGTTTTATTTCTTTACAAAAGAAATCTAACTCAAATACAAAAAATAGTTAACATTTGTTCCTTTTGGTTGGCAGGTGTTTAATATATTACTTTAAAATTTTAATATTTGTTTTCATTTTTAAAACATTAGAAAAATTATGATGGAATAATGATTAATTTTTTTCTTCATTTGCATTTCTTCTGTATTTTCCAAATTTCCTACAGTATATAGGCATTAATTTAATAAAACATTAGAGAACATTTCAGTGTCTTGTCTTACATTTACACTTACCTAAACCACTGTAGAATTATCTTTGAAGTGATCTTATTTTTATTAGCTGAAATGAGCTAAGAAAAGGGTTACATCAGTTTTAACAAAAATAGAACATATATTTTCCATGACTACAATAAATTCAAATAACTCCTGTCATGTATATGCAGTTTTATTCTGTTCTCTTGATATGACTATATGTGTTACTTTTATTCCACTAATTTCGATAATAGAGTTTGATTATATTTATCTATACACCCATTAAATTTTTTCTTCCAATAAGGTTAAGAGAAATGTTCACTGAAAAATATAACATCTGACATTTATCTAATTTTATCAAAATTAAACTAGGAAACTTTAAAATTTAAAAAGAGAACTTTACATTTGAAATGTCTTAAAATTGTTGAGATTACCTGGCAGATACTGTAATAACAAAACTTTGTTATTCCCAGAAACTATGCAGAACTGGAAGGCAACAGTATGGAACCTGCTTCAAAATGCTGACAAATACACTAGAAAGTGGTTTCTCAAATCAATAAGCGTAAAATAACCAACGCAAATTTAAAAAATTATATTCTCCAATCAAAATGACCCAATTATGATATTTCATTGAGATGTTTCAGTTATTATAGTTTTTCTAAATTTTGAGATCAATACTTTAAAGTATTATTATTTTTTTTTACTTTTACCATTTTTGTTTGATAACGTTAGAGTTTGCAATTTGCCGAGGAAACATGACTACATTTTAAGAAAATTTCCCTCATTTTCCTTCAATTTTTTATTTAATAATACACTTAGCTTATTACCAGCTCTATGGCTCTCACAACTGGGAAATCTTTTATTTATGAATTCCATAGTGCACTGTGGAAACTCTTTCTGATACACAAAATAACTAAAACTGTTCAACTCTTGATGACAAGCCTACTTGTTCATTCTCTCAATTGTTCTGTCCTACATGCCTTTAGATTGTTTAACTTCTTCAGTTAATTTCTTTGGAGATAAAAACGTTAGCTCCGTTACGGAGATTACATTCTGGTGTTTCACGTTTCCTAGGCTGGGTCCTACAAAATGTTATTAACAACTGGACAAGGGAAGCAATTCTGGTTTCATGCTTTCCAATTTAATGTACTACCCTCTACCTAGATTGCAAGCTTTGATGACCTTGTCTCAATCTAAATTTAAGGGTGAAAACTGTATAACAAATACATTCTTGTCTCATAATTTGAATTGGTCTTCTTGCCTTTCTTCTCCAAAGAACTGCAGCTACTTCCTTCCTCCGCCCTCTGTCTACACTGCAGCGAGTAGGTCATTTCATTATGTCCACTCTTGCTTGAAACAGTTTTTCCATTATCCAAAGAATACAAGGCCCACATACCTTGACCATATCAGACAAAATGACCTTCATCTGACCTTTGTTTACTTCTCAGCCTTTTCTTTCACAGCACCCTCAGTTAAACGTGAGCCTCAAGGAAAACCCAACTGTTTGCTGTTCTCAAAGGCATCAAGTTTTATCTTGCAGTCTGGTCTTTGCGAATGTTGTTCTTAAAGCTTGTTCACCTAATCCCTGACTGGGTTAAGAATCCTTCCTCCTGTGTTGGTGTCCCTACTGTAGCACTTTGCAAGTTACATTGTAAGATCTTTGAAGCAGGAAACTGAATCGTGTTCACCTCTGTATCTCCAATTCCTTCCATGGTAATTTGTGCATGCTAGTGCTTCAAAATTTCCATCTGAATTGAACAAAACAATCTATATTCATAATCAGTCTTTTCCTCTACATTATCTCAGTAACTCTCTCCCAAGTTCCCACTTAAAGTTTGTCATCACAAGTATATGTATCACTTTTGAAGTCTCAATTGCAAATATACCACTGGCTGACCATAATCTCCTATACTTCCAGTTCACTTACTCCAGTACCCTAGAACTCCCTAGCAGAAGTTATTGATATGATATATCACTGATATGCTAAATTTACTTTTATTTGCCTATCTTTCTTTCCTTACCACACGGAGATTCATGATAAACATTCCATCATTATAAACAGTTTCCCTCAAACATCTCTCAGCAGATGTGTCCTCTTTCCTTCTGTCACATTTGCCTAGATGAACTTAGTGTTTGTTGAATCCAACTTTCCGCCTTTTCTGCTACTGCACCAGGATTAGTTGAAGAAAATCACACTTTGTTTGACTGGTTTTACTGTAAATTCATGACAAGTACCTGAAATGTGGACTGAATACTGACAGGCGACCCTATTACTTTTCCCTGAGAAGTTACTTTTCAACTCTCTGAGACTATTATAGTTCTTCAATCTTGAATCCTCCTCTTACCCCAGGTTATAACTTAGCCTATAGTTCTCTGAAACAAATGAACAAGCAAACACACCATCTGAGGTGGATTTATTCCAAAGGTAATGAAGCTTAAGTTTCAGGCCTCCCACACGCATGGCTAGAAAAATTTGCAGAGGAATATATTTTAAAAACAATTAGTTAAGATTCCTGTTGTTTGCTACATTGACTTTCCCTGCATCATAGTTCCTTGGGTGCAATGTGGCACAATTGGAATTGTGTTTAGTTGAAGCTGAGTTGGGGATACATTTAGTTTGGATTTAGTGTATTATGTTTATGTGTTTTGTAGTCACTTCTGGAGTTTTCTTTCACTAAGCACCTCTGGCCCTCCCAAATTTGTATCCCCTTTTGTCCATTTGAGATCTGGATCATATCTCTTCCATCTTTTCTTGTCTTTGCAGGGATCCAGGCCGGGAGTAATCTTTTTTCCAACACACATCAATCTCTGTCTCTACTAGGTGGCCTCCAGCCACATTCAAACATGCTTTAGTTTGTCTCATTGCCTGTATAGTCCCTTCCAGCTACTTTTCCATTTGTTTGCTCTTCTTCGCAGAGACACTTTAGAAAAAGTTTGGCCACGATTTACCTTTGCTTTCTTATGTCCCATTTACCCTTCAAGCCACTCTGATGTGTCCCTGAAAACTGCTCTTGTGCAGTTGTAGGGCTGGGGTCCCTAAAATACGGCTACATGAGTCAGACTTTTAGCTGCTAAAGTCAGACAATAAAGGATAAGTAGCAAATCAGGGGAAAAAAAACAATCTTAAATGTAAAAATGAAAAACTTATATTAAAGACTGATTAAAGAAAATTTTATAGTTATAAGTATTTTCAGGATACAGAAAAATATTTGCAGTTGCCAGTGCAATTTTAAATTCTAGAATTGTTAGGTGATATATGGATGTTCATTAGTGAAAATTATAATTATGGTAAACTATAATTTCTATGTTATACCTATTTTCTCTCTCTCTTATTAATGTTTGAAATGTTGAAAATACAGACATATACTTTTAGATACACCATATTCTATAATTTACAATTCCTATGAGCTAATCTATGAAAATATCTAAAATTGTTTTATTTCCTCTGTATCAGATAAATATTTTTTCCAATATAGTTATTTTACTGAATGAAAAACAAACCTGAGTCACTATTTTTTTTATTTATTGCTGTTAGTCAAGCCCACCCCATAATGTGGATTAATTTATAATAGCAGTGAGAAATATTTTTTAATGAAACTGCTAAGATGTACATAAGAATCTATGTATAGCATTAGTTCTATTTTTTATAGATACTGGAAAAATTCTTTTTATTTTACTACTTGATGATAACATTATTGGATTTTATTTATTTAATACAGTGAAAGTTAGTTTATCTGGCAAACCAATAACCTGAAATCTCTTTAAACTCTTAGTTCCACACTCATTACTGTAAGCCTCTGGAGCAGGGCTTACATCCCTGAATCCCTAACACTTAGCAGTGCACTTGTTGCAAAAATGTCAGCAATGAGCCTTGAAGGTCAAACAGATGTACTGAAAAACTGATTTACTTTCTGAATCATAAAAGACTACTTCTATTCAGAGTGATTTCAATGTAATTCAGAATTTAAATGCTTTGAAAATCAGTAATCAATATCTGGTGTATAAGTAATTAGTTTTCTATTAAGTATATAATGCCCAATTACTTGAACAAAAAATAACAGAGAAATTATGTCACCAATCTGTTAAACAGTAAGAAATGCAGCAAATAAGAAACTGGATTGTCAAGTATGCATACATATCTTTTCTGCTTGAAACCCAGTAAATGATAAGGCAGATCATTATGCCTTACATCAGTGGAAGTTAGAACCTATATTAAAAATTGTAAATCTTTCAATGTGAAGATCATTTTGTTAAGTGTTTGGTAGCAAGAGTAGCTCATTAGAGGTAGGCAAGAACAGAGTCAAGACAAGACCCATTCATATTTGGGTTCCAAAGTCATCCTGTCTTCAATTTGTAGAAATTAGGAAATGCTAAAAATGAGTCAACACCATTATATCCCTACCACTTAGCTTTATGCTTAATAAATATGTGTTAACTGAAAAAAAGAAAAAAAAATAGTATTATCTATCAGTAGAAGCCTTTAACCATGCTGCATTTTAGTGTTTCCATTAGAGAAGTGGAAACACTTATATCAATACTTATCCTACTTTACTTCACTACATAGTAATGGCATTTACATCAATAAAATCTTGTGTTACACATCACAAGCTTTTAAACTGTATTGTGAGAAATATAAATACTTTAAAACATTATTAGAGCTCCATGGGTTATTTTAAATAGAATTTTAGTTATTAAGTGTGCATATTTTAATTTTATTACCCTTAACATATTATAGTTTGTTTTATTTATTACTCCTGAATATGTCGTCCTCTACATTTACAATACATTCTAATATTTACTATTCACTTATACATTTATTCTCAATTAAAAATCAGATCAGAACACAAGAGATATAAATATTGCTGCATATTTACTATGTTTGTTTGACCATATCTCACATAAAACAATATGAACTGGTAAAGAAAATTTATATCATTCTACAACATCTATCCCTAAACTTGTTTACTCTAATACTTATAATCTTAATAATAATAATAAACAACTAAATCTAGCAACTTATAATACTTCTCATTATTAGTATTAAAGCTTGGAATATTTATTTGTAAGTATTCTAACTGGCCGTTTCTGAACATTTAACAAGTACTTACCGAGCACCAAGCTCATGTCCAGTACTCTGTTATGGGATATAGGTGCATGTGCAAGTGCGGAAGGGAAAACTCAAGAGTATTGTGATATGATTTTAACATCTCATTGTTTCTACATTTGCTTTAAAACACTTTAAAAGTCTTGGTTTTATTTTTTTCTGCACAAATTCTATCATGTGAACTATACCAATACATTTTATATTTTTTAATAGTTTCACATAACAGTTGAATGAGCTGTTCGCCAGGGTATATATCTGTCAATAGGGTTCTACATCAATATACCCAAATTATTCTTATGGTACTGTGCTGATTTCTTTATTAATTCCCATTTGAGAGCTAATTGCTGCTATGTAATTTAGTAAAATTATACTATTTATTAGTGCAAGCTACAAGGATCAAGGTTATGTAATTTGAAATTACATGCTCGATTATTTTGCTTGTCACTATAAAAAATATGGTACATTTTATCAGACAAATCTTTCTTTTATATTGCAAATGAGCAATGAGGTTATAACTCAAATCAATTTGTACTGTATCAACTTTAAATGAGAAATTTCCTTACCTATGTAATCTTGCCTACTATTTATATTCTAGAACTCCCTGAGCTATCATCACATACTTACACCTTACCTACCTAGCTTTCCACCCTCACTCTTGTTACTCCCTCTCAATCTATATTGCAGTCACTCATCATGTTCTTTTCTACTATCCCTTCTGCCCAAAGTGCTTTTCCTCCTTTTCTTTGCCGGGTTAATTTCCACTCATCCTTTAGATTTCAGTTCAAGATCACTCCTTGAGGAAAGTCTTTGTATGGCCAAACTCCATTAGATGATCCTCAACACTTGTCATGGCTGGAATTTTACATTTCTGAATGCATTTGATTAATATTTGCTTTCTTCACTAGACTATCAACTCCACAAGGGCAGGGACTATCTCTGTTTTCACTTTATTTTGGATACTGGGAGTCTGAGAGAGTGATCAGTAAATATATTCATCCAACAGATTTGACTGACCACTTAACATACTTCAAGCACTGTGCTTAGCGTGGGGGATATGACGGAGAATAAAACAAAGTCATAGAGCTACATTCATTCATCCAAGAATGAAAGAATGAATGAATGAATAACTTGTTGATACTAATTTTCCCATATCAACCTCTCTTCCATGTAAGAATGAACCTTTCAATTTGTGTCATGCACATTGTGCTTTACCATTAACATTTTATGTACAGTGCTTTGCAAGTAGTAGATTGCTAATAACCATTTGCCAACTTGATGAATAAACTCGTGTCCCACTGGATTAATTGCAGATGTATAGGTCAAGGCTGGCTATGTCACAGGAACAAAGGAATATATTTTAACTGCAAATTTATTATCTTTTTTGTAACAAGTTATTCTTTTCTTCATGTGTGAACAGAATGATTTCTTAAATTTTTGCCTATCATTATTATCGTTATTTAATGTTCAAATTCATATTAGTGAGTCAATAAGGAATACTGCTAAAACATGAATTCCTACAAACATGATGTGAAAAAAAGTTTCTCAGGTTTCCACTTGTAACATATGCTATGGTCTATTTTTTTCTTTTTCATATGGAGTTGTGAACAGATGTTTGGGCAGGTTAATTCTGTACTAAATCTTGTACTTCTATATGTGCCATGCTGGCCAAGTCAGCACTGTAGCTCTCTCGTTGGTCATTAATCACCTCAAAACCACTTATTTTTGCCATTATTAAATTAAAATGAAAATGAGAGTTCTGCTAACAAAAGCTTATTTTATACAGTGGGGAAGCAGCCTCATCTCTCATTCCTCTGCCATGAGAACGTTTACTCTTGTTACACTAATCTAATAATAAACCCTCAGCACGCTTGTGTTTCCTCATCTCTATCTATTCTTGTGATGATATCAATCTCTTGGCCAGGATGCTCTCACCCCTCCCCACCCATCCAAAACCAGCTCATTCTTCATGGCCCAGCGACTTCTGTGCCTCAGGGAAAGCTAAAATTACATCAGTCATCCCATTAACATACGTCAGCTCCACAGCGTTTGAGTTTCTATGTTCAAACAGCTAGGCCATATACTTAGGGAAAATACAAAGATTAGGTAGTCACATGTCTTTCCCTTATGATGTTATAGTTTAAGAGAGAAAAAAGGTCAGCATTCACTCAATAAATACTTATTAACTGGTGACCATTTTAAAATTTGCTGTGGATAAGAATCATCTGAAGAGTTTGATAAAATGTAGATTCTTGGGCTCCTTATGAAACCCACTGAATCAGAATTTCTGAGAGTGTGACCCAGAAGTCAAAAATTTTAACAAGTGTTGATGGTAATTTGAACATGCTCCTCTACTATACATGGCTTGCATAGGGCGGTTACTAAGATGAATGAACAGATTCTCTGCCCTCAAGGAGCTCACATCCTAGTTAGGGCAGGTGGTTAATCACAATGCAAATGAAATATTATGTAATTATTACATTAAAAACTAGAATAGGCTTGTAAGCCAGTTTCAGGGACCATAGGGGATGGAAAGAATCAATAGTACTGGATGCACTGAAACTACAAGTTAGCCTCACTGGGTTCTGAGGAATTAAAATCCCTTTAAGACAATATTCATCAGGAAGTAGAGGAGGTAGAAGGAAAGGTTGTTCTCTGTGACCATGCATCTACATGGATAGGGACAAGTATGACATAAGAAAGAAAGTAATGGGGGCAGTGGAGGTCTCCTTAGAGAGGCATTTATAGGAGGGAAAGATTATTTCTAGCTAGTAACATAAGGACATTTTTGAGGAGGTGCTGCATTGGAGCTGGGTCTTGAGGAAGGGTAAGGTGTACAAACTATAATATAGACATGAGCATGAAGGAAAGCAAGGATATTCCAGAAGGAAGAATTAGTACAAGCAGGGACACAGAAGAAGGAAAGCAAGCTGAAGGCAGGGAGAATAGCAAGCAGTTTAATTTGGCTTAGAAAAGGGTATGAGAAGGATAACTTTCTCATAGTTGTGGATTTAGGGAAACACTCTAGGAAGGTAAACCAGACCAATCTTAGGGAACCTTGAGTACTAGACCTCAGAGTAGCATTTACTCTTTGGACAACTTATTTGACACAATATATGTTACTTTTTATACCTTGTCTCCCCAACAAGCCTATATTTTCCTTGAAGGCATGGGCATGTTTCACGTTTCCTTCAAAATCCCTCAGAATGTAGCACAACGTCTAGCATACAGCAGGAGTTCAAAAAATTTGTGTTGACTGATTAGGAGAGATTGGTTTTGTTCTCAGAAGGAGAGCTTTCGTAGCATGCAGGAGGGCTATGTACCACTGGGGTTTTCTTCACTCTGTTGGTACCATGTTAAGCATATGAGAAGACTGTCACCGTTGACAATCACAGAGGTCATGCTGTGAGTATGTGGAGGTGTCTAAAAATGAATAATGCAAGTTTAGCCCATTGGGAACTTTACTACAGATGCATGTTCTTTTTCATTTTCTGCACATTAACTGAAAGTATTTTCTTAAATTTGTAAAAATGTGTACCTGGAATGGAAATAAAGAGTAATGACTACCCTGTAAAACAACTGTTGGAATATTTAAAAAGTAATGACGGTTGTTTTGGGCTACACATTTAAGGAAGAAACCTTTTATATTGTTTTGTTTTGTTGGGTTTTGTTTTGTTCTTTAGAGTTAAAGAACTGGCTCTCAAATTCTTCATGGACTATATGGCTGTTGAAGAGGGTTGTGAGATGTTTCTTCAGGAAAAGTCACGATAGCTAATCCACTCCCATAACAAATCCATATGGCCAAGACATTCAGTAAATACACCCAGACAAAAGATAAGTATTTAGTGAAAACCTACTACATGTTTGAAAATGGTCTAGGTTCTGGTATATGCTGGTGAACAAGGGGAACAAATTCCCTAATTTTGTGAAACAAATTCTAATAAGATCTAGTAGTTTGGTGCAATTGTTCCAACAGCAACAATAGCAATAATTAGCTATATTATACAATATTTTAAAGTTTGTAAAACTTTTACATATCTGTTGTGTTATTTTTCACAACTCTCTTCCTTTCTGATTTTCCATATAATTTTCTTCTATTTTTATCTATTTCCATAGGATCTATTATGCCAATGATTCTCAAATCTCTATTGCTAGCTCAGACACCTTTACTAAATTCCAGATCTATATTTCTAACTATGTTTTAGACATTTTCACCTATGTTTTCCAAAGGTTATTCAAACTCAATGTGTTCAGAACTTCCATCTTCTCGTATTCAACCTCCTCTCTTCCTGTGTTCCTTTTATATCAATTAATAACAGCATTACCCACCAAATCATCGTTATTACAACTAGAAGCAACAGATCTGATTCTTTCTCCCTTTTATCCACCTTCCCCTTTCTGTCATTTCTTTATTTTCTTGAATCCATGGATTTTTTTCTTCATTTCTTCTGTCTTCACATCTTAGTTCTGGTTATATAATTCGTTTCCTAAACTATTATAGTAATTTTCACTTATCACTGTGCTTAATCTGTTCTTATTAAAGTTCTAGCTCCTATCACAATTTCTAACACAGAGTAGGTTATAAATTTTAAAAAATTGTTGATTTAGTGATTAATTTGTCCTTCAGATCAGGGGTAAATTTTAAAATGTAGGCTTAAACATATTATTCTCCTACATAAAAATTTTCAGGCTGTCATTCATGAAATAATACCAGATTCTTAGCATGACATTCAAAGACTCTAGTGCTTTTACTTCAGTTCATTTTTCTAACCTTGCCTCCTTTTATCCTACAAAAGTACCTGTATGCCAACCATATCTAACCACTTAAAGTTCTCTAAGCCTACTCTTCTGTTTCATCCATCTGTAACTTCCATGAACTGTTCTCTCTCCCCTACTTACCTTTCAAGTCTTTACCTTGAACCTCTGTCTTTCACTCTGAAAGTCACTCTTCAGTTCTCCTGTCTTATTTTCTATCTATCTATGCATGTCTCTTAATTGTGTTGCTATCATTTGCATTTCTCTTATTAGGCTTGAATTTCTGAAAGGTAAAGTTTATGTCTTTTCATCTTTGTATCCTCAGTGCTTGCAGAGTACCTGCATAAACGTAGTGTAAATATATGGTGAATGAATAAACAGCAAGTTGATTCAGATGTCAAAATGGGTTTATCTCTCATCTTTCCTGAAGTTTCACCAAAGCAAAAAAAACAGAAACAAAACTGAAAACAAATAAAGGGGAAAAAATGCTGCTGCTAGTAAACAGGAAATGGTAAAACTAAGAAGCCAGAAACTTAGAGAATTTTGTAGAAGATACAAAGTAAATCCAATTATGTTTAAAAAATCCAGTGCCAATCACCTGTGACTTAATACAAACCAAAAGGAGTCCCTCTGGGAAGTCAGAATTACTTGGTTTCTCTAACAAGTTCTAAAAGTTTGTGTAAATTAGTACTGGTTTGAGAGGGGAAACTTGCAGCATCTATTAAAATTAAATATGCATAGCTAGTGATACAGCATTTCTGCCTCTAAGAAGCCATTCTTTGCAAGTATTTGCATTTGTATGTGAAGAGTTGGTCACTGCATAATTAAAATAGCAAGATATTGGAAACAACATACATGTCCATCAATGGGTTACAGATTAAATAAATAATGTGACACCCACCATAGGAAACCACATATAACTTTTAGAGAAGAATAAAAGATGTGCAATGCCCATGATACATTCTTAAAGTGAAAAAAATGCATATGCGTGTGCATGTGCACATTTGTAAATGCATAGAAAAAAAGTGGGATGACAGACATTGAATTTTATCTACCTCTGGGGAGTGCTAAGGGGGATTTTTCTCTTTTTCCTTTTTCACTTCTATATCACAATCACTTTTATAACTAAAGAGCAATATAAACAGTTTAACAATTTAAACAAAAAAAATTTTCAGACATGGAATAGGAGGGGCTGAGAGCAAAACCGGCCATAGTTAGTCCATAAGGAACAAGGACTTCTAGGTGGTCAGGATTAGTACTTAGAGTTATTTCACTATCTAGGACTGCTCATTACAGATCTGGCCCATTGCCTTCTAATATGAATAGTAGGGCCAGTTAGAGAAGGAGGCAGTATTCCAGCTAACTTCAGGTTGGCACGACAAAAGCAGCAGTGAAGTTCCACTATGTGTTTATCCTCATTAGTAATTCTTCCTCCACATCTTGCCAGCAAGGACAGCTTTAGGCCCTAGGAATCCCCTAACAATGGCTAGAAGAGATGGTGGGTTGAGAGAACTCAACTAGAGCACCTCACAACAGGTAGCTGACCACAGCATTGATTATTCAGGCATGGATTGTGCGTTGGACATTTGTCACCTAAAGAAGGGCCCTCTGCTGCCATCCACCTTTCCTGAAGGACCCAAATGATATCTACTTGTTTGTCTACCTGCTTGCTCACTCACCAGAGCCAGTATATAGTATCCTGCTTGAGGAGAGTGAAGTAGGGGAAGGGAACCAGAACCATATGAGACAGAATTATTTTATAGTTGGAGAGGTTCAGTGCTATGCTTATCTCTGGGGCCTATAAGTCTGACACTGACTCTTGGCTGAGATAAGGGCAGTGGGATAATTAATGATTTATAATGCACTAAAGTTTGAAACTGCCCTGGTGGTACCCACTGCTGGTTTATTAGGACTTATGCCTGGCATTACAAGTCAGATAGTCTGGCTTGGCTATGTGTACAGAAGGCCATGAAAGACACTACTGGAGACTTTTAGGATGCCTTCTGAAACTAAGATTTATCATACAAATCTTGGTGATTTTATCCAGAGAGGCAGCATGTCGTGTGTGAATAATGATTTTGGGAAGCTGTACTTGGAAGGCTCTTGGGCCCCTGATGTTTGCCTGCATTCTGTTTCTACTGCTTTACTGTATAATTTACATTTATTGAAAACCTTATGTGAGAATTCTCTGTGGAGTCTCACAAATCCTTTCAATTATCTGTGTTGTAATGTTTGCAAGAACCTTGAATAAAATATAGCTGTAGTAGTTTTTTAATGCTGCATAACAAATTACTGAAAATGTAGCTGCTTAAACCAACACTCACTTATTAATTCAAGTAGGTCAGAAATCAGGGCATGATGTAGTTGTGTTCTCTGCTTAGGGTCTCAAAAGGCTAAGATGGTGGTATTGGCTAGACTGCATTATCATCTGGAGCTTGGCATCCTCTTGCAAACTCACATAGATGTGGCAGGATTCAGTTCTTTGGGGTTGTATGAAGGACGTCCTTGTTTCCTTGCTTTTTGTCAGCTACTTTCTTGTTGGGGTAGCTCTCAGGCCTAGGGAGGCCTATATTCCTTGACTATGGCTCCTTTCAAGGGCCCTCTCACACTTTCAATCTCTTTAATTAAGAAGAGTCCATTCCCTTTTAAAGGATAACCTAATTAGGTCAGATTCATGCAGGATAATCTCTCTATTTAAGGCCATCTGATTTGGTATTTTAATTATATCTGCAAAATCCCAGTAGCACTTATATTAGTGTTTGATTGAATAACTGAGAGAAGACCTCTGTATTCCAGAGGGTGCAGATCTTGGGGGCCATCTTAGAATTCTGCCTTCCTCAACTGCTCCCAATTGTTAATTGAGTTTATTAATACAGACCATAGCATTGTGTTCCATGGAGCCACAGGAAGTAGAAGAAGACTCTTGGGTATGAGAGCACTCCTTTATTTTACCAGGACAATCCTACTTGTATCTATTGTACAAAATTACAGTCTGTAGAAATTACAGCTATTATATTTTGTTCATACTTTTTCTTTTGGTAATCACATCTAGCCTCATAATTTTAAATTGTACATGTATACTTGTATTTCTTTCTTTCTTTCTTTTTTTATGGCCTCACTGCACAGCTTGCAGGATCTTAGTTCCCCAACCAGGGATTGAACCTGGACCTCAGCAGTGAAAGCACAGAGTCCTAACAACTGGACCTCCAGGGAATTCCCTATACTGGTATTTATTTATTTATTTATTTATTTTTTATGTGGCAGACAGCATTTTTATTTTATTTATTTATTATTTTTTTAATTTTTTTGCGGTACGTGGGCCTCTCACTGCTGTGGCCTCTCCCGTTGCGGAGCACAGGCTCCGGATGCGCAGTCTCAGTGACCATGGCTCACGGGCCTACTCGCTCCGCGGCATGTGGGATCTTCCCGGACCGGGGCACGAACCCGCGTCCCCTGAATCGGCAGGCAGACTCTCAACCACTGCGCCACCAGGGAAGCCCTATACTGGTATTTCTTAAATGTATTGATCTGGCCTGAACTTCTGACCAGACTCATAGTTAACTGCCTTCTTGACATCTCCGTTTGGATACATAATAGGCATATCAAACTTAAGATTTCCAGAATAAAACTGATATTTCCCTCTAAAATTACATCTCTTGTCCTTCGAATATCTAGTTGGCTGATTGGTAAAGGTCCTCCCCTATACAAAGCTAGTCTGTACAAAATGGGAAACGTAGGTGTTTTTCAAATGTGCAGACACCAAAATCAAGTGTCATAGAACATTAAGAAACATGGAATGGCCCAAAGAAAGGAACAAAATAAATCCCCAAAAACCAACACTAAAGAAGTAGAGACACATGGATTACCTGATAAAGAATTAAAAATACCCATCATAAAAATGTTCAACAAACTTAGGAAAATGATACATGAAAAAACGAGTAGAAAATTAATTTAAAAACCCAGAAACTTTTGAGGTGAAAAACACGGTAGCTGAACTGGAAAATTCACTAGGATTATTCAACAGCTGACTTGATCAAGCAGAAAAAAAGATGAGACATTTGAAATTATGCAATCAGAGGAGAAAAAGGAAAAAAAAAATAAAAAAAGTGAAGAAAGCTCAAGGGACTTATGGAATACTGTAAAATGTATCAATATATGCATTATGAAAATTCTAGAAGAAGAAGAGAGAGACAAGGGCAGAAAGCTTTTTTAAAGAAATAATGGTTGAAAACTTCCCAAATCTGGTGAAGGAAGTGCACATTCAAATTCAAGAAGCCTATAGTTAAAAACACTGTACTGAACACTTAAAAATTTGTTAAGAGGTTAAATCTCATGTTTGCACTTTTTTTTGCCACAGTCAAACAAGCAAACAAACAAAACCCCTGCATCTTGTATAGTATTCTACTCAGAAGTAGAAATGTCATCTTTCAGTTGCTTAGTCTCAAATCTTAAACTCATCCTTAACTACTCTCCCTCTCATCCCTGACATCCCATCTGTCAACAAATCCTATTGCTTCTACTGAGGCAGGTTTCCTCTAAACTTAATGAAGTTCAAACTTTCAAGCCCCTTACTTGCATGAACTCCTTTCCAGATCCTGGGAGGCAGCCTGGCAAAGTGTTCACATGGCCATATGTTTTTGTGCAATTTGCACAAATCTTTTTTAAGGTTAAAAAATTAAAACATAATTCACATATGATACATTTTACCCTTTTAGAATAGAAAACGGAGTGATTTTTAGAGTATTTACAAAGTTGTTTGACTACCATAACTATATAATTCTAGATCATTTTCATCACCCCCTCTTCCAAAAAAACCCATACTCATTCTTTCCATTCTTCCCTCCTCCCCAGACCCTGCAACTACTAATCTACTTTCTGTCTCTGTGAATTTGTCTATTCTGAACAGTTCATATAGCTGTAATCATATAACACATGGCTTTTGTTTCTAGCTTCTTTCATTTAGCATGATGTTTTCAAAGTTCATCTGTATCAGTCCTTAATTCTTTGTTATTTCCAAATATTATTCCATTGTATGGATATACTGCATCATGTTTATTCATTTATCAGTTAATGGACATTTGGATTTTCTTTCTTTTTGGCTATTAAGAATATGCTGCTATGATTATTCATGTACAAGATTTTTTGTGGATATATGTTTTATTTTATTTTTATCTATTTATTTTTGCGGTACTTGGGCCTCTCACTGTTGTGGCCTCTCCCATTGCAGAGCACAGGCTCAGCGGCCATGGCTCACGGGCCTTGCCGCTCCGCGGCATGTGGGATCTTCCCGCACCGGGGCACAAACCCGTGTCCCCTGCATCGGCAGGTGGACTCTCAATCACTGCACCACCAGGAAAGCCCCGGATATATGTTTTAAATTCTCTTGGATAGTGTGGTTGGATGAATATTGTGTTGGCTCCCCACAGATATGCACATCCTACTCCCTAGGGCCTGTGAATATATTACCTTACATGGACAAAGAGACTTTGCAGATATGATTAGTTTAAGGGTCTTGAGATGGAGAGATTATCTGAGTGTCCCAATGTAATCATAAGTGTCCTTATAAGAGGAAGGTAAGAAGTTCAGAGAAGGCAGAGAAGGAGATGTCATAACAGAAGAGAAGTTGAAGTGATGCAAAGAAGGGGCTGTGAGCAGAGGAATGCAAGTGGCTTCTAGAAGCTGATAAAGGAGAGAAAATGGATACTTCTCTAGAGCCTCCAGAAAGAACACAGCCCTGATGACACCTACAGAACTTTAAAATAATAATTTTGTGTTGTGTTGTGTTATATGTATTGTTTTAAGCCTCCAAATTTGTCATAATTTGTTACAGTTCAATCACAGGAATCGTATTTTGGAACTTGGAAGTGGGTTACTCCTGCAACAAATACCTAAAAATGCAGAAGTGGCTTTGGAACTGGGTAGTGAACAGAGCTGGAAAAATTCTAGCTAAAAATGCATGATCGAAAAAGCCTAAATTGCCTTGAACATACTGTTAGTAGAAATATGGATGGTAATGAGTCCTCCTTATCTCTACTAAGGAGGACTCAGAATGAAGTGAAGAGCATGGTACAGAAAATCTGTATCTTCTCAGAGAACACCTAAATGATCATGAAAAGACTGCTTGTAGCAATGTGGACTCTAAGCCCTCACTACTAATGAGGGCTCGGAAGGAAATGAGGAACATGTTAACATGGAAAATGGAGTAAAGGGGATCTTTGTTATACAGTAGCTGAATTGTATCATACACTTATGTGGAAAGCATAACTTGTATGAGGTAAATTTGATATTTAGCTGAAGAGATTTCCAAGCAAAATTTTGACGGTATGGCCTGATTTCTACTTGCTGTTTGTAGTAAAATACAAGAGGAAAGGGTAAATTGAAAGAACTATTAAGCAAAAAGAAACCAGGACTTGACTTGGGAAATATTCATCCTATTCAGACTACAAAAAAATGCTAAAATTAGGAGATTCACTACCAGGAAAGTGTGCTCTGGAAATAAAGTCAGGGTGTGCTGGGGCAAACCTTTCTAAGGATTAAAGTGACTTGTAAGGATCAAAGTGCTTAGGTAGGTGTTTCATGGAACCTGTTAGACATCTTAGAAGAAGCCAGGAATAGACATGAGATTATCCAGGAAAGATCCGTGAGGAACCCCTTGTGCAGTGGAGAAATCTTCAAGATATAAATGGGAGACCCACAAGGCTCTTTAGACTGTTGTATCAACAGAAACACTGCCAGCATGGACTGAAAGGAATAGAGAGAGGACAAAAGAAGACTGCCAGACTCCTAAAATTCTATAAGCAGGAAACAGGCTGATAAATCTACTCAGCTGTAAACCTTGCTTTCCTACCAGGAAAAGGAAGAATGATGCAGAGGATAAAGCCAAAGGCACAGAGCAATGGGTCTTGAGCCACAGAGTTTATTCCCTGGCCTTGAAACCTCATGGAGTTTGCGTGGGTGAATTTTGATATTGGTTTTGAGTGTAGACTACTTTTGTCCTTCCATTTTTTTTTCCCGTTCTGCATGGGAATCTCTGTAACTGTTATCCTATGCCTATTACACAATCATATTTTGGAAGCAGATTGACTGTTTTCTAGTTTTACAGGTCTACAGATGGAAGGTGATTTGGACCCAGGATAGACTGTACACAGAACCTTACCTATGCCTAACTTAGATGCTTTACATGATGAAATTTGGGACTTTTGAGCTGATGAGATTTAGATGAGACTTTTATACATGAGTTGATTTTGTAATGAGTGAGAATTTTGGAGAACTTGAGTTGGGGTGGATGCATTTTCAAGTGGTTAGACATGAATCTTTGGGGACAGGGACCTTACTGGTAGGCTAAACAATGGGCTTTCAAAGATGTCCATGTCCTGACCCCTGAACCTGTGAATATTCTACCTTACAGGATAAAAGAGAATCTGCAGATATGATTAATTTAAAGATATTGAGAAAGAGAGATTATCCTGGATTATGTCAGTGGTCCCAAAGTAATCACAAAGGTACTTACATGAGGGAGACAGGGGAGTTGGAGAAGACAGAGAAAGAGTTGCAATGATAGAAATAAAATCAAAGTAGGAGACATAATGACAGACACAGAGATTGAAGTAATGTGAGAAAGGGGTCACTAGCCAAGGAATGAGGTAGCCTCTAGGAGCTGGAAAACGTAAGGAACAGATTCTCTCATGAAGTCTCTAGAAGGATTAAAGCCCTGATGACACTTTGATTTTAGGACTTCTGACTTCCAGGACTGTGAGATGATAAATCCGTATTGTTTTAAGCCACTAAGTCTGTGGTCATTTGCTACAGATCAGCAATAAGAAAGGAGTACAGGTATGTGCCTAGGCCTGAAATGCTAGGTAAAATTAAGATCTTTTAACTATAATTTCTACCCTGACTTCCACTATGTTGCAATTTCTCTCATGTCATGTGGTGATGGAATGGCCACAGGCATTTTGGGGAGACAGATAAAAGGGAGTTACATGGGAATACCTTTAGTATAGATTTAATGGAATATATTTATATGGTTTGCAATCATGTCTCCACGTAGTTAACCTATTGTTAGCCATCTAGAGTAGAAATGGCTTCCAGAAATACTTTGTTCATTGTGTCACTTCCCCTGACCCTCATGACATGAAGGTACAGGGCCAAGGAAAGTATTGGGACATGAATATGTCCTTTGGTTCTCAGTGTGTAGGTGGAGGAAGAGAAACAAGGCTTGAAATGTAGGGAGTCAGAGGTTTTCCCAAATTTGACAATCCTAGAATTTTACAAGCTGTATCAATGAAAAATTGTAAAGATGAAACAGATGTTTCCAAATTATCAGGAATAAAAACCATGGTAGAGGAAAGCCTGGATTATTTTTCTATTATCGCCGTAGAAAATGATATTACAAAATATTTGTCATATGAACACACTGTCAAAGAGCATGAGGCCAATATGTAGGGGTAAAAAAGAGTATCACAGATGTGTGCTATTATGTTATTTTTCTGGATTTAATGATGTTTACAACATTTGTCAGCTTTTCAAATTGTATTCTATTAATTTTAATTTGTAATTTAAAATTCATAGTTTCTTTTTTTCATCTTAAGTAAACGTTCACTTTTGTACTTAATTACGTATTCCTAATTTTGTATTATATTTTGAAAGAAGGTGTCCCTAATTTACAAGTTCAGATCCTACTTCTGGCTATATCTTTAATATTTACCCAGAAATCAGTCTTTACCACCTCCACTGCTACTACCCCATCCCCGGACACTACCATTTCTTGCCTATATTATTGCAATAACTTCCTAACTGGTCTCTTTGACTCCACTTTGACCCACTTTCCATTCATCCTCAGCACAGTATTCAAACTGATCCTGGTAATGCCATGTAATGCAGTGTAATTAAGGTAACATACTACAACCAAATGTAGTGTAATGTAACATAACCATGTAAGTCAGACCATGGGTTCTACCTGTTCAAAACCTTCCAGAGGGCTTCCACTTTACTCAGAGTGAAAGCCAAAATCCTTGAAATGTCTTACAGGATTCTACCTCTCCCTGTGCAACTACCTCCAAACTCCCCAAATTAACTTATCACCTACTCTTCTCACTTACCCTCCTCCAGACCTTCTAGTCTTCTTGCTGTCCACAAGTCAGGCTTGCTTTCATGTCAGGTGCTTATACTGCCTGTTCCCTCTGTTTAGAACGATCTTCCACCCAGATATTAGCATGATTTGCTCCCTCGCCTTCTTTAGGTTTTTGCTAAAATGTCACCTGCTGAGTAAAGCTTCCCTGGCCACCCTAACAATTACACTCTCCATACATGCATATACACCCCCCAACACACACACACACACTGTCTCTCTCTCTTTCTCTCCATCCCCCTTTCTTTATATTTCTCCTTAGCATTTTCATTGTCTTCTGGGTTTGGTTTGTTGTGAAACCTGAAATCAAATAAATTTTTTATTGATTCAATTTCAGATAATACATCCAGATAGTATACATTTCAGCATTTCAATGAGGAAGATGTCATTTTGAATTTGATTACTTTAAATACAGTTTTTGTTAGTTTTTGGATGATTCACAATCCCTATTCACAACTCAAGAATATTCTTGGGTTTACTCCATGATTGCATAATACACTTATTTTCCTTGTAAAGTGTTGGTTATAAATTTGTACTCTTATTTCACATAATTTTCCCTGGTTCAATCAGAGAGCATTTCTTTTAACTTCTCTTGTTGACACTATTGACAGAATCACCAAGGCACTTGACTACATTGAGATATATGCCATTCTTAGAAAAATCTATTTATGGAAAGGGAAACAGAGCTAATTAATTTCATTTATAGTACCCAGTCTTATTGCAATAATAAGAAATGGCAATGAGAGAAAAACTGCTTCCTTTGAAAACAGAGGCCAAGATAACTTATTTTATTGCTAGGAAAAGGAAAGTTTAAAAGCAAAGAAATGAGGTTTTATTTTATTTATTTATTTTTTTGTATGTGCAACATTGGAAATTGCTTTTTAAAGCCCTCGGTCAACAGATGTTGCACCTATAAAAGTGGAGACCCCAGTTTGATCCTCCTATCTAAAAAAACTCCATAATTATTTTCAGACATAAAACACCTTTTAATTGAATGATTCATCAAGGATTCCTTTCAAATTCCAGAGTTGGTGGAAATACAGTTTTATTTATTGGTCACAGTTCTCAATTTTGTACCTTAAAGTTTCATGGAGAAACTCATTTAGAAGTATGTTTTAAAGTGAATTGAAATTGATTCCTAAAAGGATAGCTTATTATGGAATGATTGTTTTTCATATAAACTAAAGCATTTCCTCCACCTCTATTATTGCTTAGTTTGAATCAAAAATTTTCAATTTATGTAGGCACGATTCTGATGAAGATAATTGACCTAACTGTTCACTTTTAAAGTCAAATGATTCATTCATTCATTAGAAACAATTATCACGAGCCAGTTGGGAGTTGGTACTCTGCTAGAGGCTGGGAAAACTTTCTGGAGAAAATGATGCCAAAATTGAGTTGGCCAAAAAAACCATTTGTTTTATTTTAAATGTTTAAGCTATTGTCTTTTAGCTGTGGCCCACTTTTCTAATATTCTACTTCGTAATTCTGAGGTTAACTACATTTCTTTTTTTTTTTTTTTTTTCGGTACGCGGGCCTCTCACTGTTGTGGCCTCTCCTGTTGCGGGGCCCAGCCGCTCCGCGGCATGTGGGATCTTCCTGGATCGGGGCACGAACCCGTGTCCCCTGCATTGGCAGGTGGACTCTCAACCACTGCACCACCAGGGAAGCCCTACATTTCTTTTTTGATATGTGACTCTGCATCAGGCCCTGATGACTGGGTGTACTGGAGAGGGCTGGAAGGCTAGAGAAGGCAGAAGGGACTTGCTCATTCTACTTACTTCCTGGGAATTTAGTATCTCAACAGCAGCACTGCTCCTTGCAGTGACACTAAACTCCAGCAACAGCAGTTGTTTTCAGCTTGTATTTTTTCCACAGAATTAGAACTAGCCTTATTAGATCCTTGAAGACATCAGCTGACTGGTGCCCCTATTTAGAGGTCTGAGTGGCAGCTTCAAGTTTTCATAATTCCTTATATTACCATCTTCCATTTGTCCCCTAAGCTAGAGGTGGTAGCTGCTTCCTAGAGTTATTACATCTGTGGTCCTTCAGAGTCCCCTTTCTGTCTTTCCAGTTTTCTAGTACATGATTGTCCATTCCTTATATTAAACTTTCTTTGTTACATACTTGATATAGTTTCTACCCCCTGCCTGGACCTTGGCTGATACAGAAACTGATGTGTCTCCAATCATTTTAAAAATTAGTTTCATTTCTCAAGTTTCTCTTGATATATCGATAACCTCTGGCAATGTCTGTGATCTATATAAATTCTATATGTGTATACACGCACACAATCTATGGCCTCAGTAGTTTTACAAATGCAGGAAATGGAAGCGTTACTAATTAGGATGCTTTAAATATCTTCCCTGAAAATGGAATGGCCTGTTATAAGATGACAAATTGTATTTTTATTACTCTGCTTTTTCTTATAAGCTTTACTTGAAGAATAATTAACAAAATTTTATTAGTAAGTGTGGCAAACCTACATTGTAATTATCTATAAAGGAAATTACCAGATATGTAAATATAACGCTTGCCCCAGGTATACATGCATCCTAGGTAATTAAGGATGAGCACACCTTGGGCAAACTAGGGAGTTGAAATCATTGGCTGTTACGCTACTGGTAAAGTTTAATTTAATTCTAATCAATTTAAATTACAAGTTAAAACAGCACTCAGCTGTTTCAAATTTCTATGAAAACACATTCATATTATTTATAAAACCAAACAGATAGTCTATACAACGACTGGCATTTCTTCTCCGTTATTTTGCTCAGAGTGACTCCATTCTTTACTTGATTTATCCATTTGAAATTTTTGTTTGATTCTATGAAATAAAGTGAAAAAAGTCAACAGAAACAAATTCAGTTTGAATATTGAGATTAGAAATTCTTGCTTAGTGTGATCTGCAGCCTTATTAAGCATTTAAAATAGTGACTTGTAGAGTGCAGACTATTTTTTAAGCTTTTCTATAAAAAAGCTTTATAAAATATAAATCCTCTAATACAGTCCATGGATAGCTGAATTTATGAAATCTTTTTATAAAGATGGCTTGACATACTGTTTCAAATATTAGAGAGTTAAAACGATGTTACTGGGACTTCCCTGGTGGACCAGTGGTTAAAAATCAGCCTTCCAGTGCAGGGGACTTGGGTTCGATCCCTGGTCTGGGAAGATCCCACATGCTGTGGAGCAACTAAGCCCATGTGCCACAATTACTGAACCTGTGCTCTAGAGCCCGCATACCACAACTACTGAGCCCACGTGCTGCAACTACTGAAGCCCGCGTGCCTAGAGCCCGTGCTCTGCAACGAGAAGCCACCGCAATGAGAAGCCTGAGCACCACAAGGAAGAGTAGCCCTCGCTTGCCGCAACTCGAGAAAATTAGCTCACAGCAACAAAGATCCAACGCAGCCAAAAATAAAAACAAAACAAAACAAAACAAAAATGATGCTACTCATTTCCTGATGAATTCTCTGAACTTTTAAATTCAATCCATCTTTACATGTGTTTAAAACATGTTTTTTTATCACAGAAAAATATATATTTTTTACTCTTTAAATATTTTTGTTGCTGTCATTTAGGTGTTTTGTTTTTTAAAATCCATGTTTTGTTCTTTAATCCAGAATTTGAATGGTCTGTAGTTTAGAAATATCTCTGTCAGTAACTGGACACATTAAATAGCTCAAAGAGTTGAAAATACTCTTAAAATGATCTCATCATGATGCCTCAAACTCTGGAGAATGAATCCTGGCTAATTTTAGGTGCAGAGGCAGGAAGACTTTCTTTAAGGACATGAAATAGATATTTAAAAATTACCCTTTATCTGATTACTTTTCCAGAAAAAACTTACAAAATATTAATAAGATGGTATTTCAAAATCACTTATTTCAAAATCACTCATATTCATATTTAATCCAAATTCCAGCAGGAGAGACAGAAGATACAGTTAAAAGGCAACATTTGAGGAGATAAGGACTGTTAATTTTTCAAAACTGATGAAAAACAGGAACCCATGGATAAAGTACACAAGAATAATGTATACCAACCTCATGCATGAGCACAGATGTAAAAAATATCCCTGACAGGATGGAACTGAATATAGTTTATATAGAAGGTCATGATCATCGTTATATCACGATCATGGACTCTGAGGCATACACAGACCATTTCCCAGTCTGCTTTTAGCCTCCTCTGAGCTGAGCAATTTTCTCTTTCTGGCTTGCCTTAAAGCTTTCTTATTTTGCTTCTTATGACTGACTCTTTTGATGAATGTTCCCATAGCAGAGTTTTTGGGGGCTTTAAGTGACATTTTCCTGTATGCCACAGTCCTCTCCTTTTGAGGGAAGGGGGGATGAAGAAAGGAAGTAAAGGAGCTTGGAAGCTAGAGCTAGTTTTGGGGGATGGTCAACCATGACCTCATACTATTACTGGATCCATCCTATCTCCTCGGGGCTCTGCTACTCAATCTGCTCCATTTTCCAGTATTCTGGCTCATGGTGATTTGCCTTGGGGCTCCATTATTTCCTGCACCAGTTCAGGACAAATAGCAATTCTTAGTTCATTGGATAAATATATCTATACCTGAAATATAATCCTACCATACAGCTTTTGGACCCCATGATAATCACTGAATCTGTTTTAGGGTCCCTGACCATTCCATGACATTGGGATCTTACTAATTATTGTAACAGTGCGAAGAATGTACTACATAGAGTGTACAGAGGATTTTTAAGGATTGATGCTATCCAACTCCACACATCAACCTACTAGTGTCCCATCTCTGACCAGGCTCCAAATAATGCTCATTTGACCTCATTAAAAGAAAATGAGGGAAGGGAGAAAGAATATACCAAAAATATTAATAATGATTATATATGGGGATGAGGTCACAGATTACTTTTACTATCGTCTTTATGCTTCTTTTAACTTTCTAATAATTTTAAATGAACACTTATTAATTTTATATTGATAAAAAAGCCATGAAAGAAACACACATAAAAAAAGTTTTAAGAATCTATTATGTTCCCAGAACTTTGTCTAGTATCTTCTAGTGGTTATTCCTGTAGAAACATAAGATAATTTCTTTTGTTTACAATTTTTTATTGTTACCATAAGTAGCATCCATAAGTAGATATTTCTACTTCAGACCTTATTTGGGATATGTACCTTGCTTCTCTAGCAAGCAGATTTCTGTTTTCTTCATTAGGTTTTCTCATTCTCATTCTCTCTTTTTTTTTTTTTTTTTTACTTACTGCCATCTCTTCACATCTGTCTCTTTACCATGACACACAAAATGAATCATCTAACAGTAATCTCCTAGGTGTCAATATCTAGCTACAGATTGGAATTTAATTCCCTTTCCTCCATATGCTCTTGTTTCTAGAAGCCTCTTATCAGAGCAAATTCTCTTATTTTCACATTAAAAATTGTTACTGTCAGAGAAATAACAGCTAGTCCCACACATATGATGAATAAAATTCAAATATTTGATTAAAAGTAAATAACATTAGAAATGAGAAGTTCCAGAAATATACTCCCCCCAACCCCGTCAAATAACTATTATCAAATAAAGCACCCCAGTAGAAATGCAAAAAAAAATTAAGAGACTTAACTTTGTGACAGGCATAAAATATTGGGAGTTCAAAAGTAAAAAATGTTTTTACTCAGATGATGATTTCTTAGACATCAGAAGCATAAGTCAAAATATGTGTATTTAAAATTTACCTTTAGTAAGCTTATTTTCAAAAAATAAACATGCCCTATTCAACTTTGTCAATGCAAATATTTATAGTAAAATATTGATTCACAAAGTATCCATACAAAAGGCTTGCAAAATTATATACCTGACAGAACTGAAATTCATTTGAACATGCATTGTTTATTATAGATTCTCTTGCATGAAATTCTTTCAAAAAGTCTGTGAGATATATGGGTTTGATACCCTTATTTTATTGAAGAGGAAGCTGAGGATAGGGAGTGAGCTATAGACCCAAAGGTACCCAGCTAACCAGTGATGGAGTTGAAAGTTAAACCTCAGTCGTCTGAATCCATTGTCCATGTTCTTTCAACTACTAGGCCAAGCTACATGTCTTCATGGAATCATGGGTAGATCCTAACTTCTTAACAACTAATTTAAAAAACTACCAATAGTTTTGCCACTGTTATTCACCACCTTTACGTCTCTCTCTACCTGCACTAATAAATATCTCCTTTAAAAATGCCAGAGGTGCATTAAACTATGTACTGGGTCATTTTGCTCTACTGTGTTGAGGCCACCTTGCCAGCTGCCCTATAACACAGTTGGGTGTATCCAAAGCAGAGCAAGCTTGGCAGTGTGATGCAGCAGGCAGAAGGAAGCTCTGAAGTTTGTTTTTAGTGGACCTCTTTCAGTTTGCATATCATTTGGACTCTCAGAGCCTGTAGACTTGCTATGGGGTCACTATTAAGGTTATGGCTGGTGAGATTCCTTCACAACAGAAATCGGGGATGAACTTCCAAGCATGGTGCTGGAGGGAAGACAGGACAGAGACTTATGCATGTATATGCAATGATAACTGGGTGATGGCACTGCCAGCAAGAGGAAGATGACCAATGCTCCCAGGGGGTATTGCCTGAGCCCAAAGAACCAATTGGCAGGTTCAGAATTGCAGACTTAACACAGGAGGCAGTATCAGCTGCAAACATCAGCCCAGAGGCCAGCACTTCTGAAATCCAGCCTGAGGACAGGGCGTCTCTTTTCCTCATGTCAGAAAGATATGTACCTTCCTTCACACTCACTCAGATTCCATCTTAAGGAGACAAGCAGGGGAAGGCAAGAGGTTACAGAGAATTTCTATGCAGGGAAGATGAACACAACCTAAAGGGACCATGTAACTTCTAAAATTAGATTTAACTTCTAATCATAGAAAAATAGAAGTCAGTTTTTACCCTCAATAAAGAGCTGATAGAGGCTGGGACAATGATCAAATTAGTTACGGTCAAAGTAAAACAAGTTATTTTTTTTTGCACGTTCAAGTTGTAGTGTGAATTATACCCTATCACCCCTATACATTGGCATTTACTGGGAATCACTTTTCCAGGCCCTGTACATTTTTTAACTTAATTCTCCTACAAACCTTGGAGGGGAGGAACCATCATAATCTCCATTTTATAGAAAAGGAAAATGAGGGTTAGAGAGGTTAAGTCATTTTCACAAGGTCATGTAGCTAGTAACATAGCTGCAAAAGAAAAGCTGATTACACTCTTAAATGTTTCAATTTAAAAATAGTTAAAATACAATTTAGGTGAATTGATTTTTGAAATTTGAAGATGTTCAAGTGGAAGACCTCTGAGTAAAACAGGCTGGGTCTGCTGGTAAAAGAGTATTTTCTTTCTAATTTGCATTTGAGATTTTGGTTTTCAGGAACATTTAAAGAAAACTTAAGCCTAAAAGGAGTAGTCAAAATTCTGTCAATTTTGCTGGCAGTGAGGTCATAACATATGTTCACTAGAAAGACACTTTCAGTACAATTGGAAATAAAAGGCCATTGACCACTCCTCTCATGCTATGCCCATTAAGCAGCCAAAGCAGAAGTCTTCAAGGTATGGACTTTGAGTTAATCAAGTCTTGGTTTAATTCCTGTTCAACCACATAAAAGCTATGTAAGTCAGTGACCACCTTGAGCTTGTTTCCATGTTGCATGGCAACATGGCAAATCAGGATTAAATAAGGCAACATATATAACACTCTGAACATGGTGCCTGCTATATAGGTGGTGCTCAAAACTGACACTTTGCATCTGCCTATCCGTACCCCCGCTTTTAAAGTTAATCCTAATATTATCCAGTTCCCTGTAGCTTACTATACAGATAAACAATCACTTTAATTCCAGATTTTATTTCATTTAGCAAATGTAAATGTGCACCTGATGATTTAATGCCTGAGGTTATCAAGACAGAGCAAAAGAAATAATCCCCTGGGATATATTTATCAAATTTAGAAAATGCATTTGCTTACCAGCTCACTGAATTCATTATTGCCTAGGTCAAGTCTTTCCAACTGGGCCAGTTTGTGCATTGACCTATAACAGATGGAGAAAAATATTATTGTGAGGCAGTGTATGACACATCGCTCCAAAAGACATTCCACCCACCTCCCTATCAGATTTACCTGGGTGTATAGTGCACAGATACGGGGGTATTTTTTAAGGAGAAGTAAGTTGCAAATATACAGTAACATATGCAAACTGCTGCCTGAAAACCTTTAGTAGCTTACCATGTTTCCAAATGCCAGTCTATGGATGGAGTTCTGGCCTGGATGCTTAATGAAAATCTGGGAAGCTTGTTAAAAATCTATACCAATAGGAGGTACCAATTGGGGCTCCAAAATCCATATTTTTAAGAATCCCCACAGGTTTTGGAAACCAACGGATAAACCCAATTCTTAGTAAAGCGTTCTAAAATTTCACAATATGGCCACAAATTCATCATCAATCTTGTCATTTTTCACTTCCTTAAATGAAATTCTGTTATAGAAAAACTTTTTTATCTTCTTTTATTGAGATATAGTTGATTTATAATATTATGTAAGCTTCAGATGTACAACATAGTGATTCACAATTTTTAAAGGTTATATTCCATTTATAATTATTATAAAATATTGGCTATATTCCTTGTGCTGTACTTTATATCCTTGTAGCTCATTTATTTTATACATAGTAGTTTGTACCTCTTAATCCCCTACCCCCAACTTTTGTACTCATTGTCTCCTAAACATATTGGCTTGAATGATGCTGCAGCTTTGAACAACATTAAACCTCGGGCAAGAGTTGGTGCCAAAGATTAGACGTATCTTAGCACATGCCATGTGTAATCAGCATTTACCAAACCATTCTCAAGTATAACATACAACATAAGAGAAGAGAGCATTTTTCTGATTTTCAAGTTTTTTATCTCCCTACTAACCAGAATGCTGTCTCCAACTCTTGACTATACAGAAATTCTGGAGGCATTGTTGACTCAAATCTCAAAAAATTTTCATTCCTTCATCTTTAAAATTCATGTAGTAATTATCTTATAGGGCTTTTATGAGTAGCAAATGAAATACTACTGTAATTCAGACTCTGGCAGGCACTCATAAATGCAAAAAAATGTGTGTACTCTTTCTTCACTCAGCAACTGTTACTGAAAGATTATTATGAGTTAGACAATCTTCTGGGGTCTGGGGAATAGCACTGGATGAAAAGAAACAAAAATTCCTCCTCAAAAGTAATTTACATTCCAGTGGAGATGATAATGACAATAAATAAAACAATTAAGTAAAATAAAATAATATACTAGAAGGTTATAAGTGCTATGAAGAACACTTAAGAAGAGGAGGAAGATAGGAAGAATTCATATAACATGACTGCAATTTTTAATAGGGTAATCAGGTCTCACTGAGAAGAAATATGAGCCAATGCTTAAAGGAAATGAAGGAGCACCCTAGTGCCTAGACTCTGAAGCAGGGACACGTTGTTTGCTTGAAGACATCCTAGGTAACCAGTGTGGCTGAAGTAGACTGAGGGACAGGAGAAGTAAAGACATGATAATGGGGAGTTAGAAAATATGGGGTCTTATAACCCAAGACTTTGGCTTTGATTTTGAGTAAAATGGAGGATCACTGAAAGGCTTTGATCAAAGGTATATTGAAGTGACTTGTTTTAAAAGGATACCTATGATTTCAGGCTTGTAGACAGACCGAGGAGGACGAAGGTGGAAGCTGGGAGATCAAACAGGCAGTTAATGGAAAATGCCAAATGAGAGGTGACAGTGGTTTGGTCAGGTTGGTGGCAGCAGACGGGGTGAGAAGTGGCTGCATTCTGGACATACTTAACATTAGATTCAAATGTTTTGTTGATGAAATGATTGTGGGGAGTAAGAGAAAGTAGAGTCAAATGTGATTAAAAGTGTGTTTTGGTCTGAACAACTAGAAGGATGAAGTGTAATTGACTGATGGAGAAGACAGGGTGAGCAGGGTTTTGGGTTCATCAAAAGCTTGGTTTTAAATGTTCTCACCCCTGTCCATCCCCCCTCAAATTTCCTCCTCAAAAGATAAATATGTGAAGTGATGGATGGGTTAATTAATTAGATGAGAAGAATCCTTTCATAATGTATACTTCCATTAAATCATCACAATGTACTTTAAATATCCTACAATTTTATTTATCAGTTATACCTCACCTCATAAGGTTGAAAAAAAAAGAAATGCTAAATTAGAAATTTCTCTTGTAAAGCCAACTAGAGATGTCAAGCAGGAAGTTATATATACAAGTCTGGAGTTCAGGGAAGAAGTCCAGGCAAAATAGATCATTAGAGCATGGTCAGCATACAGACGGTATCAAGCCTTGAGCATGTGAGATCACCAAAGGAATGAGTGTAGATGAGAAGATAATAGGTCTAAGAAGACATGAGGATGAGCCAGGAAAGAAGACAGAGAAGCTATTAGGATCACAAGAGAAAAGCCAGAAGAGTGTGAAGAACTGGAAGTCAAGTAAAGATGGCGTTTCAAGTTGGAAGAAATAACAAATTGTAAGAAAACTTGATGATATACCTGAGAAATGACCACTTGATTGAACAACACGTAGATTAGTGATGACTTTGAGAAGATCAGTTTTCTGTTTTAAGCTTTTGCTAATGCTCTTTTTCTCCCGTTCAATATGCCTTTATCCATACATCTTCAATACTCTTTATTCAATAACATAAACATATTGATTTCCTACTATCTCTCAACTTTTAAGGTTATCAAGATGAAAGGTGTTTTTCCTATTATCAGGTAGCTCATAATCTTGAAAGAAAATGGTTAAGACAATGGGCCATGTTTACCCAATAGACTAAATGCCATAGAAAATATATGTGTAGGATTCTAAAGAAGTGCTTTTTCAGCGTTGGAGAGTGGGAGTAAAAAATAGGAGACTCGGGCTTCGCTGGTGGCGCAGTGGTTGAGAGTCTGCCTGCCGATGCAGGGGCGAGGGTTCGTGCCCCAGTCCAGGAAGATCCCGCATGCCGCAGAGCGGCTGGGCCCGTGAGCCATGGCCGCTGAGCCTGCACGTCCGGAGCCTGTGCTCTGCAACGGGAGAGGCCACAACAGTGAGAGGCCCGCGTACCGCAAAAAAAAAAAAAAAAAAGAAGAAGAGACTCTACTGACCCTTCACTTTGTAGCAGTTGATCAGGCTACAGAATCAGAAGAGATGGATGTTTTTTGGAAGAGACATCAAAGGGGGGCATTGAAAGAGATCAAAGCCCATTTAAGGAACTGCAGGTTACTAAGAATGGTAAATAAGAAACATAGTAAGAAATAAGAAATAATATGTAGACAAGGGCCAGATCATGAGATCATCCATGTTAAACAAAGAAGTTTGAGTTTTAGCTTGAAGGCAATGGAAGCTTTAAGATTTAGATAGGGAAGATATATCAAATTTTTATTTTATAAAGATCACTTTGGCAGCTTGGAGTGGTGTGGGAAATGTGGAGATGTGCTAGCAAAAAGGTCAAATAAAAGACTGTCCTGAAATCTATGTGGGATATAATTGTGGCCAGAAATAGGACAATGGCAGTATGGATGATATGGCGGGAACTATGAGGGATGCACTGGTAAAGACATACTTGGTAATGATGATAGTTGGTTGGATGTGGAAGGTAAAGAAGAGGAAGGAATTGAAGCTAGTTTCTGGATTGAGTAGCACTGTGGGAATGTTGCAAAGGAATAAATCTAAGGTGGAGAGAGCTGGATGTAGTGAATACTTTTTTAAATACTATAGAGAATTTGAGGTGAATGTGTGAGTCCTATGTTAGGAGAAAATTGTGTGTGTGCACGCATGGTCACACACGTGCACATGTGCGCCTGTGTAAGACTGGAGCTCAGGTAAAAGGTCTTGACTAGAAATAAATATTTGAAAAATAAATAAGTGATGTTTCTTGTCTACTCCACCACAAAGTTATCTCTCCTTTTAAGCTCACATACTATCTGCTTTCTTTTCCATGATTTATTTGGCATTGGTCACTAACTTTCTTGAATTGTTAGTTTTTTCATATATATATATATATATATATATATATGTCTCCTTTACACTTCAAGATGCCCAGAAGGGTCTGTGTGGGACCACTAGCAGTCCAAAGATGGTTGTGAAACATTGGCCAGCATTGTAAGAACATCTGACTCACCTCTTGCCAAACCTATACCACTGAATAGGTGCTTCTAGTGGAAGGGGCAGTAGTGGCTGTGCTCCATGAGGAGAGAATTAGATTTTCTTCTGAGCCTGGGAATACTGAGGAGTGGCAGATTCTCTCAAGCTTTGTTTCTAGACCACATTGTCGTCCAACAAACAATGAGCACCAAAACTTTGGGAACCAAGGTGAAGGACCAAGTGACCAAGCATGGCAATGAATGAAAAATGACCACAGGAGTAGTAAAGCCACCTGCATTTGACTTGACCATGTAGCCTTAGGCAAAAAGTATTCTAGTGAGAACCATCATGAGCTGAAGACCAGAAGCCTTTCCACAACTTCCTGAACTCTAGGAACTCTGTAGTTCTCACTGATCTCCAAGATGCGTATCACATAAACCTGAGAATATACATTTTTTCTAGCCATGGTGGTTACAGAGAAAAACACAATTATTTTTATTAAATGAAGACATGAGTGATGTCTTGTACTTGAGTGTCCTAAAGTAAATTTTATTAGTTCTGGGACTTATCTCTTTTTTCTAGGTTAAATATTGGTGATCTTTTAAATCATTTCTTACATGATGGGGTTTCCAGAAACCTAAACACCCTGATCATCTTTATCAAAGCTTCTCTTCCAAACAGGATGAGATACAAACCTGGCACTTTTATTTTTATAGATAAAGCTTTACTGGAACATAGTCATGCCCATTTGTTAACATATAATCTATGGCTCTTTTGCACTGCAATGGCAGAATTGAGTAGTGAGACAGACCATATGGACCACAGAATCTGAAACATTTCTATCTCTGAAGGCCAACTGGCACTCAGAATTAAACACTGTTTTTTAGACGTGGGCTGACCAAGACAATGTATAAATGTATCTATTATGTCTTATGTTTCTATTAGTGTAGTTTGCTTGATTCCTTTTGTATGGGGATAGGTAGCCTCTCTGCCACCTCTAAGACCTTTTCTTTTCCCATCCTAGTTTTAGGCTATTGCTTTTGAAATCTTTGACTCATAAATTCATACATAAAACTATATTTTAAGTTTATAACATAGCTTCCTACGATTCCTTTGCCATTCTTTTGAATGAGCAACAATTTTCCTTTTGTTTGCTCCGGAACAACAATGACAAAAGGCTTTCCCATGAGGTTCTCTAAACTATTTCCTGAAGCTTATTTAAGTTCTGTTTTTTAAAATTTTATTTTATTTTTTTAAATTTTTTTGCGGTATGTGGGCCTCTCACTGTTGGGGCCTCTCACTGTTGTGGCCTCTCCTGTCGCCCAGCACAGGCTCTGGACACGCAGGCTCAGTGACCATGGCTCACGGGCCCAGCCACTCCGTGGCATGTGGGATCTTCCCGAACTGGGGCACGAACCCATGTCCCCTGCATCAGCAGGCGGACTCTCAACCACTGCGCCACCAGGAAAGCCCAGTCTGTTGTTTAAAATATCTTTTCTTCTATTTTAATTTTATCTTATTTTATTTTCTTGATCTTAGTTTCCATTAATTACTTAGTTTACTAAGTAAACTTACTTAATTACTTAGTTTCCATTAATTACTATCACCAAAGTTTCATTCTATCATTACATTCTTACTTCCATTTTTTTTTTTTTTTTTTTTTTTTTTTTTTTTTTTTTTTTCGGTTTGCGGGCCTCTTTTTCTCTTCCGCTGCGGAGCACAGGCTCCGGATGCGCACTCCCAACGGCCATGGCCCAGCCGCTCCGCGGCACGTGGAATATTCCCGTACCAGGACATGAACCCGCGTCCTTACTTCCATTTTTAAAGTTACTTTCCAATATGATTTCTTACATATCTTTAAAATTTTACACTCTTATTTCTGCTTTTTGAAAATGTCATTATATATTATTTCTTACATTTTACACCTTTCAAAATGACTGTCTTTACCCACAAGATTTTAGACAGTCTATAATGCAGCCTGTTGCTTTTCTTGTTCGTGTGCTAGTTACTAAACTATAATCATTGTCAAATTGTCCAAAAAAAGTTTCTTTCAGATGAAATATGTAATAGGTTTTTAATTTAATTAGGACACAAACAAGTAAGGCTTTGTCAGAAAAATAAAATAGAACTCATGGTATTTTTATGTTAGTAGTGTTTGTGAGCATTTATTCATTCACTTTGTGCTTCCTTATGGCAGGTGCCACGTGGACATTGAAGTTACAAAGATTTCTGGGATGCAGGGTTTCTCAACCTTGGCACTATTGACATTTTGGGCCAGTTAATTCTTTGATATAGGGGACTACTTTGTGCACTGTAGGATGTTTAGCACATCTTACATAGTCTCTACCCAGAAAGACCTATTTTTAAAATGGGAATGACCTTTCAATGAATAATTACTTCACAGGGTGATAAATGCTAGGATAAAAGTATGTATAGATTGCCATAGGAGCTCAGAAGAAGGAACATTTGACAGTTTGGTAATTATGGAAAACTTTATGAAAAGGTGAAGTTTGAGCTGGGTTTTGGAGAACGTTGCTATATGAGTCATATATGTGAAAAGAAAGAATGAAAATGCTAAAAGAGTACATCTGAAGCTGAGGTTTTTCTGTGATTATAGCTTAAGTCCACAATACTAACATGTATCCTTAAAGAATGTATGAGATTTTGGTCCAAAGTGAAGAAATTCTAAAAATTCCCATTGCACGAATCCCTGTCATTCTATCCTCATGGCTGGATAAGGGGATATCTGGGATGCAGCTATCTTGTGCATTGTAGGATGTTTAGCAGCATCCAAGGCCTCTACCTACCTAATATCAGTAGTAATCTCTGCAGTTTTCAGATGTCTCCAGACATTGTCAAATGTTCCCAGGGTAGAGGTTAGGGGGGCAAAATTACTTCTAGTTGAGATCCACTGTGCTAGAGGAATATTCCAGGCTTTTATCTCCTCTCCTTGCTGATTCCTTGGAGGGTGAGCCTCTTATATCCATTTGTTTACCTCCTTACTCTACTAGGTGGGGTCCCACGTGGCCTGTTCTTATGCACTTCAAGCAGTCTACTTGATTACGTACTCATTTGACTGTACTCCTTTGTCCTTACAGTAAACACATGGGCCTGGGGCCTACCTCTATGTCCCAACACAGGAATCTGACTGGTGTGACTTCCCCTTACAAATGGCTTGAAGGCATGATCACTGCCATAGGTTAGGGAGAAAATATCATGACTTGTTACAGTTTGGGTCACATTCTCTATCAGTTATGCCTACAATTTGATCATCTCCTGTCTGAACCAAATATCTTTCTGATTATTTAGACTCATTTGTAAAGTTCACCTAGTTATCTGAATGAGCAAGTTCTAATGAAATTGGTTGTATTAAATGATGTTTACCAACCTATGTTCATATTATACATGTAAAAATTGTAGAAATGTATAAAGTTTCCATGATTGTTACATTTATCATTGCTGCTTCTCTTGCCTGTAATGTTCTAACTCGTAAATCTTCTCATAGCTGGCTCCTTTTCAACTCAGCTCATATTTTTCCTCCTCATATCCCCTTTACCCAAAATTAAATCTCTTTCCCATCTTCATGTTATATATTGCCCTGTTCCATTTTCTTCTTAACACTTACCACTGAAAATATTTAATTTAATTTTTTAGGTTAATTTTATATTTTAATATTTAATACTGAAAATTAAAACTTGTTTACTTGCTAATTATTTTCCCCCTACTAGACTGAAGCTTCATGAGAGCAAGTAAGTTGTTGATCTTACAAATAGCTTCTCAAACAGTTTGTTTAATGAAGATATTCATATGTGCGTGAATGAATAACTCTTTACCAGTGAGCTGTTTGAATTCTAGAATATTTACAAAGAAAAACCACTCAATTTTTATCAGACATCTACAGTTAACTAACAGTTGCCAAGGAGATATCCTGATAGGCCTGTTTTAATGAATATTGTAATGAATATACATTAGCTTACTTATTGTAAACTATGCTTGATGATAAAGGCAGATAAGGCTGAGATTCATCCGTCCCAGGATATCTGCATCTTGTGTTAAGTTGACTTCCTGACATTTTCAATAGTAGGTTTTAAAAAATCCAAATAATAAAAAATACTAAGTGAAATATTTAGGTGAGTTTTTCATTTGTTTGGATATCTGAAATATAGCAACAAAACTCTAAATGGAGAGTAGTTTAGGGCATAGACTCTGAATTCAGACAACCTGGGTATAAATCCTGATTCTACCACTCACTTAGCTGTTTGACTTTAAACCAGTAAGAACATCTTTGCACCTCAGTTTTCTCATCTGTAATATGGGAATGATAATAAGAATCCTTACATCATAAGGTTATTTTGATGATTAAAATAGTTAATACAGGTAAAGCACATAAATTGTGATTGACATATGGTAGGTGTTCTTTAAGAGTTAGGTATTGAAATACTTACAGAAGAATTTCAGAGTTGGAAATATTTTGAGAGATTATTGAGGTCAGAGTTTCTTGAAGTTTTCCTAAGGACTTATAAATGTTGCATGATTTAAAAAAAATTTCAGATGGTCAGTACATTTTGGCAAATCTTGCTTAAAAAATGTTAAATAGATTTCTTATCAGTAGGACTTCTTATAAAACATACAAATGTTCATTGTGATTATTTAACAGATTCAATTAGTTTAGACAATTTCCTGTTTATGTGACCAAAAACATTTTTCTTTTCTTTCCCACAGGACATTTCTTAGACTAGGAGAACACTGTAAATACTTTTTTGCAGATGATGAAATTGAGTTCTTGTCCATCGCAGTCCATGGAATCATGGACATACTTAGTCCACGAAAACACAGGCATGTGTGTTTCCCTATAATGAATATAGGATTTAAATTTGATCGAATCATCCTCTTTTGTCTTCTTGAAACTCTGACCTGTCAGGGCCTGCATCTTAACTCCCAATATTCACTTCAGGCTCTTCTTGCATTTATGACTGTTTTGGACATGCTTCCCTGGTTTGACTTTCACATTCTCCTTAAAAGACCATATTGATTTTTGCCATTTGGCCTTATGCACAGCAACCTCAGGAAAAAGAAGTGCTCCCTTCTTACTAGAGGAGACTTGGTGACTTGTTCAACGTCACACAGAAAGTTAATGACAGAGCTGGCACAGGATCTCTTTTCACAGCAGTGGCCAATCATCTAAACCTGGCCTGGACTGTTTGGCTTGACCATTGTTTAAATATTAATGTTTTTTGAAAAGAATATTTTCTAGAGCTCACTGTAGTCTATGCCAGGGGTCAAGAAACTTTTTCTATTAAAGGCTAGACAAGAAGGGTTTCATGCTCTATAGGCCATATGGTCTCTGTCTCAACTACCCAGTTCTGCCATTGTAGTGCAATGGACATGGCTGTGTTCCAATAAAGCTTTATTTATAAAAAAGGGGCCACCAAATTTGGACCATAAGCTATAGTTTTCCAACCCCTGGTCTACATCAGTCCTTAAGATCTTACATCTAGATAGCTCCGTGGGTTTATGATATAAGCTTGGTCCCTAAGAATATTTAAGTTTTTAAAACCTGATACAATAGATAAATTAAGGACTGGAAATATTTATTATGAGGTAATTGCCACTAGATAACTATATTTATATACTATTTGAAATTCTCATTTCTTAGGGTACATGTTACTGGAATCTAGGGACATTTATTCTTAATACTGTCCTTTGGTTGCATTTATGAAAATTAAGTCCTTACTAGCATGCTATTACTTTATAGCATTTATCCAATTGCAAATCTGGTAAAAGATTCCAATTGGAGCAATGACGGGAAATAACACAATATCTTGGTGCATCTGTCACTCTGATAAAATTATACAGTCTATGATTTGCTTTTTATCAGATTCAGAGGTTTTATCTATTCAAGTGTACAATTACTTCTGAAGCCACATAAAGTTGGCAGAATTTTGTTTCTCCATAAATTCCCAGTGCAATAACATGGGTTTGCTGACTCTCACAAGATTCTGCAAATTTTTGGCATGGGCTTATTCATTCCATCTTTTAACTTGTCTTTCAAATGTTCTCAAACACTCTCTAATTAGTGGCTATTCATGTCACAAGGATAGGAAAACTCCCCTCAGTTGCTACTGTCCAATGTTTCTCTCGTATTGGAACTTAGGGAAAGAATATACTATCTTTCCACTTAATCCATGTCCTATGTTAAATGGACATTTACATTTTATACTTTGGACCTACTGATTCTACCATGTTCTCTTGTTCACAATCTTTCTTTAAATGAACTTTGTATTATACATTTTTTTTTTTTTTTTTTTTTTGCGGTACGCCGGCCTTTCACTGTTGTGGCCTCTCCTGTTGCAGAGCACAGGCTCCGGATGTGCAGGCTCAGCGGCCATGGCTCACGGGCCTAGCCGCTCCGCCACATGTGGGATCTTCCCGGACCGGGGCACGAACCCCTGTCCCCTGAATCGGCAGGCGGACTCTCAACCACTGCACCGCCAGGGAAGCCTTGTATTATACATTTTGAAGTAAATCATTCCTTACAACACAAGTACTAAAGACAAGAAGGCCCAGGAATTGATATTCTTTAAAAATGCAAGTAGCAGCATACCTCATGTTGAAGAAACATAAATTTATTATATTTACACACAAGGAAAAATTTAAAATCCATTGTCCAGTAACATAATATAATTTCTCTGATAAAATGTTTTCTATAAAGATTCTCCCTTAATGGCCTACATGAGAAAATAATCTTAAAAAAAAGAGTGGATATATGTATATGTATAACTGATTTGCTGTACACCTGAAACTGATACAACATTGTAAATCAACTATACTCCAATAAAAATTAAAAAAAAAATCTTCCTCGATTATTACTATATCTTAAGCCAATGTCACAGCTACAATATTTATGTACTCTCCATCATTTCAATTCAACTTTCCCCTAAGAACAGCAACAAAAAGCTAAACTGGCTTCTTGGATCTCCCAGAAGGATATGTAACCAAACTAAACATCTATTATTCTGTCAAAGAATATTGGGAAGACAATTTTTTAGAATTCGTCTAATTAAGCAATTTGTGAATGCTTCTAATTAACATGTTTCTCCTTGCAGTATTTAAATTTTTAGAATAAATATTTAAAATATATAATTTACATCAAGCTGTCACATTATTTTGAGTATTTCCTTGGGAAATATTTTTTCCTTTTAAATATTCAACATTTAAAAGTTTAAGCTGATTTCATGATGTCTTATTAGAAAACTTTTCTTTCCTATAACTATGTATCTTTAATTTAATGCATAACATGAAAAAAATTCTGTATGAAGAAATAAACTTACAAGTAACCTCTCAAGAATAGCTTTAGTTTATATAGTAAGATAAACTTCTCCAGTGAAATAGATTAAAGTATAAAATAGAACCTTATGAACAGCAACCAGCTGTAAGACAAATTCTGCACTACTCTAATTAGATTGAGGAGAAGACTGAATTTCATTCCTCTCTCTCTAGTCTTCTTGGGTTTATGACCAGAACCAGTCATTCATTCACTCTGAACGTGAGTTTTCCCACTGGCCAAAAATTATTGTGCATTCCTAACTCATGACAATGCAGTAAAGATAAAATTGTAAGACTTGTTGAACTCTTTCTGGAGAAACGGTGCCATATGAGCAGAAACCATGACAATTATCTCTGTGTATGGTCACACTTCAGGAACTGAAGCTCCTGGCTTGCACTGAAGCAGTCTAATCAAGAGGTTATGGGAAACATAATCAGCTATGAAGATGCTCATTTTCACTAGAATATGCTGCAACCTACATTATAAGCTCATGAAGAGATTTCAAACGCTACTGAAAAACTACTGAGGCACAGTTAAGCTATTTTGAAACTCATAGATAACTGAGCAGGGAAAAACAAGTTTCTTTCCTAAGAGACTCTTCACACACACACACACACACACACACACACACACACACACACACACACACATACACAGGCTCATTGTTTCAGGCTCATTATTTCTTCCTATTATTCAATGAAAAAATTACAACTTGTCACTTTGGGCTTTGTAAATATTAATTCATGTACTTCTATGTAAATCTGGCCTTAGATTGTTGATACCCTGACTAATGTAAAATACAGAAACAACCTGTGACTAAGATGTCGGAGAATTTGACCTTTAGCTGATAAAGGCCTTTGAAAATAATCTGCCAAGGTAGCCATGGCTGGTTTCCCAGGCAACTGTCATTTCCTTTCCCTTTCTTCCTTGCCAGTGGTATCTGCCCTGCATCAGAGACTGGAAATCCCAAATAGTCATGAGGCAAACCTCTTCTGCAGCTAGGATATGAGCATGTGACTCAGTTCTGGCCACTAGAACAGGAAGAGGAGGAGAAGAGATTCTGAGGGAGATCCTGAGAAAGATTTTTCCCTTGGTTTAAAAGAGGGAGAGAGGCATGAGAACTTTTTTACCTGTCCCTCTTTTTCCTCTTTTTTTCATGGTTGAATGAGAATGTGATGTCTGGAGTTGCAGCAGACACTATGAAACCATGAGGTAACAAGTTCAAGGATGAAAGCCAACATGCTGGGAATAGCAGTGTAGAAAAATCGAAAAAGACTGAGCTTTTGGTAAAATCATTAAGCTACTGAAACAAACCCTGGAACTGCTTATCTTGAGACTTTGTTATGGACAACAAGGTACCTATTATTTAAAAAGTCACTTTTACTCAGAATTCTGTTTCTTATTGCCAAAAGCATACTTCTAAATACACTCATTCTACTGAGCTATTAGGTACCTAAAAGAGCATCACATGGTTTGTTGGTGGCAGACCTAAAGTAAAAATAGAGGTCTTTTAAGGCCCAGAGGTGTCTGATACACCACACATTAAAAAAATTCCTGATTTATTAATTTGAGTTTTAGTAGATTTTAGGCAAAAAATATAAAAGAAATGTTTTAAAACTTTTGTTCTTGATTAGAAAAAAGCTTTTTGATAATACTAAGCTAGCAAAGAAATGAATATATTACTACTTAATTAAATTAAGTACAAAAGTGCTTTTGGGATCATGAGAGATAATGTGCATTGACATCTATACACTAATATGTATAAAATAGATAATAAGAACATGCTGTATAAAATATTAAATTAAATTTAAAAAACAGAAAATATGTATAAAAGTATTTGCATAGCCTTTGCAGCTTTAATTGATTTTATTTTTTTTCCACTTTTATTGAGCTATAACTGAAATATAGCACTGTATAAGTTTAAGGTATACAGCATGATGATTTGACTTATATATATCATGAAGTGATTACCACAATAAGTTTAGTCAACATCCATCATCTCATGTAGATACAAAATAAAAGAAAAAGGAAAAATATTTTTTCCTGTGATGAGAACTCTTGGTATTTACTCTCTTAACAACTTTCCTATATAACATACAGCAGTGTTCATTATGTTAATCATGTTATGCACTACATCCCTAGTACTTATTTACCTTATAACTGGAAATTTGTATCTTTTAATCACCTTCATTCAATTCCCCCTCCTTGTCCCCTCATCTTTGGTAACCACAAATCTGATCTCTTTTTCTATGAGCTTGTTTGTTTTCTTGTATGTTTTTGAAGTAGAACTGACCTACAACACAATGTTAGTTCCTGGTGCACAACATAGTGATTTGACATGTCTATACATTACAAATTGATCACCATGATGTCTAGTTACCATCTGTCACCACACAAAGTTAAAACATTATTATTGACTCTATTCCCCATGCTGTACATTTCATCCTTGTTACTCATTTATTTTGTAACTAGAAGTTTGTACTACTTTCCCTCACCTATTTCACTCATCCTCCTGATCGCTTTTCCCTCTGGCAACCATCTGTTCTCTGTGTCTATGACTCTTTCTGTTTTGTTTTGTTTGTTCATGTGTTTTGTTTTTCAGACTCCACATGTAAGTGAAATCATATAGTATTTGTCTTTCTCTGTCTGACTTATTTTATTTAGCATAATACCTTCTAGGTCCAACAATGTTCAAAGTAGTTTAAGTTTTTTCCTTCCTGCATTTGACTTATCAATATTCTAGTTTTCCATTTTGACAATTTCTTTTTCATAAATTATTCTGTGGGTTTTTGTATGATTTCTGATGTTTATAATTTCAACTTTTCAGAAACCATGACTGTGATTCTATATATATTCTGTTTCTTTTATTTTTTATTACTTTATAGTTTTGAAAATATGGTAAAGATGTTAATATTTTTCAAGTTTGTATGCCTCTTCACTTTTATGTTTATTATATCTTCAAAGAAAATTACTCCACAAATCTTTTCTTCTAAATTCAGTTAATTAGAAAAATTATTTTTTATTATGATTATAAATTAAAATTATTAATTTTTCTTAATTTCCTAAATTAAGTTTCTTAAAATAATATTTGCCTCAGACTCAACTAGATATTTTTTCTTCTATGTATTTATTACTAGAGATTCTTCCCTTAGTATTTGAATGCTAAAACCTACATTACTGGTATATTTTTTCATAGTGTCTATCAATACATAGAAATAAAATTAGCTTTTATTTAATAATTGGAATGATATGTGCTTTTAGCTGCATATGTTCACTTAAAATAGCAATTTAGGAATAAATTTCACTTAGGATAACTTTTTGATTGGTCTTAACCAGGACTAATTTTTTCCCCATGGATATAAATTGGCATAAAGATTATCATTCTAAAATATGATTATAACAATCAGTACTTAGAAGTTGTGAAATAAAATATAATAGGATAGCAATCAGAAATAATGGACTGTACAATAGAAACCAAATAGAACAATGGGTAAAAAATCAACTCTAGATGAGACCATTGTGAAATGTGCCTCATAATGAAAGCTCATTTCAATCAAAGAACTGTAAAAGACACTGAATTCTAATAGCATTATTTCTTATGGGTAATTATATTTATATAAAGGCAATCTTGATTTTAAAAAGTCATAAGTTCAGCCATTGATTCTCAACATGCTGTCAAAAAAATGATATTTCTGAACCTGAATTTTACACTTAGCTAACTGCCCAAAAAGGAAGAAAGGTCTGATTCTTCATATCATCATTATCATTGTAGACAAAATAACAAGTTGACTATCTTACTTTGGTACTACCCTGATACTTCATTTTACAAACTCCTTGTAAATTATGCCTTTTAAATTCATTAACCAAACAATTCTTTCTTTACTATAACAAACATCTCTTGAGCACATATCAGATGGCTAGGCTAAGGGCTGGCACTAAGATGTGGTCACTTCCTTCAGGTACCTCACAACTTAGTGAAGTGGACATAAAAACCTACAATTAACAATAATAATGGATAATATGAAATTTTTATTATGTGTTTAATAGTAATTCAAGGATTTACATAACAAAACACAGTCCCTGCCCTGATGGAGCTTATATTCTATGAGAAAATTAAGAAATTAAGTAATTTTGAAATTAATGTGTTAATGTATTATGCCTGGGATTCATGCTACCTAGCAGATGTCGTGTTTTGAGAACGTGTAATTCAGGAACTGACCCAGAGATGGCTTCATATCAGATAATATTGACATTAGGGGTTATGAGATGAAGAGTTCACCAGATGGAGAAGGCAGAAAGGGATTTTCAAGCAAGGAAAATGACACAAGCATCAGCATTCTCCTAGGTATTAAAGTATTCTACATGTTCGGGAAATAGAAAAGTATTTTCTCAGTAAAATTCTCAGCAACATGAAGGGACTCAGAGGACTTCTTTATTTCCTTAGTGTTAAAGCCCAAAGAAGACAGAAAGTTCTTTCTCAAAGCAGTTCACTCTTGGAGAAGACCGGTTCAGAGAATTATTCCCCTGTCAGGCCACAGTGGGTTATGTTCCCAGGACAAGTTGGACCTTCACACTGTGAGCAGAGCTCACAGGTCTTGCGAATGGAGAACCATCAGTGCCAAAATAAGAAGATGGAGCCCAAGTCCCTTTAAGGAAAGGAAGGATTGATTGTCCCAATAAAGCAATGGTAGAAAGAACTTGCCTCTTACTTCTCTATTTCCTATTTTGATGAATGTTACCACTACTTCCCTTGTAGCCTAAAATAGAAACTTGGAAGCTATTCTAAACTTGTTTTTTCTCTATCACCTTCCAAATTAGTCAATTACAAGCACCTGTTTATTCTACCTCTGTTATATGTCTTGAATATATGTTCTCTTTTCATCCTCTCTGCCTGACCCAAAGAAGGCTTCATATCAAATAATACTAGAATTAGGGTTTAAGAGATGAAGAGTTCCTTAGCTCCTCTCACTTGTTAGTTTCCTTACTTTTTGGTTTAACCTCTTTTACTTCTTGGACTATGGTGACCCAGGACTTGTAACAGCCTCTTTGCTAGTCTGCCTGCCTCCAGTTTCAGCTTCTTCCAATCCATACTTATCATTGTCACAAGAGCAATCCCCCAAATAATTTGGTCATGTCATTTCTGGGCTCAGAAACCAAATTATTTCAGGAAAAGGTCCAAATTCCTCAACACTGAATTCAAGGAAATTATAATTTGACACCAGTTTACTTTTCTGGTTTTATTGACTGCAACACCCCTACACATATTATAATCTACAGACATTTATAGTGTCCTAAATGAGCTAGGTTGTCTAATGGGAGCCATTCTCTGGTAGATTTATCTTTGGAGGATGTGAGACTAAATTTAGCCCTTTTAAATATACCTCAGAGGACTTCTCAGATTAAAAAATACAATTGAGAATAATTGAATTTTTATGAGGAGCAATTACTGGGGAAAATATTTGTTATGGTTTTGCCTCTTGAAAAGTATTAGGTTATCAAAATAATATATCATCAAATAAGCTGTTATACTTTTTATAGATCAAAAAAATACCAAAGCTTTTGGTTTGTATGCAACTAATATGAAGTCTCTCCTGCGAAGCTGAGCAATAGAAAATAATATTTAAAAATCTATGTAAGGGATGTAATGTACAACATGATGACTATAGGTAACACTGCTGTATGATATATATGAAAGTTGTTGAGAGGAAATCCTAAGTGTTCTCATCATAAGAAAACAAATTTCTTTTTCTTTTTTACTTTTTATTTTTATTGCATCTAAATGAGATAATGGTTGCTAATTAAACTTATTGCAGTAATCACTTCACTATATATATATATATATATATATATATATATCTATCTCAAACCATTATGTTGTATACTTTAAACTTATACAGTGATGCACTTCAATTATATCTTGATAAAATTGGGAAAAAATGAAAAAAAACTAACTGTAAATGAGTCATAATGTATCCAAATAAAAGGAAATAAAAAAATTCTATGTAAAGAAGCTTTCCTAGAACATCAGTGAAGTAGTAGGTAGAGTCTGTCACTATCTCCTAATTTAAGAACTATTAAAATAGACCTTGATTCTGAGATTTACAATAAGGACCCAGAAGTAATGGAACCTCTATTACGGTGACTTCTAATTCCACGTGATGTGTTCTTTTGAACTAATCAACACCACTGGATCTTCTCTCTTCATATCAGTTCACAGGCAACCAACTCATCAATAATATCACTTCTTAGTTAGAGCAGGGGTTTTCAGACTATGGCCTGCAGGCCAAATCTGGTCCACTGCTTGTTGTTATATAGTCTACAAATTAGGAATAGTTTTTATATTTTTAAATAGTTGAAAAAAATCAAAAGAAGAATAATATTTCATGACATGAAAATGATATGAAATTCAAATTTTTCAGTGTCTATAAATAAAGTTTGGAACACAGCCATGCTTGTTTGTTTACATACTGTCTTTGGCTGCTTTTGTGCTACAATGACTGAGAAGTTGTGATGGAGACCCTATGGCCTACAAAACTTAAATATTTGCTATTTGGCCTATTGCAGGAAAAAGTTTGCTGATCTCTGATTTAAAGTGACACGTCTTATGGAAATGTTTGTGTCCCCTCAAAATTCATATGCTGAAGTCCCAACCCTCAAGGCAATGGTATTTGGGGGTGGGCCCTTTGGGAGGTAATCAGATTTAGATGAGGTCATAAGGATGGAACCTCACTTACCGCAATTGGATTAGTGTCCTTATGAGAAGAGGAAGAGAGACCAGAGCTCCCTCTTTCCCTGCCACGTGAGGATACAGCAAAAAGGCATACTCTTCTAGCCAGGAAAAGGGCCTTGTCTGGGGGACAGAATCAGCCAACACCTTGATCTTAGGCCTCCAGCTTCCAGAAATAATTTCCTGCTGTTTAAACCACTCAGTCAAGGCAATCTGAGCTGGCTAATACAATACCTAATATTTGGAAATTATAGGCTTGGTAATATTTTAATTGGCTGCCCAGCATCTGGCATTTTGGTCATTTCCACTTTAGGAAACTTGGTAGGATGAAAAGCTTACCTACTGAAAAGGGAAGAGCAGCCCTGACAGCTGACAGCTGGTAGCTAGCCTGGTTGCTACCACCAAACCATAGTATTTCTCTGCTGATCATAAGCAATTACACAAAATTATCAGTTGAGAACTCTTCAGACGATGATGGAATAAAAAAAAACAAGTCAACTACAAAATCAGACCTGGATAGAGACAAAAGCAGACCTTGTGCTTCTATTACTATAAGGAATTACTACTTCTTCTCCAATGGCAACTCCAGCTACTCTCCATTCCCCTGGTCTCAAAGGTTAAAAAATGCCCAAATCTTCAATAACCAAATGCCCCACTTTCAGAGAATACCTGATCTAGAAAAATAACCACATTCTTAAACCTTCTCCAAAATCACCTAAAATACCTCCTAACTCCCTCTTACTGAGGTGCTCCGTGGTTTTCCAGGGTATGCAGCCTCCCTTGCAGCAGCAATTAATAAACCTAATGTTGGTGACTAAGTGTACATGGTGGTTTTTGGCTGCTGGGGATCAACATCCTTTTTAGAAGCCACATACCTGGTTTTCAAGTCTCTCTGGCATCAGTGAATTGGGGACAGGGGCTCTACAAGTCAGACACATACTCCCTTCTCGCCACAGAAGCTAACTGTGGAGAATTCATTATGGCTTGAGCAACAGCAGCAGCAGCAGCAGCGAGAGTAATACGTTGCAGGGTGATGGTGCATAACAGTGGTCAGTACCCGGTGCTTGCAGGGTGCCGGTGCAAACTGTGGCATTCAGCATTCAGTGGTGGCAATGATGGTATGACACCACACTGTTCTTTGAAAAATTGCTTTTGCCTTTTTTCTAAGTTTCACTTGTTGTCTTATAGCCCATTCTTTCATTTATTCAATGTTCTATCATTAAAGTCTCTTTCAACTTAAATCATGCAGAATTGGTTATCGTGTGGCTAGTTAAGAACCTGTTGATACTGGAACAACATTCTACATAGTATCCCCCTAAGCAACTTCAAGCATTTGATGACCGAAATATAACTCTCTAGTCACAGATGCTCTTCTAAGTTCCAGGTCTAATTTTTTTTTATTGTTTACTGAACAGTTTTGAATATACCATATGAACTTCCAATTTATCATGTTGGAAACAAAATTAGTCATCTTCCCAGACCTCCTCTATTTCCTGCCTGTGAGTTGATACTACCTAAATCAGAAACCCATGACTAATTATTCACAAGTTCTATGGATTCTACTCTCTTTGAAATCTATTTCTTCTCATCTCTATGGTCATTGTCATAGCTCTAGTTCAAAGTTTTGTTTCTCCCATGAATTACTTCCATGGCCTCGATAACTGGTTACTGTGTCTTCCATTGTGTCCTCTATAACACACTCTCCACTTCAGAACCACAGATATCTTTTAAAAATGTAAATTATATGACGACAAATAAAATTTCATTTGCCAGAACAAAGTTGCTTCTAGAATAAAAATTCACTTGATACTGGCATGTTCAGAAATGCTCTTGAGTTACTACTTCCAGGATATGTTCAGCTGGAATGTGTAATGGTGTCTGTGTTTCTGTCCAATAGAGATCCTTTTTGGTCACTATTGTAAGCAAGAAGTGACTCTGCTAAAGGGAGTTTTAAAAACCTCTGCCAACCCTGTAGCACCAAAGCGTCACAGTGTAAGTTGATTCTATGAAGCATTTATTTGTTCATTTAACAAATATTTATTAAGCATCTACTATGTATTAGGCTTTATTCTAAGATATAACACTGTAGATAAAAGTAAAACAGATAAACCTCTGCCCTTGTAGAGCTACCATTTTAGTGGGAGAGATGTATGAGAAGGAAATAAACATAAATGTACAATATAGCATGTGGTGAAATGCGCTATGAAGAAAATAAAGCAGGGTGAGAACGATTGAGATCATCTGGAGAGCTTCTATTTCATATAAAGTGGTCAGAGAGAGCCATTGTTGAAAGTTAACATTTTATCCAAGTTCTGAAGGAAATGAAGAAATGTTATGACATAATGTAGTGTATATAAACACAGAAGACTATACTGTATAAAATCATGACTTACATAGTTAGACTGTCTGGGATTAAATATGAACTCTGTCACTTACAAGACCTTATAACCTTGGGCAAGATATTTAACATTCCTGTGCCTCAGTTTCTCCATAAAATGGGAACAATATGAGTATCTACATTGTTGGATGGTGCATCTTAAATAAGTTAGTAGATGTAAAGTGCTCAGAGCCCATGGTAAACACTCAAAAATAGAAGTTATTATTAGTTTGAAAAATGTATGGTAAAACAAAGAACTGAAGTTAGGAGGAAAAACTTTTAATATCACACAATATAATCCATAATTTGTAGACAGTAGGGGAAGCAAAACCTTCAGTAGAAAACAAATAATGAAGACTCAGTGGCTAAACTTGGAGCAGGTACACAAAAAACCAGAAAGAAAAATTATGTATCATTCATCCAAGTATTCGTTGAATACCTACTATGTACCAAGAACAGTGCCAGACAATGGACATGGAGGTAAGAAAGTTAGATATTACCTTCTTTTACAGAAATTTTATAATTTGACAAGAAAGACATACAGTAAAATAGTAATTACAGCAAAAGGTGTAAATGTAATGGTATAGAATGTACAAGGAGGATATTATAGGAGTATAAAACTGGAATATTAATAAGAGCTATGAAATAAAAAGCATACATGCCAGATAACATATAGAAAATTATCTAGACTGAACCAAATTATTTCACTTTTACTTTAGCTGTTTAGCCTCACTTTTACTTTAACTGTTAATCAAAGTGTAAGATACCTATAGAAGAGTACGTAGCAGAAGTGTAATGCTCACTGAATTTTCATATACTGAACTGGTTACCCATGTAATCAATATCAAGATGAAGAAACAAAATGCTTTCAGAGTCCAAAAGCAGTCTCCCTCATGCACCCTTTTAGTCACTAATTACCTCCCAAAAGATAACCACTATTATAATTTCTGGTAAGATAGACTAGTTTTGCCTCACATTATATTCTACATAAATGAAAACATATATATTCCTTGTGCCTGACTTCTTTCCTTAAACATTCATACAGAGACTTGCACATGACCATTCAGAGCAGCCAACTCGTAACAGAGAAAAACTGGAAAAAAACTTTCAACTCAGATATCCATCAAGAGGGGAAAAGGTAAAGAAATTGTGCTATATTTATACAGTGGAATACTATTCAGCAATAAAAATTGATAACCATTATAACATAGACAAATAAAATAATAATGCTCATTGAAAAAAGCCATATTCCCCCCAAAAAGATAATATACTCTAAGATAATATTTACATAAAATTCTGGAAACTAATTCTTCAAACTAATCTGTAGTGATAGAAAGCAGAATAGTATTTGCCTGGGTGGGGAGTGAGTAAGAAGTGCCATGAGGATGGATATGTTCATTATCTTTTCTGTGGTAATGCTTTTGGTGGTGTATATATGTTTCAAAACTTATCAAATTGTTACTTTCAATATGTGCAATTTATTAGATATCAATTATACTTAAATAAAGCTGTTTTTTTTTAAAAAAAGAAGAGTTGGATACTTTACTAACAAATGTTTCCAAAACTTTCCCAAATTCAATATGTATTCAAATCTCTAAAAAAAGATATCATCACATATCCTTAAAACTTCAGTCCAGTTTGAGTGAACTCTACCTTGCTGTGCCATGGTTATTAAGAACAAGGCTTCTGAGTCAGGCTGCCAGGGTTAGAATCCTTCCACCTCACCTTACCAACTTTGTGACATTGGGTAAGTAATTTCTTTATGTTTCAGTGTCCTTACTTATAAAATAAGGATGGTACTAATACCTACTTCAGAGAGTTAATGTAAGGGCTATATGAGTTAATATATGTAAAGAGTTTAGAACTCAATAAATATTAGCAATTATATGACCTATAAGAGTTAAATTCTAGTGCCTATATTAGGTAAAATTAAATGGCCAGTATTCCTTGCAAAATTCACTGAATTAGGCTTATTTCTCTTTATTGATCTAACCATTATACTGGCATACAAAACACTACTCAAATAGGCTTTTCTCTACTTTTCAAACCCCATCTCTTTTTATGCACAAGCCAATACTACAACACAAATGAATCTCCTAGTACTTTGCATAATTCATCAGTTTCCATTCATCTCTCTGCTTTTGCACATGATTTTCCTTGGCTAGACTATCTCTTCCACAGAACCAAAAACTCAGTGAAAGGGCTCAATATATCTTTGAAATTCTCAACACATAGTACAGTGCTCAATTGTAAGTTTTCAATAAATGTTGGGCAAGTTTTCCTTGATTCTAATTTTCATTCTCTTATTGAGTTTTCCATCACTGTGTTAAATACATTTATTTCTTGTGCCCTAAGCTTGGTATTAAAGGAATATACTGTTTTGCTCTTCTGTTAAAATTACTAAATGACAAAACTAGGACAACAGTTTATAGATTGCCATCTCAGTGTATCCATATTCACTGCTGTTTTTTAATCCTCTTTATTTCCAAGTCTTTTTTTTTTTAACAATTTTAGATGCCCATATAAACCTGTTGATCCAGAGAGAAGACTGATGAGAATTACATTCTTCTGCTTTTTCCTAAAAATTTTCCAGTTTCTATTTGTTTTCCTAAAGAGTAAAATGTATATCAATTATGTACACAGAAAAAAAAGTTTGATTTCAAGCATGATCAATTTTATATTAAAAAGCAAATTTAGAAATATCTTAGAGTAACAAATGCTTTGACGTTAGAAGCTACGTAATTTCTATATTTACTTATATCAAAAATACCGAAAGCACATTGTTCAGTAATTACTATAGAAACATCCTGAACTACTTAACTGTATTTTGTGGTAATTACCATAGAAAAAAATTATATTTCAAAGTTTTACCAGTTTTTGTGAAATCCTTCTGCAAAGCATCAACTTAAAATGAAAATTGCAATTCTAAACATTTGTCCTCAAGAAAAAATATAACATAGAATTAATGTACACCAATAAATAACATAAGCTGACACAAAAATCAGTGCATTGTCTGCGGGGCTAAGAATATTATTTATATAGTGGCAAATAACATTAAAGTTCTTATTACCTGAATGGAAAATATCTTTTATGCCTTCCTTACCAGGTTAATGTGCAGATCAAAAAATTACTATTGAAAACTTTGAAAAATGTAATACACGTTCGCTGTATAAGGTATTGGTACCTTTACAATCTTGTATGTTAGGAAATGCTAAAGAAGAAATCACCTTGATTTTAAAAGGTTGGAAAGATAAAACTGATAGTTAAAGACACTCAGCCATAAATTAAAGGCAGGAACAAAACCTTACATTATCACAAATAAACTGACACTCATAACCTTATGAAACTCATTGATCATCTCCTTAATTTATCATTATGAGGACTGAATGGTTAATCTGTGATTCCAGAACCCCAAACATACCCTGATGTATTTTTTTTTAATGGAAAACACCTCAAAAGGATAAGCAATTCTTGCCATATGTGACAAATATCTATAATCTAGAAGAGGCATTTATAGGATTTGATTCCTAATCAAGTACCTTGGAGATAAATCAATCAAGAGCAAAATCAGCATAAATAATTTGAAGTTGCTAAAAATATCATTTAAGCAGGACTACAATCTGTACGTAAAACAGTGAAGTCAGTACATTATGGAGCACAGGAGAGAGAAATGGGCTTGAATCCAGGTTCTGCCACTTTCTACTCTGCTTAATTTCTGAGACTCAGTTTCCTCGTCAGTTAAAAAAAGTAACAAGCCATACCTTACACTGTTATAAGGTTTAATAAAATAAGGTTCGTGGATAAAGAGCCTAGTATATCTACTAAATAAATATTTGTTCCCTTTCACTGTCAAGGAATTCAAGACCACTTATGCGCTAAAACAATTTTGTCTAGATTACTGTTTTACTGGAGGGGAAGAAAAAAGACTGAGATGTAGTGCATATGACTTCATCTATCTTCAGTGCCAGCCACTCACAAGAGCCTGAAAAAATGTGTACTGCACTGTGTATTTGCTTTATTTATGAAATGTTGCTGTAACATTTATTTTCTCTTTTTTGAGTTTTTAACTGCTGCCTTGAATGCCAAATCTTCCTTATTACTCATGTAGTCAAAAATTTTTAGCAGCTCTCAGTTAGCCAGGACCACCTCAATCCACCTTTCAACTTTTACTTCCACTGCTCATTTTAACTTATCCAACCGTCAGCAAAATCAGGGCATTCCGTAACTATGCCCTGTACGTTCTTACATCCTTCATTTCCTCTGTAAGTATACTGCTGCTTTCTTCCCAATAGTTGAAATATAACTTCCCCTTTAAAACTTAGATCACATGTTCTCAAATATGTCCTCCTTACCTCTCCCTGGAAGTAATCTTATTTTCTTTAAGTATTTGGGGGATTACTTTTCTTCCTTTCTTTTCTTTTTTCTTCATTAGCTATGCATACTATTTGCAAGCCACCATTCTAGGTATTCTGGAGAATGAATAAAACAGCCTACCTTGTCCTCAAGAAATCTACAATTTAGAAGAATGTAAAAGGCAAGTACATAAATAAATAAGACAGAAAGATAGTTGTATAGGCCTGATACATTGGAAGATTAAAGGATGGATAGTAAGAAACCAGTCAAGTAGGTGAAGAGAGAAGAGAAAGGGCAGGATCATTACCTTACTTAAAAGATATCTGGTAAATTTTAGAATGATGGACTAAAACTATATTTTAGTAATTCAAATAAAAGTGACACCTATACAAGTACTCAACAATATTCTAGTAGCCTGAGTAATTGAGACCTCTGGTTTTCTGCCAATAAATACATATAAATTATCAGTCTTTATCCAATTTATACTGATTGCTGTAGCAGAAGCAAATAATATAAAACTGAAAACACCTAATATAACTTTGTTATGTTTTGTTTATGACTAAAAATTTGTAAAATAATCATATTCTTTTGTGACAAAATTTAGATCTCCAGGAAAAGTTGACTCGATTTAAAAGAAAATAAAAATGGCAGAAATCGTAGTTGGTAAAATTTGATATGAACAAAAAAATAGGGATGGGAGAGTATATGAAATTCTTAATAAACATGCAGGAACCTGTAATTTCTGAGAAACATAGGGAGATGTATTCTATTTTCTAAGACGCTGCTAAGAGCTATAAAAGTTGCCTTCTCTTCATGAGATGTAAATAAGATGTTGAAAGGCAATTCAATATGTTGCTCAAATGGTGGCCCAGGTTCCCAGGAGGGACACTTATCTTACAAAGAAGGAAGGGTTTCTGTTGTAATACTTGGTATCCTGGAGAATGGGTAAGCACCTATTGTGCTGCCTTCTTCTTAAGAGTTATTTTTGTTTTAGTTATTATTGTAGATTTAGTCAAATTCTGGTTTAATATCCATATTCCACTACCCATGAATGTATAAGCAATAGAATATATTTCTAAAAGATAGCTCAATAGGAGATTACTGTTATTTCAATAATAACAAATGTACATAAACACATCTTATCCTTTTACCAGTTTATCTAGTTTAAAAAAATATAGAGAGAAAGGCTAAAAATTATGTAACTTTATGAAATGAACACATTTAATATTTTTGTTAAATTGGTATATGTGACTCCTCTTAGCATAAAAGATTAGAGTGCCATAAACATTGTGAAGGAATTTATAATCACTTCCACTTGTTGGAACACTACAGTGACATAGCATGAACAGTGGGCAAAAACGAATTAAATATCATATTCAGTGGTATTTGATTTAATTTTTTACTTTTGTAATCACTTCTGCTGATGCGGTTTTAAACCATTCCAACTCGATAACAATTATTTGTTACTTGTTAATGTCTTTTCCTTAAGAAAAGTTTCCTTTATCCTATATATACCAGGTCTCAATTGTAATGTTATCATAAGACCAGGAATGCAGCATGGTTTACTGCAGTTAGGTCACGCCACCAAAATAATTATCAAACAGAACTACTGCACTATGCTGCAGATTTTAACTGCAGCTCTGTAAGACTTTTAAAATTTAACAGTGGAAAATCCAGTTCCTTACTTGGAACATGATAGAGGAAGAAGTATTTCTTAAATATTTTAAAGCTACTTTCATGCAGAATGTTTTAAGTAATCTTGAAAATGGCATTTGAAGGACATGATGAGAGCACATTATAAAACTATACTAAAATAGCACAATTTGTTTTAAAGCAGTCAGAGATTTACTTTTGTGTTCTTAGAAGAGCAACATACCTTTCAATATACAGTTTCTAGAGACATATGCAATATATTGTGAAAATGACAGAAGTAAATGAGTATATGACACACAGGTAAAAACTATGTTGTACAAACTCAATTAAGTAGTTTTATGAATTTTTACATAAGATCTTTATAAGTACTCATGGAAAAATCAGTGTTTACACAATTTTAACTAAAAAAACAACATCCACTTTCAAATATATATGTACTTTTTACAAAGGTCTATGCATTTAGGGCCATTATTTTATAAATTCATATAATTAAAATACATTAAGACAGAATGGAAATATTCAGAAAAGTACATTTCAACTCCGTAGTGTAGATTTGGCAAAAAATAACAATTTGTAATTTCCTAAATAAGGAAATAAAACAGAAAAAAACAAAACAAACAAAAAAATAAAAATACTACTAAGGTCAATGTATCTATCCTGCTCATATCTGGTTTATGCAAAGAATGTTCAAATTATATTTAATCAAGCAATAGTTCCAATAGAACTAGTATAAATTCTTTATATCGTGCCTTGTTCCAAAAAGGAGTGAAGATGGGGTGAAGAATGAATTTGTTGTACTGCACCAAGATGATCTCTGGATGCTGAATTTCAAACTCTTCAAAATTTCAATATGAAATATAACCTACTTTTCTAAGTCAAATGTATAACATGTTAAAAGCAAATGCACCCATTGTGTCAATTTTTATTTATTTTGCAAAGACATCATTACAGAGGTTCATTCTACATGCAAATTGAAATGTTATAAGTCATTGAACTGTATAGATAAGGCCAATGTGGTTAATTAACAAATGTGTTTTATAGCTACAAAATAACTATTTCAAATTAAATTACATAAAATGAAAGGATATATAAAACCAATCAATCACTGGCCTTTCATATTTTGACTGGGACCATCTGGGAATAATCTTTCACTTTGCAAAATAAGTTCACAATGGAATATCACTAGGCGGTCCACACAGAAAACCTGGGCAACCCTATTCAGTCTCTGAAGTATATAACTGACTAGAGAAATTCTCTTATTTACTTCATTAGGATGTCTTTTAAAATGATGGTTTATTCTGATCTAGTCAAAAAAATTTATACAAAAATTATATGTGACAGCAGCTTTATATAAACTAAGAGTGAAATAAACTGGACAAAGATATGAGTATTAATGTTTTTCTAGACTGATAAAATTTCACGTTAATTGAAAGTTAAGGCAACTGAACACACTTGGAAAAAAATTCAGGTTGCTCTATATTAGTCAGAAATGTTATTGTTAAGCTTTAACAAAGACCAAACATTTTGCATAACACTAGGCAGTAAGAAGGCAGCCCCCGTCAGCAGGTAGCACACCAAAAATGTTTGGTTTCATAATACAGTTTGGGAGAACTACCTCTACAAAGTCTATTCGTGCTGATGCTCCTGATGCTGCCATTTCTGGTGCCCGAAAGCTGCTGCCTCCACATCCTCTGTTGTAGGTGTCACTGTATAGTCTCAGGCGATTGGGCAAGGGGCACACTCTGGATCTTCAGATGCTAAGATGAGAAAAATCAATTTCAATGCCCAAAAGATGGAACTCCTAATGCAGAAGGTGACTAAAATAGTTACCAATTGGTCCACAGCACAGGGACGTGAAATTTTTGTTTGTTTTCATATAATTCTATATAAATAGGTTATAAACAAGATTTTCATAAAGTGGTACAGTTCTAGGATTAGACAAGTACTAGATAGGATAGAAACAGAAAATCAGACTGAGTGGTATTTGACAAGATGACTAAAAACATGCATACTTCCTAAAAGAAGGAAGCAAAATATTCATATAAAAATCATTGCATAATAAACCAGTCTCATGAAAATAACTTGCTTAAACTTTTATTTCCAAGGTTATTTCTACTCATTTAAATTAACTCTACAATAACAAGCACTATTGATGTCTGCTGTTTAAGGCAGAACACAAATGAGTCCATTGGTATTTTACTCTGAGTTTGTGTCCCTTTTTCTCTTTGAAAATAACAAAATTTGGTTTATGAATGTTCTCTGTTAAATAAAATTTTCTTTTCAAATTTATCAGTTCCCATCATATGTAGAATAATTCAGCTTAATCTATAGTGTTTAACAAAAGCTCTTATATGAGATAACAACACTGAAGAAATCAGTGAGATACAGAAGGGAACATACTGTAAAAAAGTACATTTTATTATATTAAAAGAATTTTGAGTGGAAGAATGTTTTGGGTTGTAAAAAATAATCATTCCTTCTATTTATTTTTTACTAAATATTTAAAAAACAACTTTTGCCCAGTATCTTCATGTTTTAATAAAAACATGTGAAATTTGTATCTTGAAACATATTTTTAAAAAATAATTGATTTGATTTTTTAAATGATATATGCATATATGAGAACAAAATCATTTACAAAGTATTTACCATCTCTGGAAACACAGCAATAGCTCAAATTAATATACAATGAGTTTTGAATTAAATCAGTAAAATAACCATCATTTTTATTTTAAAAATTGGCATTTTTATGACAGTCATTTATACAGCTTGTGCACCTGAATCCACTGTATATGATATACTGTAAAGTGACAAATGATCACAAATTATAACGACAAACTCTTACTGAACATAATTTTTCATCAGGAGCCATCCTGAATCAATTAATCATGCTATTACTCTACCTTAATTTTTCTCTCCTTTATTTCCAGAAAAGCCACCAATCGCATATTTTAATTAATGACTTATACATATTTCACTTACAACTTTGATGTACATTTTATTCAAATTAATTAAATGCTACAATTTTACTAACATATGATTTAAAAATTGGATATGCATAAATAGCAAAACAAAGCAAATTATGTTTTCCCAGATAAATGCAATTATGGTTATACATAATATTAAATGATGACTGAATAGTTTATCTGCATTAGAAATTTCTCTTTGCTCCAGTTAGACTTACATTTTCAATTAAAAAATAAAAACATAATCTTACATTACAATATTTTTTCATACAACTGAAATTAATGCACATTAATCTTAAAGCATTTTCATAGTAGAAAGAAAGAACTAGAGTCTTCAAATCCATATGATTATTAATTACATTGTAACTTGGCAAATGTTCTAAAAGTTGAACAATTCAATGCTTACATTAGGTAGATTAAAAATGCACATAGACTGAGCAAAAATTACCTATCTGTAAGTTTAATTGACAGGCAATACATATACAGATTATTTGTGAGGATATTTTGTCTCAGATTCTGCTAGACTTTTAGTTTTATTTTTGTATTTTTAGGTATAATATTAAACAGTTATTTAAAGAGGTGTTTAAGGACAAATTGATATAGCTATTTCACATTATCTTAACTCTCCCAATATATGTTTATTAAGTTCACATTCTTAATTTAGTGATAGAAGGAAAATATCAACATATGCCAAGTGTTACAAAGATGTTATATTTCCTATTTCATATATACCAGTATGTTTTATAAATTAGATGAGGATAATTCTATATAGTTCAAGCTCAAGTTGAATATAATTGTGCACTTTGTGTATTTTTCTTAGATAATTTGAAATATGCAACTGGATATCTGCCAAACTCAAAACAATGAAATCTTAGTGTTTTGTTTCAGATCTTTCTGCCTTATCACTTGACCTTCCCATAAGGCATATAGATTATTCAAGAATGAATTTGTTTCACAGAATAGTAATATAGCAGTCAGTAATCTCATCCCACTATTGAACCAGCCAAAATTCAACACTAGCTGAAAGCTTAAAGTATTACAGCACACAATTTGGCTTTAAAGATAGTGAAGCTAAGGCACAAGTACAAATCATTTTCTTTAAACATCACAGTGATCAAAAGATAAATCTTTATAATGGCAAGTGACATTTTATTCTTTAAATACATTGCATAAAATTTTCCAACCTATGTGTCATTTTCAGTATGAGATTATTAAAACTCAATGGATTAAGAATGTGCTTTTGTTACAAAATGTAGTCATCTAACAGAATAGTCTTTAGCTGACTAGTAAGAAAATTTAAAACATATATTATTATATATATAAAAGTTGAATTTTATATATATATAAAAGTTGAATTTATATATATAAAAGTTGAATAAATAAAATTGTGTCCAAGCTCAATCAGCCTATGAAATTCCTTTGCTTTAAAATATTCCATATAACATTTTGAAATATTTTGTTGATATGCTAAGGTATTTCAAAGGCACTTAATAAATAAACGTAAGAGTGTTTTCTCTACGGCCTCCAAGTCACTACAGGATTGCATTAAGAGATAGAAAAGAGAGGAAGTGACAGATTCTGTTTGGAGAATTGAATAAATAATTCTAAGAGATAATCTGTGATCTAAGTCTTTATGTTGCAATAAAAGATTACCATACAGTGAAAAAGAGGGAAATCTAGGCACAGGGCATTACATGTATGAATTTATTAAAATTTAAAGCAAATAACTTATTGGAAATGGCGAGATATTCTTTCCTGAAGAAGCTTAATATGGAGAGGATTGTTAAAAGATGAAGCAACTTGTCAAGTGTCCTTACATACTTATTTTTATACTTCACTTTTTTTGTTCAACTGTAAAGAAGGTGTTTCGGGTGAAATTCTTACTTGTGGTCTTGATCCTGAACCCTAGTAACATTTTCTAGGAAGCACCTGGCTTAAGTTTTCTTCTCTTTCTTCTTCAGTGTTATCCTCTCCACTTTTTCCCCCCTTTGGGCTGCATGCAATCTACATCTCTGCTGCCTCCTCTTCCATGTACACCTTATGCCTAGCTCATGTCCACATTTATTTCTTGTTCATTGAACTAAAATTTATTGAGCATCTACTGTGTTCCAGGCAATGTACTAAACAAAGGAGAGCAAGATGGGTTGGTCTCTGTCCTACTTTCTTCTCTTCTGAAAAGGGTAGTCTATTTTACCTCCTCACCATTCACTCACCAACCCACAGCTCTCTGGAATTCTAGTCCTTCCAAGTTAATAAAACTGCCTCACTTTTAGGGAGTTAGTATTACTAGTGGTTAATCATGCCAGTTTTGGTGACAGAAAGAAGTCTAGAGCTGACTTCCACTGATCTGCTGCTGTCTGTTGATCTTGAGATAGTACTTTGACTTTCCTGAGCCATTGTTTTCTTAATCTGTAAAACAGACATAATAACCCTTCTCTCAGTCTTAAGTGAAGCTCAAAATGAAATATAATTATATGTTTTATAATGCTTCGCCCAGTGTCTAGCACATAGAAGTTCAAGGAATTGTCAAGTATCCACGTCCAAAAGTCCGTCTAATTCCAAATCCAACTAACATTTCTCAGTTTTTGTCTTTAGGATCTCAAAGCTCTCTTTGACTATTGATTATTCCCTTCATCAAAACTCTCTACTTCCTTAGATTCTATGATGAGGCACTCTTCTGCTTTACCTCACGTTTTCATATCTCCTTCATGGGCTCATTCTCTGCCTGATCTGTAAATTTTGGTTTTCTGTTCTAAGTCCATTGCTCTCATCACTCAGATACACTGATCTGCTCCCACTGTTTCAAATAACATATGTACTAATGATGCCCAAATCCAGAATTCCAACCCAACAATCTGTCTTTGAGCTCCAGATTCCTATATCTAACTCTATACTAGGTATAGAATTGAATTTTCCCAAATTGAATTCATTATTTCCCCTCTAACCTAGCTGTTCTCTCTGGAATTATTATGATTACATGTGTTTTACATTCATTGATTTATATACATTCACTGTTCTAAACAACATAATGATTTCTTGCCTACATTATTAAAACAGCCTGTTCATCCATCTTTTCTCCCTCAAATCCATATTCCACATGGTTAACAAAGGAAATTTAACCATATCACTCTCTGTTATGTGCTGAATTGTGTCTCCCCTTCCTCCAAATTCGTATGTTGAAGTCTTAACCCCTGGTAACTCAGAATAGGACTGTATTTTTAAATAGGTCTTTAAAGAGGTCATTAACTTAAAATGAGGTCACTAGGGTGGACCTTAATGTAATAAGGACACCAGTTATTGGTGTTCTTATAAAAAGAGGATATACGGACACAGATTCATGGAGGGAAGACCATGTGAAGACATAGAGAGAAGTCGGCTCTGTGCAAGTCAAGGTGAGAGACCTAAGAAGAAACCAGCCCTGCTGACACCTTGATATTAGACTGCTAACCTCCAAAATTGTGAGAAAATAAATTTCTCTTGTTTGAACCAGTCTGTGTTACTCTGCCGTGGTGACCCTAGCAAATGAATACACTACCCTGTGTATATATGCCTTTAACAGATGCTCAGAGTACACTGGATAGAATCTCAACATAACAAGCTGTCATAGGGCTAACACACCTTCCTATCTAGCTTCCTTTCTGACCACTCTCTGACATCATGAATGTTTCAACAACCCTCAACTGCTTACAGATCCCTGTGCACACTGTATTCCTCACTTATGTACCTCTATTACTATTATCCTCTTCATCTGGTTAATTTCTATCTAGACCTTTAAAGTCAGCTTAATCATTATCTTTCCAGGAAGCCAACCCTTACACTAAATTAATTTTTGAGTAATGCACATAGAAAACTTACAAAATATAAATAAATAGAAAGATGGGGAAAAGTCACCATAAATGTTTAACCCTAGTAGGACCAATATAACTCTAATGCTTTTCTTTCTAGCCTTTTTAAGGCCAATTTTTACACAATTGACATTTTACTGCACAAGCAATTTTGTTTTCTGTTTTTATTTGATAGGATATTACTATTTGAGCATTTTCTTATTAAAAACATAATTTTAATGACTTCATAAAATATCTCACCATGTTGACTTATCTCAATTAATCTAATCATTCTAGTAGAACTAGAAATTCAGCCCTGATTGCTCTGGGCTTAATAATGGATTTTATGGTATTATTCTCAAACTTCTAATTCTAGATTTCTCTCCTGGTCTTTGGATCTGTGTATCAGTGGACCTTTTCATCAGAGCATTTCACTAAAACTTAAATCAGTCCCAAACTAAACTCAATATTTCTAACTAGTATCTGTCCTACCCCTTCTATCTCTCCCAAACCTTCTTATATGTCTGTTTATAGCACAATAATTCACCAAGTTTTCCAAACTGGCAACCAGTGGTTCATCCTGATGTCTCTTTTCCTTCAATCTTTCCCAACTCAAATTCAATCATTTACTAAAGTGTTTTTGACTCTGTATTTTAAACTATATCTTGTGTCTTTCCTCTCCACTCCATTGTTATTCATTTAAACTGGTCCACATGATCTTTAAGCTATTGAAATGTTCTCTAACTCCATCTCTCTGTCTCCAGACACCCCAATTCCTTCCTCCATAAATTTGCTTCATAACTGTCAATGTAACTGTTAAAGATTCAAAGTGATCATGTCACTCCTTAGCTTAATATTCTTCAGTGGATCATTGAATATTTCAACACCATGTTGTGACCCTTTAAATGGCTCTGTACTTAAGGTTTTATATGTTTTATTCAATCCTTCTTGCACTCCTCTGAGGGAATCAGCTGACTTCTCCATTCTTAAAGAACTTCTCTTAAAGAACTTTCTTGTGACTCTTTACTTATGTATCTGTTCTCAGACTGGAAACTTGCAAGAACAAGTTATAAAACTAAAAAAAATTGCTAACAGATCTAAATATCTATGTTGACAAAAATCTTCACTGTAGGTTCACGGTAGGAAGGATATTAAAAGAGAAAGAGGAGACTAAAAACTAAGCAACTTGTAATAAAATCACAACCAGAAACAAAATAAAAATATTTTTTATATTTCTAAGTTCCTTTGGCATGGAAACGTATGATAATTTTGTAATAGAGCCTTCACTAAACTAATGTATTTATACCAGTGTCCCTAAGGGCCTGAAAAAATATGACGTAGTACTCCAACTGTGAGTTTAAATATATATGTACACTTTTCAAGCTTTACTAGATTCACAAATGTTGGAAAAACTAAACATATTGCTAAAAATATGATTATTCTAAGAATAACTCAATAAATCACAAGCAGTAATCAATAGAGGTACACATTCATCATTTCAAGCATGGAATCTTAATGGAGCCTTGACAGTAAGCAATAATTACCAGAGGAGTACTAATGCAGAATTGATATTCAGTGCTAAGAAATTAATTTTGAAGCTAATTGAAAAGAAACTTTGGTTTGAATAACACCACTATAAGTAATGGTTATTGTTATGATTTTTATTATGAATTTTAAGAATGTTCTGATGTATACCTTATATGGGACACCTGGTAATACATATATTCTTAAGGCAGAATTATAGTAAGATGTTTTACAAATAGAAAATGGTAAGTAACCCTTGAAGTCAGAAGGTCTGTGTCTAAAAAGTCTGGATGCCATCAGATCCCAACCTTTAAAAGTTCTTTAAATTTACTTTGGGAGGATGAAAGGACACACCGTTCTACCATCCAGCCTGCTGCCGTGGGCCACACATTGCTGGTTCTTCAGATTCTCTTTAGCTTTATGACTATACTTCCAGACCCTGCAGCCACCCCAAGCCTGACACAGCAACCCTGTCTCCCTTGAAAACCACATCTCCCATAAAAAAACCCCAAACATTAGCTTTAGTGGAGAGGGAGTAGGAAGACGACTCCACTTTCTCTCATTTTTACTATCTATTCTTTTCTTTTCAGACCTAGTGACTTACACACACACACACACACACACACACACACACACACACCCCAAATCTCCTTTTTTCCATTAGAAGACTCACTGACCTTCCTTTCCAATATTTGAGTGTTAGAAATGATAACAGACTTATAGAAAAAGCATCTTGTTGAATTTATCTTAGGTTTCATTCCTTTGTCATTTGAGAATTTGCCACCTTGACAAATGCAAATCAACTCATGATCAAGTGTTAGATAAGATATATTTAGACACAGTTATTCCTTTCCAAATATTCCGTATACCCCAAAATGTTCTTTTCCTTTTAGCAGTAGCACCTAGGAGTTATGTCTTCACTCATTACTGTTGGTGGATCTGAAGTTATCCTGTTCACAGGTTGATTTTTCGGATAATTCCTGAGGTGACTGGTACTTTGTTCAGATACTCTGCCTCTCTGTCATCTATATAAAAAGAACTGTCATCAGTGGCTCACTTATTCTGAGACTCTTAAGGACCTTGCTTCTTTGGCTGCTGGAATCTAATCTAATTGGCTATTAGTGTTGACTCCTAAAATTTCACTATTGCTCCATTCTATCAGCCACCCTTAGTTCTTCCTCCTAATAATTAGGGTTCGTGTAGCCTAATGCTTGATATAGCTGGTACTTAATGAATATCTGCTGAATATTGGATGGGTGTTTTACAGATGATCAACTGACACCTCTACTAGGACTATAGCTGGTATAAGTGCCTGCACTAGTAATTAGCTTACCCTTTTTGGACAAGGGAAGTTATTTTCTCTAGATTTGTTGTGGGTAACGTGAAAGTAGTTCCCCTCTGCTAGGATGTTCTTCAGTAGAATAACTAGAATCACCCTATTTTTATACTGGGTTGGCCAAAATGTTCGTTCAGGCTTTTCTGTAATATGTTACAGAACACCCGAACGAACTTTTTGGCCAACCCAATACTTTCTGTTCAATACTCATTCTGTCCCTAATGGCTAACTGCAGCAAACAACTTTCTGCTTGCAAACATGCTGAGAGTTTCTCAAGGACCAGCTTATCTTTGTGCCCTCATGTTCCTCTTCACTAGAAAAAAATAGTCAACTTCCCTAGCAGAGCAGTTGTTGTCATATACTAATTAGTAAGTCTAAGCCTGCACTATATTTTATTTGTCTAAATATTCAAATTTCTCTAACATATGGTATTGCTCCCATGATTCCATGTATCTAGTGAAAAAAGATTGTCACCATACCTTTTTCTTCTTTGGTTACAGAGCTCCTACTGAAGATTAGAGGTTTTTAATACCCTTTGTTTTCAGGGTTAATATACTTTGTTTAAGTTTGTGTTTCATCAATGGTAGAAATCTTGCAAACTGTCCTTCAATCTGATAATATGATTGCTATGTTGCCTTACCTTCTAACATTTCAAACATAGGGCTATGGATAGTTAATGTTTTTTCCTTAACAACAAACATGGAATATATTTAGTGAACTTATTACTGAGTGCTACCCTCTATAGTGCTTGGAAGATTTAAATGTCTTCACTACCCTTCTGTTCTGGCCAATATATTTTTTCCACACTTTTTTTTTTAAACATCTTTATTGGAGAATAATTGCTTTACAATGGTGTGCTAGTTTCTGCTGTATAACAAAGTGAGTCAGCTATACATAAACATATATCATCATAGCTCCTCCCTCTTGGGTCTCCCTTCCACCTTCCCTATCCCACCCCTCTAGGTGGTCACAAAGCACTGAGCTGATCTCCCTGTGCTATGTGGCTGCTTCCCACTAGCTATCTACTTTACATTTCATAGTGTATATAGGTCCATGCCATTCTCTCACTTTGTCCCAGCTTACACTTCCCCCTCCCCCTGTCCTCAAGTCCATTCTCTATGTCTGTGTCTTTATTCCTGTCCTACCCCTAGGTTCTTCAGAACCGTTTTTTTTTTTTTTTTTTAGATTCCATATATATGTGTTAGAATATGGTATTTGTTTATTCTTTCTGACTTACTTCACTCTGTATGACAGTCTCTAGGTCCATTCACCTTACTACAAATAACTCAATTTCGTTTCTTTATATGGCTGAGTAATATTCCATTGTATATATGTGCCACATCCTCTTTCTCCATTCATCTGTTGATGGACACTTAGGTTGCTTCCATGTCCTAGTTATTGTAAATAGAACTGCAATGAACATTGGGGTACATGACTCTTTTTGAATTATGGTTTTCTCAGGGTATATGCCCAGTAGTGGGATTGCTGGGTCGTATGGTAGTTCTATTTTTAGTATTTTAAGGAACCTTCAAACTACTCTCCATAGTGGCTGCATCAATTTACATTCCCACCAACAGTGCAAGAGGGTTCCGTTTTCTCCACACCCTCTCCAGCATTTGTTGTTTGTAGGTTTTTTGATGATGGCCATTCTGACTGGTGTGAGGTGATATCTCATTGTAGTTTTGATTTGCATTTCTCTAATGATTAGTGATGTTGAGCATCTTTTCATGTGTTTGTTGGCAATCTGTATATCTTCTTTGGAGAGATGTCTATTTAGATATTCTGCCTATTCTTGGATTGGGTTGTTGTATTTTTAAATATTGAGCTATAGGAGCTACCTGTATATTTGGGAGATTAATCCTTTGTCAGTTGCTTCATTTGAAAATATTTTCTCCCATTCTGAGGGTTGACTTTTTGTCTTGTTTATGGTTTCCTTTGCTGTGCAAAAGCTTTTAAGTTTCATTAGGTCCCATTTGTTTTTGTTTTTATTTCCATTTCTCTAGGAGGTGGGTGAAAAAGGATCTTCTTATGTATGTCATAGAGTGTTCTGCCTATGTTTTCCTCTAAGAGTTTGATAGTGTCGGCCTTACATCTAGGTCTTTAATCCATTTTGAGTTTATTTTTGTGTATGGTGTTAGGGAGTGTTCTAATTTCATTCTTTTACATGTAGCTGTCCAGTTTTCCCAGCACCACTTATTCAAGAGGCTGTCTTTTCTCCATTGTATATTCTTGCCTCCTTTGTCATACTGTCTTCATTAGTGTAGCTTTGTAGTATAGTGTGAAGTCAGGGAGCCTGATTCCTCCAGCCCCATTTTTCTTTCTCAACATTGCTTTGACTATTGGGGGTCTTTGTGTTTCCATACAAATTGTGAATTTTTTTTGTTCTACGTCTGTGAAAAATGCCATTGGTAGTTTGATAGGGATTGCATTTAATCTGTAGGTTGCTTTGGGTAGTATAGTCATTTTCACAATGTTGATTCTTCCAATCTAAGAACATGGTATATCTATCCATCTGTTTGTATCATCTTTAATTTCTTTCATCAGTGTCTTATAGTTTTCTGCATACAGGTCTTTTGTCTCCTTAGGTAGTTTTATTCCGTTTATTCTTTTTGTTGCAGTGGTAAAAGGGAGTGTTTCCTTAATTTATCTTTCAGATTTTTCCTCATTAGTGTATAGGGATGCCGGAGATTTCTGTGCATTAATTTTATATCCTGCTACTTTACCAAATTCATTGATTAGCTCTAGTAGTTTTCTGATAGCATCTTTGGGATTCTTTATGTATAGTATCATGTCATTTGCAAACAGTGACAGTTTTACTTCTTCTTTTCCAATTTGGATTCCTTTTATTTCTTTTTCTTCTCTGATTGCTGTGGCTAAAACTTCCAAACCTATGTTGAATAATAGTGGTGAGAGTGGGCAACCTTGTCTTCTTCCTGATCTTAGTGGAAATGGTTTCAGTTTTTCACCATTGAAAACGATGTTGGCTGTGGGTTCACCACTGAGAATGATGCTGGCTGTGGGATATATGGCCTCTGTTATGTTGAGGTAAGTTCCCTCTTTGCCTACTTTCTGGAGAGTTTTTATCATAAATATGTGTTGAATTTTGTCAAAAGCTTTTCTGCATCTATTGAGAGGATCCTATGGTTTTTCTTCATCAATTTGTTAATATGGGTTATCACATTGTTTGATAATGAAGAATCCTTGCATTCCTTGGTTAAACCCCACTTGATCATGGTGTATGATCCTTTAATGCGCTGTTGGATTCTGTTTGCTAGTATTTTGTTGAGGACTTTTGCATCTATGTTCATCAGTGATATTGGTCTGTAGTTTTCTTTTTTTTGTGACATCTTTGTCTGGTTTTGGTATCAGGGTGATGGTGGCCTCTTAGAATGAGTTGGGGAGTGTTCCTCCCTCTGCTGTATTTTGGAAGAGCTTGTGAAGGATAGGTGTTAGCACTTCTCTAAATGTTTGATAGAATTCGCCTGTGAAGCCATCTGGTCCTTGACTTATGTTTGTAGGAAGATATTTAATCACAGTTTCAATTTCAGTGCTTGTGATTGGTCTGTTTATATTTTCTATTTCTTCCTGATCCAGCCTCAGGAGATTGTGCTTTTCAAAGAATTTATCCATCTCTTCCAGGTTGTCCATCTTATTGGCATATAGTTGTTTGTAGTAATCTCTCATGATTCTTTGTATTTCTGCAGTGTCAGTTGTTACTTCTCCTTTTTCATTTCTAATTCTATTGATTTGAGTCTTCTCCCTTTTTTTCTTGATGAGGCTCTCTAGTGTTTTATCAATTTTGTTTATCTTCTCAAAGAACCAGGTTTTAGTTTTATTGATCTTAACTATTGTTTCCTTCATTTCTTTTGCATTTATTTCTGATCTGAACTTTATGATTTCTTTCCTTCAGCTAACTTTGATTTTTTTTCTGTTCTTTCTCTAATTGCTTTAGGTGTAAGGTTAGGTTGTTTATTTGAGATGCTTCTTGTTTCTTGAGGTAGGATTGTATTGCTTTAAGCTTCCCTCTTAGAACTGCTTTTGCTGTATCGCATAGGTTTTGGGTCGTTATGTTTTCATTGTCATTCATTTCTAGGTATTTTTTGAGTTTCTTTGATTTCTTCAGTGATCTCTTGGTTATTTATTAGTGTATTGTTTAGCCTCCATTTGTTTGTATTTTTTACATTTTTTTTCCCTGTAATTGATAGCTAGTCTCAGTGTTACGGCTGGAAAAGATAATTGATACAATTTCAATTTTCTTAAATTTACCAAGGCTTGATTTGTGACCCAAGATATGATTGGAAAAGATAATTGATATGATTTCAATTTTCTTAAATTTACCAAGGCTTGATTTGTGACCCAAGATACGATCTATCCTGGAAAATGTTCCATGAGCATTTGAGAAGAAAGTGTATTCTGTTTTTTTTGGATGGAATGTCCTATGAATACCAATTAAGTCCATCTTGTTTAATGTATCGTTTAAAGCTTGTGTTTCCTTGTTTATATTCATTCTGAATGATCTGTCCATTGGTGAAAGTGGGGTGTTAGAGTCCTCTACTATGGTTGTGTTACTGTCGATTTCCCCTTTTATGGCTGTTAGCATTTGCCTTAAGTACTGAGGTGCTCCTATGTTGGGTGCATAAATATTACAGTTGTTATATCTTCTTCTTGGATTGATCAATGATCCCTTGATCATTATGTCATGTCCTTCTTTTTCTCTTGTAATAGTCTTTATTTTAAGTCTACTTTGTCGGATACGAGAATAGCTACCTCAGCTTTCTTTTGATTTCCATTTGAATGAAATATCTTTTTCCATCCCCTCACTTTCAGTCTGTATGTCTCCCTATGTCTGAAGTGGGTCTCTTGTCGACAGCATATAGATGGGTCTTGTTTTTGTATCCATTCAGCCAGTCTATGCCTTTTGGTTGGAGCATTTAATCCATTTACATTTAAGGTAGTTTTGATATGTATGTTCCTATTACAGTTTTCTTAATTGTTTTGGGTTTGTTATTGTTGGTCTTTTCCTTCTCCTGTGGTTCCTGCCTAGAGAAGTTCCTTTAGCATTTTTTGTAAAGCCGGTTTTGTTGTGCTGAATTTTCTTAGCTTTTGCTTGTCTGGAGAGATTGTAACTTCTCTGTTGAATCTGAATGAGATCCTTGCTGGGTAGAGTAATCTTGGTTGTAGGTTTTTCTATTTCATCACTTTAAATATGTCCTGCCATTCCCTTCTGGCTTGCAGAGTTTCTACTGAAAGATCAGTATCAGGGGATTCCCTTGTATGTTATTTGTTACTTTTCCCTTGCTGCTTTTAATATTTTTTCTTTGTATTTAATTTTTGATAGTTTGATTAATATGTGTCTTGGCGTGTTTTTCCTTGGATTTATCCTGTATGGGACTCTCTGTGCTTCCTGGATTTGATTGACTCTTTCCATTCCCATATTAGGGAAGTTTTCAACTATATCCTCTTCAAATATTTTCTCAGAAACTTTTTTTTCTCTTCTTCTTCTAAGACCCCTATATTTCAAATGTTGGTGTGCTTAATGCTGTCCCAGAGGTCTCTGAGGCTGTTCTCAATTCTTTTCATTCTTTTTTCTTTCTTCTGCTCTGCAGTAGTTATTTTCACTATTTTATCTTCCAGGTCGCTTATCAATTCTTCTGCCTCAGTTATTCTGCTATTGATTCATTGTAGAGAATTTTAAATTTCATTTATTGTGTTGTTCATCATTGTTCACTTGCTCTTTAGTTCTTCTAGGTCCTTGTTAAACATTTCTTGTATTTTCTCCTTTCTATTTCCAAGATTTTGGATCATCTTTACTATCATTACTCTGAATTCTTTTTCAGGTAGACTGCCTTTTTCTTCTTCATTTGTTTGGTCTGGTGGGTTTTTATCTCGCTCCTTCATCTGCTGTGTATTTCTCTGTCTTCTCATTTTGCTTAGTTTACTGTTTACACATATTCTTAATAGTACATATTTGAAGCGGTGTTGAATATTACCTTAGACTTTAATTTTTAATTTTGTCAAGGGAATTCATCCATCCATTCATCCATCCAGCCATCTTTCCATTTATTCTACATACTTGCTACTGCTCTAGGCAAAGGAGATAGAAATATTAAAGACACTCTGCCACAAAGGAAATCGTTGGCCTGCAAGGGAAACAAGCAAGTAAATAAACAGTTATAGCACAACAAGATAACCTTTCTTTTGCTAAGAGAACACAGAAAAGGGATGGCTGAGCCAGGCTGAGTGAGCTCAGAAAGGGCTCTCTGGGGGAGTTCATCTCCACTGAATTATAAGTAAGTGAATCACTTAATCAAAGAGTAGGAACATATGTACAGGGCAGAAGGAACAACATACATAAAGGTCAAGAGATAAGAGTGTAAAGGTCAAGAGATAAGAGTGTAATTCAGGGGTGACTGGAGCATAGAGTGTGAGGAGGGGAAGAAGAGATAGTTGAAGGGTAGGTCATAAATGGCCATTATCTTAAAGCATTTAGATATTTGTTCTTGAAGGCAATTGAAGTTATTAATGATTTTAATGTAGAAAATGAGTTAATATTTGCACTTTAGTTTTGGAAAAACATAGTGGAGGGTGCAAGAGTGGAGGCAGGGAAATAGATGATTTTAATAGCTGAGGCATGAGGCAATGATAACCTAAACTAAAGCAATGGTGATGGAGATAAAGAGAAGGGAAAACAGATGAAAGTCACTACTTATAGTTGTAATTTTAGATTTATTTATGTGATTATTTGATTAGTATATATCTCTTTTATTAAATATAAGATCCATGAGTACAAAGGTAGGGTTCGTTTCAGCCTACCATCGTATCTCTTATGCCTAACACAGTGCCTGGCACACAAGTGCTTAATAAGGATTTGTTGAGTGAATTTGATAATGAATGAATTTAAAATGTACATTCATGTTAAATGCATACTATGAACTGAACAGTGTACAAGGCAGCGAAGATTCAGTGCTGAATAAGCTATGCAAGATTCCTGCCCTCAAGGAGAAATTTTAGAAAGGGGAGAAACAAGTAATAAGTGAGAGAATTTGCGATAGTAATCAGTGTTACAAAGAAATTAAAATAGGGTTTTGGGGAAGTTCTGGGGTGGGAGAGGCTACTTTAGATGGAAGGGTCATCAAAGAATTCTAGGGCAAGTGACATTTGATTTAAGATATGGATGATAAGAGAGGAGTCAGCCATGGGTGGCTCTGGGAGCAGACAGTTCCAGACAGAAGGAAATGAATAAGCAAATTAGACAGATTTGACAGAACTTGTTGACTTATTGGAAGAAATAGGCCTAGGATGATTCACAGGATCTAGAAAATGTTATTTCTATTCTTTCTAAATGAGCTTGGGAATACTGGAAAAAGTACTGGCAGTGATGGAAACATGAAGTTCAGCACTGGAACTGTGGACTTTAAGGTACTTGTGATGCACTGAAATAGTAGATGGTAATTCATCTCCAAGAGACGTTCTTTCTAAAAACAGAAAGGATACAGGCCACAACTCTAAAAGATTGTTACAACAGTGTTCTCCAGATGAAACTTTTTAGCTGACAATATCTTCAGTTGACTACGTTTCCTGAAAGTCTTCCCAATACCTCCTACAATTCAGGACCAGTAGACTGTGTTCTGTCTGGAATTCTCTAATATCATGGTCACCAAAACATAACATGACTATTAGTAATTGGTAGGCTTTAGACAGGACTAATTATTTCCAGGCAGAAATCTGGAAATCTAGACTCTTTTACTGAACTCTTCACTACAGTGCTTTAATACTGTTTTAATTTTTGCTTTCCTATAAAAATAGTTTCACTTATGTTGAAAGAGGCCCAATGTTTGGGGGATCTCATCCATTATTTTTGCCTATATGTCATATGTAAAAACTTACTACCATTTTTTTTTCCTGTTCAACCTAGTCTTGGGGATTGGGTTCAGATCTGTGTGGTGTACTGCAAATATGTTTCAATACTATCTTGGGCCATAGATCCCTTTAGGCCATTGATGAGAAGGGAGAAAATAAAACTTCTTTACTGAGGATACTTTTGTGGTTAACTCTGTAAGGTGTTATACAGACTAATGACCATCCAAGGTAGAAAGTGACCTTTGTGTGCAGACAAACCAGAGACTGTCCTGCTACATACACAGCTACTGAAACTTCACAATGAAATATTATCTCAATAGAGAAGGCTCAACTATAAGGAATTTGACCTGATAAACCTGTCCTATTTGTCAGATAATTTTAAAAAAGTGCCAGAAAGCTAGACTTTAGCAACTGATTTTATCAAGTGCGGGTAGGACCTGACAGCCTCTTGTCTTTGAACTACTAAAACCTATGATTTCTAGCTGTACCACACATTGACACTGCATGATATAAGGCATAAAGCAAAGAGCCTCTGGTCTAGAATTAAGATTCTTGATTAATTTCTTCTGCCATCCCTATATGAGTTGGACACTTCCACTGATAGCTGGATACTGGCTGCATTTTTTAGTTCTAGGCTACCAGTTTTACATTTCCTTCCCTTGAGCTTGATTTTCTGCCTTCTTGGACGTACTTAGCTTTTATCAAACCTTTTGCTAGGCTCCTCCTCTTTAGTCTGATTTCTACTCTTAGCTCTCTGTAAGCTAGATTGGATAAATTGCTTCTCATGTTCAGCAGGACTCATAACGTAGATTTAATCTGTTACATTTTAGGAGTCAAAGTCCAGTAAAGAGGATTTGCAAATTCTCATGTTCCCACTGCTAGATTTTTGCTGACACTCTCATTTTTCTAAAGCAATATGTTGATACAAGGTCATATTAAGCTGTGCCCATTGAATATTGTTTAAGAATCCCATTTACTGAATTTATTCAAAGAACATTATGTATGAACATAGAGAAATATCAACATTGTTGAAGATGTGGCAGATTATAGCGCAGAGACATAAATTGCTGATAACAAGTGAAGTAATTAATTTGTAGTTCTTTTCAACTTCTTTTATATTTGAAAATGCTTTATTTATACGTTAAAATAAGCTATCACTAATAAATTCATAAATGTGATTGTCATATATGCTTTTTTCAGTGCAGTTTTAATTATTATTTTTTTTAATTTTGGTGTCTTTTCCCCCTTTCCCTTCCACTCTTATTTACTTCTCATCCTGAATCCAGCCTCAAGTGACCCAAGTATATAATCTAGTACATAGCCTATTATATTTTTCTTGATGCTTATAAAATTATACACAAATACACACAAATATAAGAAGTGCTGGCATTGTTTGTTTTATAAAAATTAAATTATACTGTATGCCAGCTTCTGAATCTTTCTTCCCCCCTCAATAATAACTTGTAGAAATCATTATTTTACTGGCTTTATCATGTCTCTGCACCATTATTTAGTCAGCCTGCATTCTGTTAATTTTTATTTTTCCAACTTTTTTTTTACTCCAAACAATACTGCCATAACCTTGTAAGTTAAGTAATCACCGACAGTTTTTATATGCTGTATAGATACAGTCTAGCTCCATTTTATTTTAAATGAATCATCAATTGCACCAATAACATTTATTAGGTAATATACCCTTTTCCACTGCTTTAAAATACATTTTGTTATATTTAAAACTATTATAGATACTAAGATCTATTTCTGATTTTGTGTTTATTCCATTGACTTACTTTTTATCTATGACAATATTTATTTGATAAGAATAGTTAATATTATATTCCAATATTTGACAAGGTAAGTCCTTCTGTCATTAATACTTTTTGTTATACATTCTTGACTGCTATCCATAATTTTTTTTCTCATACAAATTTTAAGATTATTTTATCCAATTAAAAATTTTTGGATTTAGAAGATGGGTTAAATAAGTATTGAATTTCATTAATAATAATTTGAGAGAATAACATTTTTATATTAAAGTTCCCATTTAAAAATGATTTGTCTTATCATTCATTCAGATCTTTTTTTTTTTACATCTTTATTGGAGTATAATTGCTTTACAATGGTGTGCTAGTTTCTGCTTTATAACAAAGTGAATCAGTTATACATATACATATGTCCCCATATCTCATCCCGCTTGTGTCTCCCTCCTTCCCACCCACCTTATCCCACCCCTCTAGGTGGTCACAAAGCACAAAGCTGATCTCCTGTGCTATGCGACTGCTTCCCACTAGCTATCTATTTTATGTTTAGTAGTCTATATACGTCCATGCCACTCTCTCGCTTTGTCACAGCTTACCCTTCTCCTTCCCCATATCCTCAAGTCCAATCTCTAGTAGGTCTGTGTCTTTATTCCTGTCTCACCCCTAGGTTCTTCATGACATTTTTTTTCTTAAATTCCATATATATGTGTTAGCATACGGTATTTGTCTTTCTCTTTCTGACTTACTTCACTCTGTATGACAGACTGTAGGTCTATCCACCTCATTACAAATAGCTCAATTTCGTTTCTTTTTATGGCTGAGTAATATTCCATTGTATATATGTGTCACATCTTCTTTATCCATTCATCTGATGATGGACACTTAGGTTGTTTCCATCTCCTGGCTATTGTAAATAGAGCTGCAATGAACATTTTGGTACACGACTCTTTTTGAATTATGGTTTTCTCAGGGTATATGCCCAGTAGTGGGATTGCTGGGTCATATGGTAGATCTATTTGTAGTTTTTTAAGGAACCTCCATGCTGTTCTCCATAGTGGCTGTACCAATTCACATTCCCACCAGCAGTGCAAGAGTGTTCCCTTTTCTCCACACCCTCTCCAGCATTTATTGTTTCTAGATTTTTTGATGATGGCTATTCTGACTGGTGTGAAGTGATACCTCATTGTAGTTTTGATTTGCATTTCTCTAATGATTAATAATGTTGAGCATTCTTTCATGTGTTTGTTGGCAATCTGTATATCTTCTTTGGAGAAATGTCTATTTAGGTCTTCTGCCCATTTTTGGATTGAGTTGTTTGTTTTTTGTTATTGAGCTGCTTGTAAATTTTGGAGATTAATCCTTTGTCAGTTGCTTCATTTGCAAATATTTTCTCCCATTCTGAGGGTTGTCTTTTCGTCTTGTTTATGGTTTCCTTTGCTGTGCAAAAGTTTTAAGTTTCATTAGGTCCCATTTGTTTATTTTTGTTTTTATTTCCATTTCTCTGGGAGGTGGGTCAAAAAGGATCTTGCTGTGATTTATGTCATAGAGTGTTCTGCCTATGCTTTCAGATCTTCTTTTATGTCTTTCAATAAGAATTTATATTTTTCTTTCATAAGCATTATGCCTTTCTTGTTACATTCATTCCTGAATATTACTTCATTTCTGTTTCTATTGGGAAGGGAATATATATTTGTTTCTTTCATCAGTGTTTATTCTAGAATGGAAAAAAAAACTATTCTATACTTACTTTTTTCTCTAATCATCTTGCAAATACCTTTATTCTTTTTTGTAGTGTATTAGGGCTCAGATCTGCTAAATGTACAGAAGTATGACTATATGGTAAGCAAATAATATAACTGTTACTGTCAGTTATTTCTACACAGATTTATGTCGGCAGATCTACCTTTGAAATCCTAATCTATCTTTGAGAGTTTTGCAATATTGGGCAAGTTGTTCAACCTCCTTAAGTCTTCTTTTCCTCATCTATAAACTGGAAACTGATAATGGTACCTATATTATAGTGATCACATGTGGATTAAATATATTGACAAAAATAAAACACTTTAGTACAGTGCCTGGCAGATATAAGACATTGGGAAATGATGGCTACTATTATTACTACAGCTGCTGAAGAATTCATAGACAAAAACCAGTTTAAGTAGTAAAAGTAAATTTTCCAGCAGCATTGTTTCTTAATTTTTAAATGACAAATAGATATAAGATGTTAAATAGGCAAGCTTAAAGAGCTTGGATTCTTCTGAGTGCCAGGAGATTCTCCAGATAATATGGAACAAAGAATGACCCAAACAGGAAATACAATGATAGTTGAGTATTTTGCAAAATAAAATCCAACGAAGAATATGCATTTCATCTAATAAGGCTTTTAAAGTTTAAGAAACAACAATTAAAAAAAACACTTATCAGGAAATTAATGTTTGCATAAACAAAGAAAAATAATGGAGAAGTAGAATGGCAACTTAAACTGTGTGAATTGTGGGAACCATTGGAAAAAAAGATAATTGAGCTCATAAGTTGACTGTAGTAGAAATGGATACATCCCATATAAATGTCTACTCACATCATTTAGTTCAATGTAACTTATTAATAAAGGAAGATTAGTGCAGTTTTTTTCAAATATTAATACATCTTATTAAAATCTAACTAATTGGTGTAAGTTCTCTAGGAAAGTTTTTTGTTGATTTAAAAAACAGGTCAAAATGAACATATATTTGGTCAGTTTAAAGAAACTTTTTCCAGTTTTAGATTTCTTACTCCTTTCTCAACTTTGCTAGTTCTTAACAAAGGCATTATATGTAGAGAAAAAAATTAAGTTTTTGTAAAAAAACTTAAATTTTTATAATTTAGCTAAGAAAAGCTCCCCAAAAGTGATTAATTTACACTTGTCAAAAGAAAGAGACTTGGGACTTCCCTGGTGGTGCAGTGGTTAAGAATCCACCTGCCAATGCAGGGACACGGGTTAGATTCCTGGTCCGGGAGGATCCCACATGCTGCAGAGCAAATAAGCCCATGCACCACAACTACTGAGCCTGCGCTCTAGAGCCCAAGAGACACAATTATTGAGCCTGCGTGCCACAACTGCCGAAGCCCGTGCTCCTGGAGCTCGTGCTCCAAACAAGAGAAGCCACTGCAATGAGAAGCCCGTGCACCGCAACAAAGCATAGCCCCCACTCGCCTCAACTAGAGAAAGCCTGCATGCAGCAATGAAGACCCAACACAGCCAAAAATAAAAATAAATAAATAAATAAAAAAGAGACTTAGTAGCAGAATTCATTAACCCTAGCTGCCACCAGAACAAAATCAAAGGGAATAAAAATTTTGACTCAGCTTATAATAAAAGCCTTTTAACCAAAAAGAAAATACTGGATATTCAGATTAGCTGTCTGTCAATAGCGTGTTGAAATTGGGGATCATAATTGATATAATAATAATAGTTTTGATAACATATATATATTAAATCTACTATATAGGTATGTGATACTAATATAATATGTTAGAAAAGCTATTGAATAAACTTAATCTGAATAATGAAAGACTAATAATGTATGTTTTTATTGTCTGAAAATATAAAAAACTGTCTTCATCTAGTTGCTGGAAATTATCAAAACTCTCAGTTCTTATACATTTACTAATGTGATCCTTATGTACACAGATGGTACAGACTGAGCCACTCTCAGCAGAAGCATGCAATAATATGGGTTGTATGTGAAGCAATGGATTTGTGTATGGGTTGATCTGGGAAAACTCTTTTGGCGGAAGAAGGGGAGCTTATTTTTGTTTGCGAATAACGACATTCATTTCCTGATCAGTTACCTAGGGTTAAGAGTGGCAATTTATCATTGTAAAACCTATTTCCTTCAACTTAACCCTTTCCAGATCTTTACAGAAAGTTTGTCCTTGATTGCCTCATTAGTCCCATTTTTTTAAATTAAACACCTGATTGGAATATGAATACAATCCAAATTTTACCGTTCTTATTTGTGTATAAAGAGGCTTTTCGTTGTATGCCAACACAGAAGCTCAACTAAACTGTGTTTTGTGCATGTCTTGATTGAAAAAAGTTATAGTCTTCTTATAAAAAACAACAGTAAGTTATCTTGACTCTTTAAAGAAAGCTATGTGCAGCAGGATCATTATTCAAATGACGCTATTTTTTTTTTTTTTTTTTTTTTTTTTTTTT
>NW_020837957.1:7072882-7124012 GCF_003676395.1 Aethalodelphis obliquidens | reverse complement strand
TTTTTTTTTTTTTTTTTTTTTTTTTTTGCTGTACGCGGGCCTCTCACTGTTGTGGTCTCTCCCGTTGCGGAGCACAGGCTCCACACGCGCAGGCCCAGCAGCCATGGCTCACGGGCCTAGCCGCTCCACAGCATGTGGGATCTTCCTGGACCGGGGCACGAACCGTGTCCCCTGCATCGGCAGGCGGACTCTCAACCACTGCGCCACCAGGGAAGCCCGACTCTATTCTTTGTATGTCACAGAATCAGTAAGAAGAGCCTTTGCTAAATATTTTCCTCACCACCAGTGATTATCTATTGCCCTTGCTTAACAGGAAGAATCACGAAGAAAACAGGTGCATTAGGGAAGAATTGGATTATTAAAACAAGTCAAACATATAAAAATACTTCCTAAGTTTTCATAAATTCAAGTGCGTTGTTTTAGGCAGAAATTCTCACATTTTTGTGTGTTCTCTGTAGGTTTTCTCATACTGTGAGTTGCGGTGGCATGTTTTGAATGCATTAAAAGATTCATGGCAACATTAAACAAATCAGCACTGATTCAATGCAATAGCTATGAGAGTATAACAATATCATACAATATTTATGAAAGCATCCAGAATGTTAAATTATTCCTGTTCATCCTTATATACGATTTGGCTGTTTGAATAATACTGCTCACTGCCTTTACCTGAACTGGAACTTGTTATAGCAGGTCATGGACCTGAACAAGGCAAAGCAAAAACAACATTTAAATGTTAATTGGAATTTGGCATGTATGTGAAGTGTTGATGGGGTTCTCATGTACCACAGCATTCTGGTTAAGAACAACTTTTCTAAATTGGCTGGAAATAATTCTAAGGATTTTGAATTTATCTTTATATGATCTTCATGGATATTCAGGAAATTGTATTTTTATCTAAGACAAGAACATTTTGAAAACATAACAGATCTTAACCTATTTACTATCAAGTAAGTATGGAAATAACAAAGAAAGGTGAATACTTGACTTTAAAATTGTAAAATGTATATAAATATCAGCAAATAACAAAATATACATCTTTTCATTATCCACTATGTGAACAAAAGATAATAATTTGATGTGTTTCTAAGATTGTTTCTATAAATAAACATCTTTCTTCAGTCACATTAATGATCAAGGCTTTGATTAATTGTTTTGACTTGAGTAAATCTGCCAGATTTCAGCATATGAATATGGGACACATAATGTCTGATTTGGAGTGTGGTGTACAGTAGTGCACATACAATATTGCCGGGTTGCAATTATGCTGTAGGTGTATTGCCTTCTGGTTATGCCGTCTGATTCCAAGATAAATATGAATTCTCTGAAAACAAATGACATTTATTTCTTCATTTATTCAACAATAATCGACTGATTGTTTACCTTTGTGCAAGGTAGGATGCTAGGCATTGAGGAGGTTACTATGATAAATAAGGTAAAAGGACTGAGAGGACAGTTCTTAGGAACTAGAGGTCAGAGAAAACAGGAAATGCAAAACGGGCACTTTTGCCATGGCAATTTAGTGCAAATATGTTATGACTCATGGTTTAGTGGGCCAGAGTGGGTGATTCTAATACCAGTATTTTGGCTTCCTGAGCAGTGGCTATCTGGATCCTGCTGTGTAACTGCCAGTGTGAGGTACAGCAGACAAAGCAGGAACAGAACTAGTAAACTTGGAACCCAGAGGCACTCTCAAAATTCCCAATTCAAAGGGTGAAAGAAAAAGGAGAAAAGAGAACATCCGGAGAGCCCATCTAGAATGGTAATACTGTGTAGCCCGCATGGGTATAGCCCCCTTCTCTATGAATTTCTTTTTATCTTGAGCAAGGACTGCTGAATATTTGAGTCCCTCTGAGAAGCTTCTCTTGGCTTCCTTTTTGTTCCCTCCCTCTGCAAGCTTAAGAACCATTTATTATGCATCCACTGCAGGTAAACATTATTTGGTATAATATATATGTAGTATTATCTACAGTGCCTAAGTACATGATATATGTGGGAAACTGAAGTTGAAAGAAGATAAGTCACTTGCTCTAAGGCACACAGTACTAAGGTGTGAAAGAGATTTCAATTCATGTTTGTCCTGTAGAGCCCAAGACCCCTTCTCTTGGCCGTGATGGTTTCCTTCTCTTGATGAAGGCAGGGAACCACAGGTTGAGTTAAGAAAAAATATTCCAGATTTTATTCTGTAAACCCCCAAACAATCACCAATTGAATTTTTGATTTTTAAAGCATATTGGTATATTCTGGAAATTTGAATTAGATTTTAAAAGAATATTTTTAATTTAACTATTAACCTGTTGGAACAGCTCATCTAACAGTTGTTTTTTTCAAAGCAATACTTATTTTTTATTACATAATTTTCAAGCAGTAACTTCATTATGTGTGAGATTAATAAAGATTTCTGGATTCCCTTTGCATCAGGCCACCCCAAGTATGATGATTAAAAAACAGTTTATGATATACCAAAAATTCTGTTCTTATTTAATCTTACTTGTTTAGTAGTCACAGAGGGAAAATCAGTATGAATTTTTGTTTGAAAATGCAAATAGAGAAAAGTAACAGAAAAATACTTTTTCAGAAGAAATTTTCGGGAAGTTAATTATCCTTGTTATAATTACATTCAAGGTTTCAACTTAAAAATAAGCCAGATTTACCTATTTAATACTTCTCAGGTAGAATAAGAATAGCAAACACAATCAAATTGTTTAACAGGATTTTGTATCATCTATCCAAAACCTTATAAATGGAATGTCTGCCAGAGTTTATAAGGGGGTAAATTTTATTCATGAACCAATATTGAATGTTAGCCATTATAGTTGATAGAAAACATACAAAATATTATATAAGTTACTGAACTACACCTGAAACAAGAATTTCAGGTTTCCCACTGTTACTATAAAAGGTAACATCTATCCCTTGCCCAAATCAATTGAATTCATATTTCTCATCTATTTTCTCCCACAGTTTGCTGAGTTTCAGTTTTGCTTTCATCTTGGATTGGACTTTTTCAACATACTTCTTCCTATGATAGTCCAAATACTTTTAAATGCAAAATTTCTTGTCAGGAATTTTATCTAAAAGGAAAAAATAAAAGGTGCTAATTTCTTAATGATAATTCAAGGAGAACAGAATTCCATTAAAATGTGGCTTATCTTAAAATTTCAGATAGATCACAGACCACCAAATAATGGTTCCTTCACTACAACGATCACACTGTGTATCATCTATTAGTGTTCTTTCTTTGTTGTGCTTTATTGTTCATAATAGCAGTCTCATCAAGGGGGTGTGTAGTAGCTGTATGTGGGTATCAGGGATGATTTAAAGATTTTGTAAACATTTCCAAGCAAAATGCATTTGATAAGCTACAGAAACTTTGGTAAACTACGTCTATAGAAAATTATAATTACTTTATGGATATTCTGGTACAAAGTGTTTTAAATGGTTTGCTTCCCAAGCAACAACATGTGGCCACCTAGAAGAGGTCATATTGCCTCACAGTACACTGTACCTTCATTATCTCTTTCTTTAGAACACATTTTCATTTTATATAATGCCATGGAAATTCATTCCATATAAAGAGTACTATAATAAATTTTCTTATAAAGAAACATAATCAAAGAATATACCCAGAGATGATATTTATTTTTTAAATTAAAGTAGATAACACATTGATTAACTAATCCAAGAAAGTAAATAAAGTCCATGTGTAACTAAGAGTGTCAGTTTAAGCCATACCTTTATATTGCTAACATTTTTTTCATTAACGTATAGTTGATTTACAATGTTGTGTTAATTTCTGCTGTACAGCAAAGTGATTCAGTTATACATACATATACATTCTTATACATTCATATACATTCTGTGGGATGTTAGTTCCCTGGCCAGGGATTGAACCCACACCCTCAGCAGTGAAAGTGTGGAGTCCTAACCACTGGACCACCAGGGAATTGCCCTACATTTTTTTTATATTGTTCTCCATTATGGTTTATCACAGGATATTGAATATAGTTCCCTGTGCTATACAGTAGGACCTTGCTATTTATCCGTTCTATATAATAGTTTGCATCTGTTAACCCCAAACTCCCATTCCATCCCTCCCCAACCACACCCGCCCCCTTGGCAGCTACATTGCTAATATTTTCTTAAAGACAAATTATAGCAACACCAACTTGACATCTGTAGTGTACTCTCTTCAAGGGTAAGGATGAGTGGGATGACTAAAATGTATGCGAGTGAAATAAAAAGAAAGAAAAACAATGAGCCTTATGCGTGACTTAATTTTTCAATAATCAAGAGCCAGCTGCAGTGGACAAATTATTTAATGAGAAAATATCACAGAGTTTAACTTTCTATTAATTTCTGGTTCTTACAATCAATCAGCTATACACCAGGTGCCCACTGAATGCTTGGCAATGTTTGAGGAACTAAAACACTTCTTTCCATGTTACACTGCCTGCCTTCATTCATCAAATGTTGTCTGAAAACCTTCCTTATGCTCCGCTTTGTTGCCAATAGAAAGATAAATAAGTTATAGTTCTTTCCTTTAAAAGCTTACAGTCTTCTTGGGGATATACTCATAGGCAACAAATCCAATATAACGTAATAAAGGCTATCGTAGAGACATGTACAAAATGCTGTGGTAGCAAAGTGGAAGGAATAATTACTTGTGCCTGCAGTGTCAGGAGACACTTTATAGAGAAAGTGGCATTTGCACTGTACTTTAAAGATTCAGAGTATATCAAAAAAGAGAGAAGGGCAAATAAGACATTTCTTCTGACCCTTTAATATCCTCAGTTACTTCCATCCTCCATCTTGGATTCTGTAGCCCCAGATACCAGTCACTCTTCTGTAAACACGTTCCCTTGCCCCTCTCCTCCATCTGGCATGCCTGGTAAACCAAGCCAGCTGTCTCCTTCTAAAACTGCAGCAATGTAACCGACTTTCTGAAGTCTGCTCAACTTTCCTGAATGGACTTCTTTCCCATATATAACCTTAAATTTCAAATGGACAGTCAACACTACCAGATGATTCTATGACACTGCCTTAGTGTATTCGCTTTCCCATTCTCTAAGAGACTTATCTTTCACACTTTCTCTCACCTCCTCAAATCTCCATTATTCCCTACTCCATCTCAGGTGATGACTCTTCATGCCTCATAGAGAAAATCAAAGCAATTGGTTGAGAATGTTCTTTCCACTCCCAAGCCATCAATCTATCTATATTTATATCTATTTTCTCTAGGATCCTTATGTTTCCATGTGAGAAGCATCCTTGCTTCTATGGCCACTTCCTCCACTTGTGCTCTGCATCCCATTCCCTCACTTCCTCAAGCATTTGGTCTTGTAGTTATTTTCCTTCTCTCCTGCATTATTAATTCTTTTGTTTCTACTGAACCATTCCCATCATCTTGCAAATATGCTTTAACATTATCCTTCTTAACAAATCCTTTTCCTGACACCATACTCCCATCCAGTAACTGCTACCTTTTCACTGTTCATTCTGCAACTAAACTCCTTGAAGGAACCATCTGTACTTGTTATCTTCTTTTGCTAATCCCTACTCTCTCCTCAACCACTCCAGTGAGGCTGCACATAATGCATTACTGAAATAGCTCTTACCAAGCTCCCATCAATGACCTAGATCTTGCTAATGCCAATGCTCAGTTTTCTGTTCCCATCATACTAGTGTTTGATACAATTGACTCCTCCCTCCCTCTTTTTTCTAGACTTCTGTGGCACTTCCTACATGTGGTTTCCTTCTTAACTCTCTGGCTGTTCACTCTGAGGATCTTCTGTAGAATCCCCTTCCATACTTAAACTATGAATATTAAAGTGTCCTAGGCTTAATTCTGGGTCCTCAATTCTTCTCTATTTATACTCTCAATTGGTTAACTCGACCAATGTCTTATTTTTAAATATCATCTATAGTGTGATAACTCTTAAATTTACATCTCTATCTTCCTGAGCATATGGTTTATGTATTCCACTGCCTACACTTGATGTTCTAATAGGCATCTCCAACTTTTCTTTGCCGAGATCAAACTTCCGATTCCCCACATCTGCTTCTCTTCAAATTTTCTCTACAACAGGAAATTATGCCACCAGTCACCTTGTTAGTCAAACCCAATCTTTGGGAATGCTCCTTAATTCCTCCTTAAATCCTTAACTTTTCCTATCACCACAGATTCTTTCCATCAGCAAGGTTCCACTTCCAAATGGATCCCAAATCTGACCACTTACCACCTCCAGAGTACAATCCTAGACAAAGCTACTGTCATTTATTTTCTACACTATGGCAATCATCTCCTAATTGGTGTCTTTTCAGTTTTGTCCACCTAGAACCTCTTCTCTGCAGAGTGGCCAGACAGATCTTTGTAAAGGTTTGGTCAAATCACACTTCTCCCTTGCTCAAATGCTCAAAGGGCTTTTCATTACAATTAGAAAATAGTCTTAATTTCCAAACATAGTTCACAAGGCACGTCATCATTTTGCCCCACCTGTCTCTCCAACCTCATCTCATACTCCTTCACTTTGTGCTCATTATGTTCTGGCTACACTGGCCTTTTTGCTCCTGACACATCAGGCTTGCTCCCATCACAAGTGTTTTTACACCTGCTGTTCCTTGTTGTTGCTTTTGTTCTTCCTCTAGAACTTCGTATTACTCTCATCATTTAAATCGTGCAAAGCCCACCTTTTCATAAAGGTCTTTTCTGACCAGCAAAGAATAAAACAAAGAATAAAGAATAAAAAAAATCAAAGAATAAAAAAAATCCAAAAACCAACACTCAACCAATTAAGCAAAAATACCCCCCAAATCCAATCACTTCCTATAACATCATCCTGTTTTCGTTATAGCAATTGCTTGTCTTATTCACTTATTTGTTTATGCGTTTGTCGTCTGTCTCCCTTAATTAAACTTGAAAGTTTTTGAAGAAAAGAGAATCTGTCTTTATTGTTCATTGTCATATTGTCATATCCTCTAGCACGTACAATAGTGTCTGACACATGTTAGGTACATACTCAATTAAAGTTTAAACTGACTTGTTCATTATATGAAGTGAGAATTTATTGGTAAGTGTACAGAGGCACAAACCTGCAAGTCATATTTAGGGGATTAAGTGGGGAGTAATTGGAGGGAACTTGGGGGTCAAGCTGTGAAGGGTCTTGAATGCCATGTTTAGTGGTTTGGACATTATTGTAAAGGAATGGGAAGCCAAAGATTTTAAATTCTGTCTTAAATAAAACCTTGAGTTATGAGATCTTCCTTTTATAAAACTAAAGTATGTCAAGTATATTTTAAAATGTATTTCTACTTAGTTGGATGTAATATTTAAAGAGATGCCCTTTAAGATTCTATTTAGTATAAGAAATGTTTTAACTTTTGCTTTTAAAATTTCATGAGATACTTAATCAAAATAAAGCTTTTGCCTCTAGGAATCTGTTTAATTTAGAAATGTTTTATGATAATCAGAAGAGTCAATAGCTTTAATGTAACTTAAACACACAATTTATTTATCTAAGTTGCTATTGAACATTTCTTAATAGAGATGTGTTATTCTTACTTTTTAACCACTTCATGTAGCATATTTTCTACCCCATCTTTATAGAACAAACAAAAATCTGAACAGCTAATGCTTGATAAGAGTCACAGTGCTTTAATCTGATTAATTTTATTTCTAATCTTACTTATAAAATTATACAGCATTTACTTTATAACTAGAAAAGATTGTTATTATGTACTAAATGTTAACAGAAGTACTTTTAATGTACTGAATTAAGTTTAACTATAAAGAGAAAATGAATAGAAATACAGTGTAGTTAGGTAAAAGTTTGGGATAATTTTGAATATAGATAATGTAAAACTAAACATAATGGAATAGGAAGTTCGGCAAGGAAGAATTCAGTTTTTTAAAGCCATAAAAGGGCAAACTAAAGTCTCATATTACTAAAAGGAAATGCAAAATATACATTCAAGGAAATTAATGTCAGGAAGTTAGTATCTTATGTGAATGTTTATTTTTAATATTGCTCAGGTATTGATCTTAAATGTCACAGAAACTGTGGAAAACTATAGCAACTTAGAAATATTTCTCTTTCGTCTGTTCAGCAGGAAATCAAGCTTTTTTAGGATGCATTTTGCATATTGAAAGACCTGAATTAACCCTGCCTTGAATAGAGAGAAGAGCAGAGGCACGAAGAAAACAGAAAATCTATGGAGAGTTAGATATATTTCACTTGTTTTCATGTGTCCTATTGAGGCAATTATGAGTAATAGTTTGTTGTTTACTCATCAAGAGTCTTTTAAAAGTGAAAATCAAAACAGGTGGCAGGGAAAGCTTTTCAAATGCTGAAATAAAACATATCTCCTAATGATTAGTTTTTTCATGCACTTTCTAAAATACCAGAGAAGGACCCTACTGAAAATCAATTCACCATTTCCTCTTGAGTGTCCACTGTTGCTGAAACTGTTCCATCCCAAAATTAGTAATTGGAAAGAAAAAAGCATGCTGCTCAGCAGTTGCTTCCTTGGGAGTTGGACTGTGGGGTTGGAGCTTCAAATAACATAGTCAAGATGACAAAAAAATCTTTCACAAAATGAAGTTTATTAGATTCCTGAGTCAAACTATAATCAGATCAAAATTTCTGCGAAACTCTGCCTTGAAAACACTCTAGCAGAGTTTCTAAGCTACCACTCTGAAAGCAGAATCCATGGCTAATTTCACAGCAAAAGTGATGGGAAAATTAAGGGATGATTTGAAGTTTTTCAGAGAGAAAAAGGGAAGGTTCTAAGAAAGATGCTTGGAGATACAAAGGTGCATTGTATACTGTATATCCCACTCTGTGGGATGGTGAATGTTGAAAGATAATGACACTGGAAATGTTGACTCTAAGCTGTGAAGTGTCTTGACATGTTTGTCTTCTGCAAGCTGTGGGCAGTTATTGTTTTTACATTGACATGTGTCATGGTGTATTTTAGTAAGAAAGCTCACTCTGACAAGAATAAGGAGACGGATTCCAATGGAGGAGATAGGAAGAATGAGTTACTGCAGGCTAAGACAGGTAATATTAAAGACCTCAAGTAGGGCAATGACAGAAAGTAGAGAAGAGTGTTTAGATGTGGCATAAGTTGATGGACAGAGGATTTGGGGGTAGTAGGAGAGGAAAATAGAATTGAGATTTCTAATTTCTGTAATTAGGTGGATGGTACTGTCACTAAGCAGTATATAATAAGATGCCTGGTATTTCTATTTGGTTTGGTTTGGTTTGATTTGTTTTTTCTTGGAGTGGTGAGTGGAGAAGAGAGATGAAGGAGATTTCAGTTTTGATATGTGGTGAATAGTCCCTCTGAGTTCTGGCTATTGGAATATGGAATTTGAAATCAAGTAAATGTGTGCAATTCACCATATCTGAGACCACAGGAATAGTCTGTTAGCTAGGTCCTTTGTGTCTTTATATATTTTTACAAGACTCTGAGACCAAGATCAACACTAATGTAAAGTTCAGAATATATTATATCTTTAGTAAAGATACTACATTTTTTCATAGAGGGGAGAGCAAAAAGCCACATTAAATTGTTTGAATTTGGAAATCTGCAAATGTTGAATATGTTCCTCTCAGTTCTTGTTGAGAGTTTTTATTTATTTTTTTATCATGTCTTTTACGATCTGAGTTCAATTCACCCAAAGAAACTACAAACCTTAAAAAGAAAAAAAAATAGTCTTTAAGAATTGATTAGTAGCTTCATTTGCAAATATTTTCTCCCATTCTGAGGGTTGTCTTTTCATCTCATTTATGCTAATCTTTCCTTGAATGCTTTTAAGTTGTCTAAGCACCATAGAACACACTTTTGTTTAAATGCTTTTCTGGTTCTAAATAATCATGACTCATTTTTATCAACTATTATGCAAAATATATTTCACAGTTTAAAGAAGGCAATGACCACCCAATATTCTTTTAAAATAAAGACACTGAAGTTCAAAGAAGTTAAATAATTCATAAACAAGAAGCAAGGGCCTGAATACAAGTCCAGGTTTGTCTGACTGCAAAGTATACCCTCATTCAAGTACATTCTGGCTCTTCTTAGGTGAAATAGAACTAAGTATAGGATAATTGTTCCATGAGAGACTAAGCCTTGAGAGCTTATTTAACTGAAGTCATAGCACTTTCAATCTCGCTATTATACCAGGCCGTTTTCATCTTTTGGTAAATTTAATCATCAGGGATCAGAGTGGCTATTGATTGAAGTATTCTGAAAAGAGCGATTTGATCCCATGGTTTTATGTGGTTTTTGTGCCCTCCCCCAACTCCTCACTGGACTCGACACAACCTTAGCTAACCATAATACTCTCAACCTTAATTTTATGTTGAAAATACAAGGATAAAAAGAAATATAATTAGCTCACATGTTAGGGAGCTCACACTCTTTTGTGAATCCTTGGAAAGCACATGTTTGATCATTTAAAAGGGAATCTAATAATTATATTGTTAGAATGCATTATAATTTGTTGAATGCTTTTAAATATAACATGTCATAATTATCACTTATTTCAGTTGAATTTAAAATATAAGACCCTGTGAGAAGAAGTAAAAAAAAATCCTAGTTCTAAGTGCAATCCTCTAATCCACTAATACGGTTACCCTTGATTAGCTAGCTTGTCACATTATCACCTTCGATAAAGAAAACCCAGAATGGGAGGGTACCATGGGTGTAACAAAACACCATACCTTGTAAATTGATATTCATTCGTAAAAGCATAAGGTAGTACCATTATAAAAACACACTGTATTCAGTTATGCATTACAGTCACAAAAACAGTTAATAGAAACATCAAAAAGCTATTCTGTAAGCTGTGCCTGACAAACGAATTTTTTGTTACAATAGCACTAAGGAAACTATTGATGTATTTCATTGTAGTAACCAGTACAGTAATGCCAAATGAGATAAATTCATTAATAGGACACTGAAATGAGAATAGAAAATGACTTAGTCACAGCTGTCCAGTTTAGAATACATATTATTTTATGACTTTTTCTTCATTATGCTGACAATGATAACTGGTAGGAAAATAGATAATAAAGGAAGAGAGGTTTTAAAAAAGAAAACATGACAAATACATTATATTTTTGTAAGTCTGCTTAAAGAGTAATCTTATTTAAAAATATATAAATGAACTTATATGAAAACTAAAGACATGTTATTTGCAAACAAACAGAAATTTGAGAGGAAATTATGAATATGGAGTATTTATTGCCATTCAGGTTAGGAAAAAATCCACAATATATATATTATTCACATATATAAAACCTCTATCACTGAAATTCTCATTTTTATAAATAGTTAAGCATTTTAGCACCTAAATACATACTCTCACCTGGCCCTCTATATCTACAAGCATTTCGGACATAAAGCTGATAATTTCCTCAGTGTTAATAGTGTTTATTTTTAAATGTTTAAAGAATTTTTGTATGAAAATAGCTTTTTAAAATAAGTTTTTATGTTGAAACAATGCAAAAAATTATAAAAAGCTTCAAAGTACTATACAAATAACTTTTCTGATCTACTCGATGGTAAATTGCAAACCTGGTGTCCCATCATTCCCCAGTACTTTAGTGTGTATTTGTTACAAACAAGAACATTCTCCTACCAAACCAAAACAACCATCCAAATTAGGAAATTAACATTGATACATTGCTACCATCTAATCATCAGACCCTACCCAAGTTTTGCCAGGTGTCCCAATAATTTTTTTTTTTAATAGCAGAAGAACCAATTCAGAAACACTGCTTTTAGTTATAATGCCTCTTTAGTCTTCAGTCTGAAACATTCCCTCCGTCTTTTCTTAACTTTCATGATCTAGCGTCTCTCATTAACAGTGCTCTAATGTACCTCTGGTTTCAATTTATATTTATAATTCAAGGGGATCTTTTTCTTAGAGTATTTCCAGATAACATACTATGCTTCTGCGCCTTCTGTGAATATATGTGTGTTGTGTGTGTGTCTTTAGACATTCACAGAGGGGGAATACTGTAGAGTTTCTGAACCTTTGTCTTTGGGTGGGGGGGAACACAATAAAAGCAATGATGCTCAAGGAATAAAATCATGTAAATAATAGATACATCATTTACTAGTTTTCAAGCTTACATAGCCTAGAAGTTTCAAAGTATCTTTCATGCTTATACTTGGAAAGTCTTCCTTTCAATTATTCCTTAATGATTTTTTTCTATGGAGAGTCCAAAAATTGTCATAGATGATAGTGAAATAGAATTCAATTAACAACCCCAAAGAAAATTTGCTCAATAAAATGTTATATTTTGAGTGAATATTCTAGAAACAGTTATATGATTAAAATAATCCACTCAACAAATTTGGTTCTTTAAAATTGAGAGGGCCCTCTATTTGGTGCTCTGTCATAGTATACTAGGTATTTTGACAAGGCTTATTTTACATAAAAAGCTAAATCTACTTCTAGGTGAAAATAAAAATGTGAAAACTCACAATGGGCTATGAATATATTGGAAATAGAGACAATTCGGATTTTACAATTAATATGTTTCTGGATTCCATAGCTTTTTCCAGCTTCACAAACAGTCTAGGATCTAAAAGAAGTCGTTGCTACTTCAGACTTATAATTTCTCTAATTGAATCCCTTCTTCTAACAACTCTTAGAGTTCCTTATCCACCAAGTTCATCCATTTTTCCCTTTTTGGATTTGTTCACCAGGGTTTACTTACTTATTGATATTTCCCCAGCAATTCCACTGCAACATGTTTGAAATTTTCCTCTCTTAGTTATTCTATTATGACAGCGGATCGAGGAATCACATTTCATGCCTTGTGTTCCCAGGTGGCAGGGCAAATATAAACATTAATATTAGCTTAACCTGTGTTTCCTTTCTTCATATTATTTCATATTTTTATAATTATCACAGACAAATTTACACAACATCATATTTTGGCTCAATTTGAAACAAAGTCACAGTCATAATGTTATCAATGGACAGGCCATATTTTAACTTTAAGGTTTTAGAAAAATTGTCATAAAAATGGAAAATGTTTATTTAAAGATAAAACCCACCATTATTACTAACCATTTGTATGCTGTTACGTTACCTCCATGGAAATGGTTCCTCAATTTCATTTTAAAATATTATCTTATCCCTTTATTTTCATCTTGACATATGTTTCTTAACTAAATGTATCACTTTTTAATGACAAAGTCAAAGAAATAAGTCATAATACTTTTGGACTTTCTTTACTTGTTATAAATATTAATTGCCTTAATTTGAAATTATTTTCTTCCATTGTCATGACTTGGTTATTATATGTAACTTGAAACCACCTGAAGAAGAGAGAGAGAGAGAGAGAGAGAGAGAGAGAGAGTGTGTGTGTGTGTGTGTGTGTGTGTGTGTGTGTGTGTAGGTTTAAAATTCAAGGCTCAGATATCAGCCATTGAGAATCCACTAACCATTTATTCTTTTTGCCTTCATGATGCTCACCAAAGACTCATCTTATTTTAATATTTTGTATCTTATATTATTTTCTATGGGAAAAAATAATCAAGTGACACAAAATGTCCAGGTCACATGACAGATATTTCTCATTGTGAATCAATATATCAGCATTCTTGTTTATTTATTGAGTACTCCCCTATATGCTGGGCACTGCTTTAGGCACGGGAGATTCAGCAGTGACAAAACAGAAAAAATTCCTTTTCTGAACAGAACTTATGTTCTCCTGAGGAGATCATCTCCAAGCAAACAAAAAGTCAATACAATTTAGAGAACCATAAGTGTGAAAAATCAAATGGAAGAGTGAAATGGTATAAAGGCTAAGGGGGAGCAACCTTATATGATGTGATCGGGGAAAGCCTCCAAGGAGGCACCATTTGAAGAAAGATAGGAATCCTAAGGAAGCTCTAGCCTGAAAAGATTTGAGGTAAGAGAATTCCAGAGAGAAACAGATAGTGCAAAAGCTCCAAAATGGGAACAAATTCATTTTTAGACTACCCTTCAAAATTAATTAAGAGGATAATTCTGCTATGAGGACAAATTTTATCATAGAAGTGAAAGGGTTTTTCTTTTTGGTTATCTAGTTTTTTCCAGATATTCAATGTCCTCAATTATTACACACAATCAAGAATGACTGTGTCAATGAGTTTTAAGCAAATGTGTACCTTAGGAAAGGAACAGTGTGAAAAAATTGATAATACTAAGTTCTATTTAATAACAGAAAGAATTTGTCCTAGAATCTGCACATATCAAAATGTCTCTATCAGTTTACTTTAAAGAGACATTTTAATGTACGTTATATCATAATTCTTCACATTTTTACATTTTTCATAGCTTGCCAGGCATTTAGACTTTAAGACAGAAGATGAAAAGAAGAGAAAATCCCTGAAGACCTGCTAAAGATTTGACATCTTGTTTGTGTCCATGAGGAAATCATGAGCTACCTCTTCTTGGAGTAATTATTAAAAAGTTAAATTGTTTTTCATAAAACTATCTTTCTTCCTTTATTTTCATTAGAAGTGTAAAAATAAAGGAAGTAGAAAGCTCTCATATGTCTCTCTATTACAGGTCTAGATTGGTGATCAGAAGGTACTACATATAATACATAGTAAAAACAGAGTTTATCTTTATTCACGACAGAACTTTCTGCAATTCTCATTTTTATAGACATCAAAACTAGGATAAAGTTCACCATACAAATGCATGCCCTTGGTTCTTCTGATTTTTGTCTATAAGGTAAAAAATAAGCATACTAGATTGAAAATAATTTTTCAGATTTTTTAAATGTAAAAACTGTAACAGCTATACAAATTGTACAAATATAACAGTCTACCAAGGAGACCCCGTGTCATTTCCACACATCTTTACAAGTTTTTTTTAAAAATGCCAAACAAAGGTAAATGCATATTATTCTACTTATTTGAATTCTGTTTGATACTGGGCCACTGTCTCACAGCCTACAGAATACCCATTCACCAATTATGAGCATTGTTACTCATTACTCTGAACTGTTCAGACATCTATCTCATATAAAGTCCATATTACCCATCTATGGTCAGGCTTTATATTTAAAATTTATATTTTAAAAATACATATTTAAAAACCTGACAACCTGTATCAGATTTATTTTTTATTTCATATCAAAACTGTTATTTAAGAGCAGAGGGGAAAGATTCTCCTCCACACCATCAATATTTTCTCTTTGACCCAAATGTTCATGTTTAGGTGAAGGAGACAATTGCTCTTTCACCATAGTTTAGTGTGTAATTAGCCTTGTTTTCACTCTACTTTAAATGTAGACATTTAAAATATGGGGGATGGAAATGCATTTGCAGTAGATTAATGCTGAACAAGTAACACTTTCAACCATATTCGCATTTCTGTTTGTGCCCCCAATGTGGAAGAGGTGCCTTCCAAGACTATGCATAGTGCTTTGGCTTAGAGAAAGACCACTCAAAAGTGCAGGGTATCCAGATATGGTGACATTCCTCCTTTTCACTTTCTTTCCTTGTCTTCCACTTATGGAGGAATGAATAGATGTTTTATCTCTATGTATATATTTAAATTAAATCTGTATAATTATTGAAAACTTTATATTGCCCTGACAGAATTTTTGTACATATCTATGTAACAAAATGTACTTGAGAGTATTGTATTGATATAAAAAAATCAATGAAATTCAGTGTAGTTTTCTTAGAGAAGGAATATAAAAAGAAAAAAATAGAATTAAGTTTTGGTTCAGCAGACGAAAGGTCTCTAAATCCTGCTGATATGTTTCAAAAATTAATCACTGTACTCAATATTTTTCAGCAATACTGCAGGAGGGTTAAAATAGCAACATAGTACTTTCAATATTTTAACTGTAGTATATACAAGTCATAATTATTTATTTGAGTAAAAAGAATCCCCACTTTAAATAATTTTTGAGTTTCAAAGATATTTTTTTCTGTACAGCACAAAATTCTATCATTAGACATAAATAAGGCAAAGCAGGATGAAACAAGTTTATTAAACTAAACATTGAATAAAATGTTGGAGATTAGTTTTGACATAAAAATATTCTGTATTTTTATGTAAACCAGATTTTGAACAGACTATTAAAAAGGTACAGTTTGAAAGAATGTATAAATATAAAATTTCTGCCAAATCATTTTAGGATCTCTAAGAACATTTTAATCATTTTTATGAAATATTTTTGTGTATTTTTGATTTAAAAACTGAAAATTATCTCAAACCATAAATTAACTTGAAATGTTAAACAGTCTATTAGGTTGAACCTTTTGAAACTGTTGATTGTTTGGGGGCTATAAAAATGTCAGTTTCTTAAGTTTCAATGCAGTAACTTCCTGGTGTGTATGTTTAAGAAGAATCTTAAATGGACTCTTCCCACCTTCACTTGTAATTACACAGTTTTATAAAGCAGATACATTCTTAATGTGAATCCTTTATAATACACTGTACATTTTAGCCTCTAGAAAAAAATTGTAGAAAAATTAACTCAATCATAATGACAAAGCATAGCCAAGACAAAAATAGCTGTCTTTTTCCTACTAGTGAAAAATCACAATTCAAATTTAGAAAATACTCAGCCACTTACTTTGGTAGAGTTTTCAAGTGATTTTCTCTTAACTCCAATATCCGCAATTTGGCAAGTCTGTAGAAATAAATTTAAAAATTGCTTCTTAATATTTCTCTATAAAACAATATTCTTATGGTAAAGTAAACTGTTACTTTATTATCCAAACAACTATGTCCAAACATTACATAGCATGGTTACAGATTTTTAAGAATTATGCAAATTGGTTATGAGTAGGGTTGCATCAACATTGGAGAATAACAAATATCCCTTTCCTAAAAATGAAGTTCTTTCAAAGATATCATTGAGACCAAGTCATCTAAATCTCCTATGTTTTATAAAATTATATTCACTGTTGTTTGACTGTATGCATTCAACAGATTATTGAATATCTACTAAATACTAGATGCTGCATTCACTGAAACATGGTGATACTTCCACTCAAGAGACAATAAATGAATTTTTAACACAAATAATATAGCATAGTGGTTAAAATCTTGAGCTTTGTGATCAGACAGATCTGGTTAATCTTCAGACTCTCTCATATCCTATCTGTTTTTTGCCGTGTGACACTGGGCAAATTAATTAACTCCTCATAACTCCAGTTTCCTCATCTATAATGAGTATGTGATAATAGTACAAAATTTATAGGGTTTTGAATATTAAATGATGTCACACATGTAAAGCATAATGCCTGGCACACCATAAGTTTTAGTATGTGTTAGGTTATTACTATTCTTTAAATGAAAAATGGGAAAAGTGCTATAATATACCATATTTAATTGACTCTGAGATTAACATCTGAACATTTCAAGTGGATGCACATTTAAAAATGTATAGTATCATCTATCGTATGACAGTACTGGAGTTGGAATAATCTTGTGAAGGGGATGAGAAGTGTTCACAGTTTCTGTTGCTTGCATAACATTTGTAATTAGAAATGCATTTCACATTTAAGTATTTGTTAGTGTTTGCAATCTGGGACATGCTATTGTTACTAATGCCTATACTGAGCTTTAAAATGTACTCAGTTGAGGCTACTTTAGGACAAATATTAATTGAATTATCCAAATCCTTAGTGATGTGGGAATATTTCACTATTTGAACTATACAATTCACCTACAAGGTCCCATATATACTGTGCTTTTAGATATTCAACTAGTTCTCTTCTCCTTTCCTTTGTGTTTTGAGTTCTACCAAATTTCCAATTTAATTTTAATCTTATAACTCAATCTTTATTTGAAATAAAGTAATTTAGTTCTTCAGAGCATGGGTATATCACTAGTTAAAGAAGTTTCTTAAACATTTATATATCTCAAATCTTCATATTTGTACTGTTGTAATATTTTATGACTTAGTTTGGCCTTTAGGGGCACTAAATCTCAGGTTTTGGAAAGTATCTTAAAACATTCTTTGTTAAATTATCCAGCTGAAAGTTATAGAGCTTTTTAGATTACAATAATAAAATAGAGCATTTTTTGGGCAGACAATTCACATAAAATTTAATTCTAATTTCTAAGTGGTTTGGGTTTTGATATTATGTTATCTGATTGCCCAAATTTCTTCCCCTATATTAGGACTAGTAAAAAAGAATGGACAAAATGCAAAAGTATGTCTTAGGGAGATAAACATTTCCTGATTTAATAAACCAAAGGTATATTTGTAGTGTTATCATCAGTACCGGAAGGAAAATCTACTTTATGTGGACAAACGGTGAAGTATCAATTCATTTAGAAACGAGGCAAATGCTCTTTTGAATATCTGTGAATTTTCAGAACTTCCCAAGTGTATGGTATTCATAGGTATTGTGAAATCATGATCTACAAAAGTAAGGGAATTTGGAAGAAACTTTCGAGGTGATTTCTGTATGCAAATGGAGGCTGCTACCTGTTAAGGGACTTCATTATTCCACTGGGTTCTTCTTAATGTCATATATTAGCTTCTGCCAACAAATTGGTGTCGAGTTACACTCAGTCAGTTATTTGAACAATTTTAAAGATGATCATTTAGAAAAATGCAGTTAACGATAAACTTAAAATGTCTTAACTTTCAAGATATATCTTTTATATTTAAAATAGCCAAGACATGGAAAGAAAGTTTCCATTGACAGATAAATGGATAAAGAAAATGTGTGCATATATATGTATGCATGTGTGTGTGTGTATATATATATATATATATATATTTATAAAAATATATATATAAATATATATATATTCCTGCCATTTGCAACAACATGGATGGACCTTGAGGGCATTATGCTGAGTGAAATAAGTTGGGCAGAGAAAGACAAATACTGCGTGATCTCGCTTACATGTGAAATCTAAAAAGAAAAAAAAACCTCATAGAAAAAGAGATCAGATTTGTGGTTACTAGAGGTGGGGGTGGGGTGGGGGAAACTGGGTGAAGGTAGTCAAAAGACACAACTTTACAGTTATAAGATAAATAAGTACTAGGGATGTAATGCACAACAGTATTACTATAGTTAACACTGCTGTATGGCACATGGTATATTTGAAAGCTCCTAAGAGAGTAAATTCTAAAAATTTTCACAAGGCAAAAAACTTTTTCTTTGTAATTATATGAGGTAATGGATGTAAACTAAATTTATTGTCCTAATCATTTTGTAATAAATTTGTCATTACTATGTTATATACCTTAAACTCATATAGTGCTGTGTCAATTATACCTCAATAAAACTGAAAGAAAAAAATTCACTCTAGAACATCTAGAAAACATTGAAAATATAAAGATGAAAATAAAAATCATCCATAATTTCACTTCCAAGGAAATAGTCTTTTATTTCATGTACATTCATATTAGTATGGAAAACACAGTTTATATATAGCTATGATATGTTTTGAACATAACATCATAGGAATTAATAGATATTCCTCTAGGCAAGATTATAAATTGCTACATGGTATTGTCATATGGATGTACCATAATATATTCAACCAATCTCCTAGATGGATGTGTGCTTCCATATTTTTCATATTGTAAATAATGATAAACATCCTTGTCCATAAATCCTAGTGTGATACATGATGATATGATACATTTCTAGAAATGAATTACAAAGGCAGTGGTTGTAAATATTTTCAAATCTTTTAAAGCACACTGCCCTGCAAGGAGTATATAACATTCTGCAGTTTCATCAGCAGTGTGAGGTTATCTCTTTCCTCATGGTCTATAAATAACTTTACACTTTTTATAACATGCTAGAGCACAAAGCCCCTTTGTTGTCATATTAATTTGTACTATTTTTATTATTTATGATGATAAACATTTTTTGTGTTGCCAATTTGTACATTTATTATGAACTGCCAGTATGTGTCATTTACCCATTTTTTTCTAATGAGAACTTTAACTTCATACTCATTTGTAAGAATTCTTTATGAGTTAAGGATATAATTTACTTTCCATATTCAGTGGAAATATTTTCCTATTTATTGTTTTACCTTAATTTAAAAACTATTTTCTAATATTATTTTATTTTAAAAGCATTTTACAAATTCAAATCTATCCATTTATGATATTTTCTTTTGTTTCTATGCTATAAAGGCATTTTCCAACCCAAGAGTCAAAAATATCCATGTGCATATTTTTCCAGATCATTTCTGATTTTATTTTTTTATATTTAACTCTTTAACTCATCTGGAATTTGATTATTAATGACATGTAAAGACCTAACTTTATTTTTTGCAAAATGTTTCATTAATTGACATGGTCTCATTTACTGGACAAGAATAAGGGTGTCTTTAATTCCAATGGTCACTTTTGAAGCCTCACCTACTGGTGCTGGTACAGTACTTATCTAAAGTGAAAGACAATGTATCGTTTAAACTTCTTATTCTTACCTTCCAAAATTGGCTGGAAGAAATTCAAGAAAGGCATCATTCAGGTAGAGCTGGGTCAGGTTTAGAAGCTGTGTGAAGCCATCAGGGAGTCTAGAAAGGAGTTAAAGGTTTAGTCATTGCATAGATGTTGCCATAGAAACAGAACAAAAAATATATCTCTAAGGAGAAAAAATAGAAGTGTAATACATTTTCAACTCTCCTTCAGTATCACAGTAATGGAAGAATTTACTGAGCATGTTGTTACAGCTTGAAAATTTTGCCTGTTATTTAAATAAATTGGCATTCACCCACCTCCACACTGCTTTCCTATGCTGAGATTTATGTCATTGCCAAAGTCAGAGACATCATTTCTTACTGTTGCCCTAACCTTATACACACCAGTGAGATATTTTTATGGAAATTTCAAGTTGTATGACATGTTTTGTAATTTTAAATTTAATGTTCTTTCTCAATAGCATATTCACATATATAGTCAGGCAATGCTATCTACTCATTCAGTTAATCATTAAAATTTGTCTACAGTTTGTGACAATGATGACTAAAGCTGCCCAACATGAAAAGGGAAGGAGTATTTTGTCCCTTTAACTGATAATTTCTTTAACGCAGGCCCAACATACATGTACATTATAATTCAAATTGATCCAATTCATGTGCATTGAATAAAAACATTGTCACAGTAATTAAACCGAATCCTAAAGAGTTTAAGAAGCACTAAAAGAGTTGAGAAAATATCCTATGGGAAAATCTTACTACTTAGATAAAACAATTATTTGAAATGTTTAAGTAAGTTTTACCAAAAAGATTTAACTCCAGGATTTTTCTCAAAAGGATATTATTTTTTAATAATTAAATTTCTACTTAAAAATTTTAATGTCTTTATCTAGGCTTTAGACAAGACCATATTCTTTCACAAAATACTTCTAAATACTGTTCATATCTGCTTTCCCCTAAAATTCCAACCTATATCCTTCCTTGAATTTACTGACAAAATTATTTAAAGAGCTGCCTCTACTCACTATTTTTTTACTTTACTCTGCAAGCTATTGCTTTCTGGCATCTACCCTAACTCTATTACTGAAACTGCACTCACCAAAGGCTCTTAAGCCCTAATTCCATTAACTTCATTTCATTTCGTAACCCACATTGCCTAGCAACAGTTGCCATCACTGATTGTTCTCTCCTTCTGGACTTCTAATATACTCTACCTGCTCTTCCCCCTACTCCTGGAAAACTATATCTGAGTTTCATTGCATGGTTTCTCTTCCTCTGACCAATCTTTGGTTATGAAATGTTTTATGTATATAAAAGAGTATAGCAGAACACTCTATACATAAATCACAGCAAGTTCCTTTTTGACCCACCCCCTGGAGAAATGGAGATAAAAACAAAAATAAACAAATGGGACCTAATGAAACTTAAAAGCTTTTGCACAGCAAAGGAAACCATAAACAAGATGAAAAGACAACCCTCAGAATGGGAGAAAATATTTGCAAATGAATCAACTGACAAAGGAGTAACCTCCAAAATTTACAAGCAGCTCATGCAACTCCATAACAAAAAAACAAACAGCCCAATCCAAAAATGGGCGGAAGACCTAAACAGACATTTCTCCAAAGAAGATATACAGATTGCCAACAAACACACAAAAGAATGCTCAACATCACTAATCATTAGAGAAATGCAAGTCAAAACTACAATGAGGTATCATCTCTCACCAGTCAGAATGGCCATCATCTAAAAATCTACAAACAATAAATGCTGGAGAGGGTGTGGAGAAAAGGGAACCCTCTTGCACTGTTGGTGGGAATGTAAATTGATACAGCCACTATGGAGAATAGTATGGAGGTTCCTTAAAAAAACTAAAAATAGAACTACCATATGACCCAGCAATCCTACCACTGGGCATATACCCTGAGAAAACAATAATTCAAAAAGAGTCATGTACCCCAATGTTCATTGCAGTTCTATTTACAATAGCTAGGACATGGAAGCAACCTAAATGTCCATCGACAGATGAATGGATAAAGAAGATGTGGCACATATGTACAATGGAATATTACTCAGCCATAAAAAGAAACGAAATTGAGTTATTTGTAGTGAGGTGGATGGATCTAGAGTCTGTCATTCAGAGTTAAGTAAGTCAGAAAGAGAAAAACAAATACAGTATGCTAACACATATATATGGAATCTAAAAAAAAAAAAAGTTTCTGAAGAAACTTAGGGTTAGGACAGGAATAAAGATGCAGACATAGAGAATGTACTTGAGGACACAGGGAAGGGGAAGGGTAAGCTGGGACAAAGTGAGATAGTGGCATGGACTCATATATACTACCAAGTGTAAAATAGATAGCTAGTGGGAAGCTGTCGCATAGCACAGGGAGATCAGTTCCGTGCTTTGTGACCACCTAGAGGAGTGGGATAGGGAGGAAGGGTGGGAGGGAGATGCAAGAGGGAGGAGATATGGGGATATATGTATATGTATAGCTGATTCACTTTGTTATAAAGCAGAAACTAACACACCATTGTAAAGCAATTATACTCCAATAAAGATGTTAAAAAAAAATAAAAGAGTATGTATGTACCCACAGTATAATTTAATAAATAGAATCGGTACCTTTAACACCCTCTAGGTGTCCCTCCCTGACTACATCTATTTGCTCCACAAATTCCTGAATGATGTTTACTTTTCTGCTTTTTAAGGAGTTTTACCACACCTATTTAAATCCCTAAAAAAAGAAAAAAGTCACATGGTTTTGCATGTTTTTGAACATTATGTTGCATGTTTTTGAACATTGCATGTTTTGAACATCAAATCATACTATGAATATTTTTCTGAGACTTTTAATAATTCATATTATTAAATAATTCACTGATTAGTTAAATGAAATTCATTCATTTTGAGGTAGGTGACTGATCACCATAGCATAGTATTCCACTGTATGAATATACCACTATTTATTTATCATTCTCTATCTAATTGAACATTACAGCTGCTTCTAGTTTTTTGTTTGTATTTCTGTTATATGTTCTATTTATTTTTAACATATATTCTGGTGTACAAGAGTTTACTTAAGTTATATTTCTGGTTACAAGAGATTAATATCCCTATGAATAGGTCTCAGCTAATGACTAGAAGGAGTATAAATACCTCAGCTCCCTCACCCATTGTGCTTAACAAGTCTGTGATATATGTTTAAACTGTTTCCCAGCGTTTCCCACAAAGATTAAGGTCCAGTGGTCCATACTAGTAAATAGCTTGATAACATATCTTTAACTGGTATTTTCTTAGATTATTTTCTAAATATATTGCTTGAATTACTTTCTAAACTTTTCTGCTGGGGGACCCAAACTAAACACAATTAATATTTGTATATCAATTTGGTAGGAATTCTTTATACACTCTTAAGACACTGATCTTATATGTATAATTTTTGCTACAAATATCTTGGTTCAATTTGTATTTTGGAGTTGGATTGTTTGTATCTGGCTTCATAGAGGATGTTTCCATAAATTTGCTCCCAAAGGGAGGTAGGATTCATAAAAACAGAAAAGAGAGAGAAAGGAGGCAGGGGAGGAGTGAGGGGTTCTATAACATAGAGGTAAGAATTCACCTGAGATGGGTGACAAAGAGAAGATGAGTTCTAGAGGGAATACTTTATGTATAAGAGTATTAGAAATTAAGATTTGAGAATATTAGTAGGGGACAGGATTTATAGGATACTTAATGCTTGAGGCAAAGTTTTGAACTTTATCCTATAAGATTAAAAAGAATTTATTGTAGATCTTTGTTTTTCTCTATTTTTTGCTTTCTATAATACATTAGAGCTCATATGCTGATAGTAAAATAGTTTTTATGATAATGGCACAGATGTCCAATAGATTACAATTCAATTTAACTACTATCTTACTTTGATGTCCTTTTGGTTTCTATAGTCATTTGAGAAAATAAATCATTTATGACTTTTCAAAAAAGAAGATTAAAATGTGTAAAATGAGAAGAATGTTAAAACTTTTTATCTAATAATTTATTTTAACATTGTAACTATTAATAAATAAAAATCCTTTAAAAACACCAATTTTCTAGTTATAGGGACAGTTTGAACTACTCAGCTTACCTTAATCTATTTTTCCACACATGTATGCACTAAATGGTATTACATTGTACTACTTCTTTTGATAAAAAATATATCTCTTTAGGCTGCTTCTCTGGCAAAGTTAATCATGTAAGAAAATCTGGCTCTTACATAGAACACTTCTCTAAGGATTTAAGAATTGACTACACTGGGCAGATTCCAATTGCAAAATTGGACTGCCAAAAATAAGTTATATGAAAAAACCAGAATACAAAGTAAGACAGTTGTTTCAGTCTGCTTATAAACAAAGATGTGTTGACACTGTATATCGAATCTTTCTTTTCTAAAAATGTAGAATTAAAAGGTATATTTATACAGTATGTCTTGTTTAATAGCATGTGTATTTTTTATTTCAATTTACTTAAATAAGAATTTGTTGAATGGTTACTCTGCACTGAGATTCAAAATTAATGCTTTCTTCCTCATCTTCTCCACAGCATTATATTCATAGGTTTAGCAAAATGCTTATAACAATTATATTTTATACAAGTTTTGGGAATTTTTTATTCCTGGAATAGATTATACATTCTTTGAGGACAAGGAATTTTTTTAATCTCTGCAATAATCTAGTATTGTATTTTGAAAACATATTATTTGAAAATATATATTCAGTAGGTCTGCTAAACAGATATTCAACTTTATTCATTATTAATTTTATGGTATGATTTTGTAGCTTTAATAGTGACAGTGGTCCCACTTGTCAACATCACAACTTCCAGAGGAACATACAAGGACCTGCAAGGAAGAAGATATTCCTTAGCAAGCTAGATAAACTCAATGAAGATGAAAGTCATGGGCTGTCTTTATCCTCCTCCAAGATACTCAATGAAATCCAACATTTTACACTAAGTAAGGGAACTCTAATGAAAGGTTTTCACATTCCTAAAGGCTTTCACATTCCTAAAGTAACTGTGGTTTTCCACATTTGACTGATTTATTAAAAAATTCAAAGTATTTTTAAAAATATATACTGGTAAACAATTCTCTCTCTAAGGAAACATTTTCATTTTATTAATGGCTGAAATTAAAAGTGGAGAAAAGGGAACATTCTTACACTGTTGGTGGGAATGTAAATTGGTACAGCCACTAAGGAGAACAGTATGGAGGTTCCTTAAAAAACTAAGAACTACCATATGACCCAGCAATTCCACTACTGGGCATATACCCAGAGAAAACCAGAATTTGAAAAGATACATGCACCCCAATGTTCATTTCAGCACTATTTACGATAGCCAGGAGATGGAAGCAACCTAAATGTCCATCAACAGAGGAATGGATAGAGAAGTGGTACATATATACAATGGAATAGTACTCAGCCATAAAAAATAACAAAATAATGCCATGTGAAGCAACATGGATGGACCTAGAGATTGTCATACTGAGTAAAATAAGTCAGACACAGAAAGACAAGTATCACATGATATTGCTTACATGTGGAAACTAAAAAAAAGGGTACAAATGGATTTATTTACATAACGTAAGTAGAGTCACAGAGGTAGAAAACAAACTTATGGTTACCAGGGGATAAGGTGGGGGGAGGGATAAATTGGGAGATTGGGATTGACATATACACACTACTAAATATAAAATAGCTAACTAATAAGAACCTGCTGTACAGCACAGGGAACTCTACTCAATACTCTGTAATGGCCGATATGGGAAAAGTATCTAAAAAAAAAAAGAGGGGATATATGTATATGTATAACTGATTCACTTTGCTGTACACCTGAAACTAACACAAACTGTAAATCAACTATACTCCAATAAAATTTTTTTAATTAGCATATTCAAATTGCAATAAAGAAAGCACACTAGAATCAGACACCTAAAATGTTTAGTGCTTGAGCACATGGGCATTGATGTCAGAAGACCTAAGTCTGAATCACAGTTCTTTCAATTATTTATCTCTGTAACTTTTACAGATCACTTAATCTTTGTAAGACTCAGTTTCCTTCTTTATAAAATAATCATACTAATATCCACTTCCAGAGTTGCTCCAATGAGTAAATGATTACCCACCCCATATTAAGAACTCACTAAACTGGAGCAATTTTATTACTTTTCCTTGGTATTGTTTTTATTCTGATCTTTCAAAATTAACTAGAATACTAATTTAAATACTTTTATCAGTGCTAATTTTATTGTTGGAATAGGCAGATTAAGATTGGCTGCAGACATCCTTGTTTCAACATTTTTCTTTTCTAATTGCATTTACTTTAGAAATTTAATGAAAACTTATTACAGGCATTTGACCTCCATTAGAACAGTTAAACAAAATTAAAACACAGGTAATATAAGTTTTGATTAAGGAGCCAATGTCAAATCTCCTACTCTAATTGGAAAGATATTTTACATCTAAATATTTTAATTTATAACCTTAAAGTTATAAAATTAACCTAACATTATCAGAGAACATTTAGAAAATAAAGAGAAAAGAAAAATGTTGCTCATAATTCCACCTCCTTAACACAACTATTATTACCATTTCATGTATTTAATTTTGATCTAATTTCCAATTAATTATTTTAACATCACTGCAAACTTGTATCATGATTTCTCCCTTTACTTTGTAATTATCTTTCAATTTTGCTGCATAACCAGAGTGACTACATAATCTATCATTCAAACTAGGACACTTTGGAGTGTTAAAAGGGAACTATTATTAATCATGCCACATCAAGAGGTATAAACTGGGATGACTTGAGCAAACAGAGACATATGATCACCCTATAAATAATCTTTATAACCATCCAGTAGATGTACCATAATTTATTAGCGATTTCCTTATTGTTGAGCATTAAGAATGTACAGATTTTTCAAATTGTATCTTTTAATTTAAACCAAAATCAAAATGTTTCTTCAGGATTTGTGAAATATAATAAAAGGAGCCCAGGAATTTAAATACTATCTTTATGCATTTCCATATGTAAAAAGTTACATAGGTAATATTTATCTACTTCATAATTGCCGTGAAGATGAAAATGAAATAATCTAAAAGCCTGAGACATTCTAGGTTCTCAATAAATGTCGGTCCTTACTTTCTCATTGAGAAGTTGTTATTTCAATTTTATTGTAATAATTTTCACCAGTGACTTGGTTAAGGCATTCAGACTATACTATAAAGTTCACATCTAAAACTAAAACTAGTACGCTAACACTTAAAACTATAACTTTCATATTCTAGGGTTTTCATGACTTAACTACTTTGTAGATTTCTTGTATCTAAGAAGATAAACAGAAAAGCTATAAAGAAAAGTAAATGAAACCTAAGTCTATTTTTTAATAGAGCAAATTGATAATCTCTGGTATAACTGATCAAGTAAGAAAAGAAAGAAGACAAAAATTATTGATACCAGGAATGAAACAGAGAGCATCACTAGAGATATTATAGATATTAAAGGGCTAATAAAAAAAATTATGAAAAATGAGGTACCAATAAGTTTGAAAACATATGAAATGTACACATTCCTGAAAAACACAAACTACCAGAAATCACTCAAGAAAAAATAGGCAACTTGAATAGTACTATACAGGAAAAAAAAATTCAGACTAATATGCCTCATGAATATAGATGGGAAAATCCTTACAAAATATTATCAAATCAGAGGCATTAATTTATAAAAAGTGTAATACTTCATGACCAGGTAGGGTTTATTTATATCATCATGTCAATAGATTTTTTTTTAAGAAAAACTTTGACAAAATTCAATGTCTATTGACAGGGAAAAGTCTCAGCAAAACAGATTTCAAAGATTTGGCAGATTCTAAGGTGGAGCCCATAATCTTTGCTTTCAGAAGTTCATGCCCTGGTAAAATCTTCTCTTCTTGAGTATTGGTAGGACTTGTGACTTGCTTCTAATCAATGAAATGTGGCAAATAGGATATGATGTCATTCTCATAACTATATTACATTATGTGACTCCATCTTGCTATGATACTCACTCTACTCTGCTGTTGGCCTCGAAGAAACAAGATGCTATGTTGTGAACTGCCTATGGAGAGGGTCACCTGGCTGGGAACTGCACCAGCCTTTAGGAGGCAAAAGAGGCCTCTAGCTGTCAGCCAGCAAAATGCTGGGGCTCACAGGTTTATAACAGCAAGAAAATGAATTCTGCCAATAATTTGAATGAGCTTGAAAATGTATTTCTCTCCAGTTGAGCCTCCAGATGAGACTGCAGTTTGATCCCTTGATGGTAGCCTGGTGAAACTCTCAAACAGGGAACCCAGCTACAGCATGACCAGATTTCTGACCCACAGAAACTTAGAGATAGTAAATATGTGTTGTTGTAAGCCACAAAGTATGTGGTAATGTCTTACACAGCATTATAAAACTAACACAGATTTTGGTATCTGGTATTGGGATTCTGCTGTAATAAATGCCTTAAAAACGTGGAGCGGCTTTGGAACCAGGAAGTGGTCAGAGATTGCATGACTGTTCAAGAGCATCATAGAGAAAGCCTTGATTTTCTTGAAAAATTTGAAAGTAGAAATCTAAACTCTGACAGCTCTGCTGGTAAAAGCTCAAAAGGAAGTGAGAAATGTATTATTTTAAATTCCCTCAGCCTGATAAAGGGAATGTATTAAAAAAAAAAAGTAACAATCATATATAATGGTGAAAGTCTGAATGCTTTCTCCCTAAGATTGGGAACAAGGCAATAATATCTGTTTTCATCTCTTCTATTCAACATTATACAGGAGGTCCTAGCCAGGTCAATAAGGCTAAATAAATAAATAAAAGAAGTACAGATTGAAAAGGATGAAATAAAACTGTCTTTATTCACAGGTAACATGATAGTCTACATAGAAAATCACATCCCTTCCCCCACAAAGCTACAAAGTATTTACTAGTACTAATAAGTGAATCTAATAAAGTTGCAGGATATAAGGTCAATATACAATAATCAATTATATTTCTATGATAGGAAAATTATTTGTAATTGTCCCCAAAACATGAAATACTTGAAATAAGATGAACAAAACTTGCACAATATTTGTAAACTTAAATCTACAAAACATTGATAAAAATTTTTAAAAGATCTAAATAAGTATAGAGATATATAATGTTCAGAAAAAGGAATACTCAATATTTTTGACATGTCAATTCTGCCCAAATTGGTCTACAGATTCAATAAATCCTTATCAAAATTCCATATTTTTTAGCAAGCTGATTATAAAAATTATATGGAAAAGCAAAGGGCACAGAAGAGTCCAAATAATTTTGATAAAGAAGAACAAAGTTGAAGGACTCACATTCCCTGACTGTGTGAATTACTACAAAGCTACAGTAATTAAGATAGTATAAAACTGGTGTTAGGAGAGGCATATAGATTAACATAAAAAATAGAGAATTCAGAAATGGATCCAAACACATATGATCAATTGATTTACAAAACAAGTACTCTGATAATTTTATAAAGAAAGGATAGGGCTTCCCTGGTGGTGCAGTTGTTGACAGCCCGCCTGCCGATGCAGGGGACACGGGTTTGTGCCCCGGTCCGGGAAGATCCCACATGCCGCGAAGCAGCTGGGCCTGTGAGCCATGCCCACTGAGCCTGCGTGTCCAGAGCCTGTGCTCCACAACGGGAGAGGCCACAACAGTGAGAGGCCCGTGTACCGCAAAAAAAAAAAAAAAAAAGGATAATCTTGGAACTGGAACAGTTGGATATCTATATGCAATAAATAAATAAAAAAGAGAACCACAACCCTCACACCTTACATATATTTACAAAAAACAACTTTAAATGGATCATAGACCTAAATGTAAAACCAAAACTACAAAAGTTCCAGAGGAAAATCTTTATGACTATGAATTTAGTAATGATCTCCTAGACAGGGACAAGAAGAATAAACTATAAAATAATTATAAATAGGGCTTCATGAAAATGAAAATCTTTTTATATTTGAAAGTCACTATTTAGGAAGTGAAAAGATAAGTCATAAGAGCAAACAAATATCTGATTTTTAGCCAGAATTTATAAAGAATTCTTATAATTCAATAATAAAAAGACAAGTCAATAAATATGAACAAAAAATCTGAACTTTTAACAAAGAAGCAATACAGATTGTAAATAAATACAAGGAAAGATTCTAATTTGACATTTAAACTATAAATTAAAACTACAATGAGATATGACAATGAGATAATATATCTACTAGACTGGCTAAAATAGAAAAAAAAAAAACTGACAGTACCAAATGCTGACAACAATGAGGAACAATGGAAACTCAGATTGCTGCTTGGAATGCACAATGAAATAGTTATTTTGGAAAACAGTTTGGAAATTTCTTAAAAGGTTATGCATACATGTACCATACTCCAGAGAAAACTACTCCTAGGTGTTTACCCAACAGAAGTGAAAACAGATGCTTACACAAACACCTGTACAGAAAGGTTTATATCCACTTTATTCATAAGAGCCCCAAACTGGAAACAACTTAAAATTCTATCAACTGAGGAAGAGATAAACAAATTGTGTTACATTCATACAATGGAATTCTACCTAGAAATAAATGGGAAGGTAGTACCAATTCTTGAAATGTCAGGAATAAACCTCAAAATCAGTGTTAAGAAAAAAACCACAAAGTATGACATCATTTATATGATATTTTGGAAAAGGCAAAACCATGGGGACAGAAATCAGATCAATGGATGACTGGGCTGAGGGAACTTTTTGGGATGATGGAAATAGTCTATATATTAATGATTATGGTGATTCCGTAACTATATACATTTGTCAAAATTCACTGAGCCATACACCTAAAAGAGTGAATTTTACTGTATGTGAATTATTGGGTTGGCCAAAAAGTTCGTTTGGGTTTTTCCATACATCTTAGGGAAAAATACAAATGAACTTTTTGGCCAACCCAATATATCTTAAAAAAAAAATGCTGACTTTAAAATTGATATACTATTTAAATTGACTCTTTTTTGAGTAATATTTTAATGAATTCCCAAACATTCTTTTAGTGTTAGACATTTTTTGATGAAATCAGTTATATTCATTTATCTTTTAAAAAGTTAAATATATGAAAAGAATCCAGAGGCATAGCCAACAAAACTATAGATTTTAAGCTTTTTAATATGTAATTTATCATCTGACTTCTACCCTCAAAGACCTGACCACGATTCCTAAATACAATGAGCTATTAGAATTAAAGAGCTAGAAATCAAAATAATTCATCATCTGCCCTAGATTATGACTTAAGTCAAGGACATGTCTATAGTCCTGTTGTGATAAGTTACCAATATTTATTTCTTTTATGAGAAAGTTGCATTTTGGTCTAAGTGTTTTGGAGAATACTTTTCACGTTTTTCTTTCCCCTCACCATATTCTACATTTGAGGTAGAATATGGTTTATTCAAACATAGTTTATTCCTTGATGTTCCACACTTTCTACTAAAGGCCTCAAATTATTTCACAAACCATTCACTGTAAAGAGCCTCATCTAAACTTCTACCTCATTCTTTTACATTCTATTTCATTTCTAGTTTCACCTACATCCTCTTCTCATGATCCATAGAGAAACCATCCTCACTACTCCCTCTCCTCAACCCTATTGGTGAAAATTTTCCCTTTAAATTCCCTTTGATAAACTTCCTTTTGTCTTTTACTGGAAACACTAGATTCATTCAATGCCTTTCCTATGAACTTCAGTTTCTCCCAGTCTCCCCATCTTCACGTGGACAAAGGACTGAGGGATTTTGCTCAAATCCTGTCAGTGTTTGTATTATTAAAATGCCAGTCTTACTTTGCAACTCATTATCTGCATCCCAATACCACTGATTAATTTCATCCACTTCCAAATGTTACTACAACTTTCAATAGACTTTCTAGATTTTACATCCACTTCCACAGATAAGTGACTTTAACATTCAGGTCCAGGGCTTACCCAATCCATTCACTTCATGGTTTCTTCACCTATTTGATTCCACAATACACACTATCACTATGGCATATCAGAATTTGAAACATGGTCACATGCTGGGTTTCACTTTCCCTTGGCATTTCTCTACTAACAGATCATGACACATAAATACCCTATTTCTGATCACAGTATTTTTACCATCCATGTCTTCCATTAGGCTATCCTCACAGAATTGTCTTTTTGCTCTTCCTGTGATATCTGGTACCTAAATACAGTACTCCCTTTTTCTGATCATACTTAATTCATTTTCCACCTTGAATCACATGACAGCTATTTGCATGCACCTTATACATTTGCACTCTCTTGAACTTTCATCAGAACCTTGATGCTAATTTTCCAGCATGACCATAACTAATAACTGTTTTCTTAGTTTTGGCGCTCTTCCATGGAATGTTGCTTGAGAACCACAAAAAATGATGACACGGTTTCCTTCAAAGTAATGCCATCTTGTGTCAATTAGGCCTTCATTTTTACTCAGCAATGCTTTTACTCATCTTTTATTGAACTATCCTGATTTGATTATTCCTTTCCCATCATTCTATTAAACTGAATTTTAAATACAGCATTTAAAATTCATTTACTATGTGAGTTTCCTTTATCTTGGTACATTATTATCCAATGGAAATATAAAGATAAATAAAATGTAATCACTCATACTCACTTAGAAATGGGATTGACACTGGCTTCAATAATTGTTAAACACTTACAGCACTTTATGTTTTCTGGAAATTCTTGTACACCTAAAATTAAGAAAATAGTACATAAAATATACTAAACAATAGTTTTAATATTAAGAATAATTAATTAAATACACAGTGTAAACACCATATGGGTAATCACATGTAAGAATAATAACTTATTAATATAATACATTAGTGTTATATAATATACATACATTTAAAAAATATGAGTGTTAAATAATATTTTATGATAGTAATAATTGGAAATTAGATATAAAATTGAGGACAGTTTAGCATAGGATATACCTTGGCTGTTTACTAATCTAAAGAAATAAAAATAGTTGGGATTATTTAGTTATTATAGTGCTGCTACAAAAGAAAGGGGAAATCAGCAGATATAAGAAAACAGAAAATAAAATCTTTACTCCCTTCATTTTGTAAGATTGAGAAGATTGAACATGTACAATGTAAATACCTAAGGAGAATTCACAAAACCAATAGATATTCCCAAACTATTAAGAAGCTCTAACACATTTGGTGCACCTCTTTCTTGTTGGCACAGAGTGCAGCTCTACATCTGCCTGAAAGGGTGACAAGGTGAGCAATCCTTCCTGGGATCCTCTCTGGAGTCTCTGAGGTAGCCAGCCTGGCTGACTGCCCTTGGAGAACTGCTCATCTGCTGTCACAGCTGTGCTGTTGGCTATGTGACAGAAAAACACAAGTTTTTCTTACTGGAAATCAGTAAGCCAAAACCCAATCCATAAATTAGGATTTTATTCAGAGGAATAAAAGATGTGGAGGATGCTTCAATCCATTGATACAAATGACTTAAATATATAGTTGGCCCTCCATATCCACAATTTCCACATCCACAGATTCAACAAAGCGCAGGTAGAAAATATTAAAAAAAAAAAAAAAAAAAAAACTCAGAAAGTTCCAGAAAGCAAAACTTGAATTTGCTGCACACTGGCAACTATTAACATAGCATTTGCATTTCATTAAGTATTATAAATAATCTAGAGGTGATTTAAAATATACAGATGGGTGTGCATAGGTTATATGTAAATACTACGCCATTTTATATAAGGAACTTGAGCACCTGCGGATTTTGGTATCTGCAAGGAGCCAACCAATTTTGGTATTTTCTGGAACCAATCTCCCACAGATACTGCGGGATGATTGAAATAAGCCCTACAAAAATTAGAAGGGAAAACAGCTATATGAAGCCATTCCTATATCCCTGCAGTACTGCTTGCTCTCAATTTTTGAAACTATTGTTAAGTGTTTAAAAAAATGTCTATGAAGTACTAGTCCTGCCAGGTGCTTCATATAAGACAGAAGGATAAGGAACACTTTGTGGTAGGATTTAGTTGAACTTTTTGATGATAGATAATCAAGAAAGAAAACCCTCCACCTTCCTAGATTCTGTTGACGTAGACCACCATGTCCACAGGATTTGAAGGTCCAGAGAAGCAGCAGGAGGAGAGCCAAACCAAACAAGTCATTTACCAATGCAAAGTGAGGGTATGAAAGATGGTGTGGAGGCATTTCTCATGCCACTTCTCTCTATGTGAAGATTCACCAGAAACTGTGCTGTCCTAAAATTATTGCTGAAGGATTTTGCCTTCTTAATAAAATCCTAAGGAAGTTTAGGAGCACCATTACGTATGAATTGAATGAGAAAAACAATTACCCTTTTTGGAAAGGTCATAACACCTAGAGCTGCCCTTATTAACTAGAGGTTAACAAAATGGCACAGAAGTCAATAACATAACCCTTAGCTATTCTTAACTTTTCCCCTGAGCATTCATAGTCACTTCGGATATCTGCAACCAACAGGAGTATAAGGCTTTTACTTTTCTCCCTTTAGCTTTTTCTGCCCGGTTACCAATCTGGGCTCATTACAAGCCAGTGTGCCTGATGCCTTATCTCCACAGGTGCCTGCCTTAGGATGATATTTCCTGAAATTATATGTAAACCAAGACATGGAAGGAGAAGCAAATTAAAGTACGATTTTAAAGAAAAGACTGTAGTGTATCTCTTTATCTTCTGCTGAAAATGGAATTCCCTGCTGTGGTGAAAATGTTACCACATTATTTGTTAAAAAAAAAAAAACTCATATTATGTTGTTTACAGTTAAACTTAAAATTGTTCAGAGCAGAGTCCATTGGATTAAAATGGAATCCCAACGTTATAATTTACCGTTTGGGTAACCCTAGGCAAGTCATTTAAATGTTCGATGTCTTAGTTTCCTACTCTGAAATATGATTATTATATAAATGGTTTCATCAGAGAGTTGCAGAGAGGATTGACGGAGATAAAGCAAGTAAAGTAATTGGCACAAAGTGCTGAATATCTGTTATCTATAATTATTAGAAACAAATAGAAGCAGAGGGTGTCCGTCAACAAAGGAACCAACAATCATGTCGAGATGAGCTGGCTAGTATAAACTTGTAAAATTTATCTACCTAAGAGAACAACAAGAGGTAGGAATTAGTGTGCTGAAAAGAATATCTCAATATCTTATCAATATAATAGCTGCAATAAATGCTCTTACAGATGGGAAGTAAATAATAAACATATTTATAAATAAATATTTGTATGTTATAATGTAAACATATATAACTAGTCTATGCTGAGCAATATTTTTGTATTTTTGTAGAGGTTTTTATAGCTGCTTAATGTGCTTATGAAAGTCAGAACACATTTGGAAAAATAGGTTGCCAGGGGAACTTTACCATATATACTAATATATGGACCTTAGATTTTAGGAAAAGTTCTTAGAGCATATCTTTAACTTATAGTTCAGTCTAAACATGGAGAGGTACTAAAGCATAGTAGTTAAAAGCATGGGTTGGAAGGATGACCTAATCTCAGTATTGTCACTTAACTAGCTATGTAATCTTAGTCAGACATTTTAATATTTGAACGTCACTTTCTCATTTCTTGCCTAATTCAAAGGGCTGTTCCAATTATTAGATAGCATGTTGTAAAGCACTTACTATCATGTCAGCCACTTAATAAGTATCTAATAAATACTAGGTAAAATTCATGTATTAATAAGAGGAAAGTTAACTTACATTCCTTTATGCCACTGTGTAAAATAATTTAATTTTCTTAATAATCCTTTGAGGAAGATATATTAGGCAATATTATTTTCATCTTATGGATGAAGAATCACGCCTTCACAAAGATTAGGTAACTTATTTAAATACCTAATGGATGTTTATAGATGGGAACGAATATAGGTGGGATTTATTTAATATTTTTTAACACCATGTCTATTGTTCCTCTTTATTACGTTACTTTATTACATTACTTATTAAAATTGTTTATTGTTCCTCTTTATTACGTTATTATATTTAAAATGTAGAGCTGACATTTTTTTTTAAGCATCTTGCTTCTTTTCCTTTTTTTTTTTTTTAAATTTATTTTTGGCCTTGCCAACCAGCTTGCAGGATCTTAGTTCCCGGACCAGGGATCAAACCTGCGCCCTCGGCAGTGCAATCGTGGAGCCTAACCACTGGACTGCCAGGGAATTCCCCGTAGAGCTCACATTTTTATTAACCAATTTTTGAGACTGGTCTGTCTGGTCCTCTGAAACACAGTGTGTTTGATTTTTTAAAAAGTTATAAATACAGACTTCCGGGAAGATGGCAGAAGAGTAAGATGCGGAGATCACCTTCCTCTCCACAGATACACCAGAAATACATCTACGCGTGGAACAACTCCTACAGAACACCTACTGAACGCTGGCAGAAGACCTCAGACCTCCCAAAAGGCAAGGAACCCCCCACGTACCTGGTTAGGGCAAAAGAAAAAACTAAACAGAGACAAAAGGATAGGGACGGGTCCTGCACCAGCGGGAGAGAGCTGTGAAGGAGGAAAAGTGTCCACACACTAGGAAGCCCCTTCGCGGGTGGAGACTTCGGGAGGCGGAGTGGGGGAGCTTGGGAGCCGTGGAGGAGAGCACAGCAACAGGGGTGCGGAGGGCAAAGCGGACAGATTCCAGCGCAGAGGATCGGGCCGACCGGCACTCACCAGCCGAGAGGCTTGTCTGCTCGCCCGCCGGGGCGGGCGGGGCTGGGAGCTGAGGCTCCGGCTTTTGTCGGAGCGCCGGGAGAGGACTGAGGTTGGCGGCGTGAACACAGCCTGCAGGGCGTTGGTGCGCCGCGGCTGGCCGGGAGAGAGTCCGGGGAAAAGTCAGGACCTGCCGAAGAGGCAAGAGACTTTTACGTCCCTCTTTGTTTCCTGGTGCGCGAGGAGAGGGGATTGAGAGCGCTGCTTGGGGGGGCTCCGGGGACGGGCGCGAGCCGCGGCTGGGAGTGCGGAGCCCAGAGACGGACATGGGACGCTAGGGCCGCTGCTGCCGCCGCCGGGGGGCCTGTGTGCGAACACAGGTCGCTAGCCGCACGCCCTTCTGGGGGGCCTGTGCAGCCCGCCACTGCCGGGGTCCCGGGATCCAGGGACGGCTCCCCGGGAGAGCGCACGGCGCGCCTCAGGCTGCAGCGTCGCGCCGGCCTCTGCCGCCGCGGGCCCGCCCCGCACTCCGTGACCCTCCCTACCCCCCGGCCTGGGTGGGCCAGAGCCTCCGAATCAGTGGCTCCTTTGGCCTCGTCCTGTCTGAGCAAAGAACAGACGCCCTCCGGCGACCTACACGCACAGGCGGGGCCAAATCCAAAGCTGAGCCCCTGGGAACTGTCAGAACAAAGAAGAGAAAGGGAAATCTCTCCCAGCAGCCTCAGAAGCAGCGGATTAAAGCTCCACAATCAACTTGATATACCCTGCATCTGTGGAATACCTGAATAGACAACGAATCATCCCAAATTAAGGAGCCCTGTGGATGAAAGGCTCTTGGTGCTGCAGCCAGGACTCAGTGCTGTGCCTCTGAGGTGGGAGAGCCAACTTCAGGACACTGGTCCACAAGAGGCCTCCCAGCTGCACATAATAGCAAACAGCAAAAATCTCCCAGAGATTTCCATCTCAACGCCAGCACCCAGCTTCACTCAACGACCAGCAAGCTACAGTGCTGGACATCCTATGCCAAACAACTAGCAAGACAGGAACACAACCCCACCCATTAGCAGAGAGGCTGCCCAAAATCATAGTAAGTCTACAGACACCCCAAAACACACCACCAGACGTGGACCTGCCCACCAGAAAGACAAGATCCAGCCTCATACACCAGAACACAGGCACTAGTACCCTCCACCAGGAAGCCTACACAACCCACTGAACCAACCTTAGCCACTGGGGACAGACACAAAAAACAACAGGAACTACGAACCTTCAGCCTGCAAAAAAGGAGACCCCAAACACAGTAAGATAAGCAAAATGAAAAGACAGAAAAACACACAGCAGATGAAGGAGCAAGATAAAAACCCACCAGACCTAACAAATGAAGAGGAAATAGGCAGTCTACCTGAAAAAGAATTCAGAATAATGATAGTAAGGTTGATCCGAAATCTTGGAGATAGAATGGACAATAGAATGGACAAATTGCAAGAATCAGTTAACAAGGACCTAGAAGAACTAAAGATGAAGCAAGCAACGATGAACAACACAATAAATGAAATTAAAAGTACTCTAGATGGGATCAATAGCAGAATAACTGAGGCAGAAGAACGGATAAGTGACCTGGAAGATAAAATAGTGGAAATAACTACTGCAGAGCAGAATAAAGAAAAAAGAATGAAAAGAACTGAGGACAGTCTCAGAGACCTCTGGGACAACATTAAACGCACCAACATTCGAATTATAGGGGTTCCAGAAGAAGAAGAGAAAAAGAAAGGGACTGAGAAAATATTTGAAGAGATTATAGTTGAAAACTTCCCTAATATGGGAAAAGAAATCATTAATCAAGTCCAGGAAGCACAGAGAGTCCCATACAGGATAAATCCAAGGAGAAATACGCCAAAACACATATTAATCAAATTGTCAAAAATTAAATACAAAGAAAACATATTAAAAGCAGCAAGGGAAAAACAACAAATAACACACAAGGGAATCCCCATAAGGTTAACAGCTGATCTTTCAGCAGAAACTCTGCAAGCCAGAAGGGAGTGGCAGGACATATTGAAAGTGTTGAAGGAGAAAAACCTGCAACCAAGATTACTCTACCCAGCAAGGATCTCATGCAGATTTGATGGAGAAATTAAAACCTTTACAGACAAGCAAAAGCTGAGAGAGTTCAGCACCACCAAACCAGCTCTACAACAACTGCTAAAGGAACTTCTCTAGGCAAGAAACACAAAAGAAGGAAAGGACCTACAATAACGAACCCAAAACAATTAAGAAAATGGGAATAGGAACACACATATCGATAATTACCTTAAATGTAAATGGACTAAATGCTCCCACCAAAAGACACAGATTGGCTGAATGGATACAAAAACAAGACCCATATATTTGCTGTCTACAAGAGACCCACTTCAGACCTAGAGACACATACAGACTGAAAGTAAGGGGATGGAAAAAGGTATTTCATGCAAATGGAAACCAAAAGAAAGCTGGAGTAGCAATTCTCATATCAGACAAAATAGACTTTAAAACAAAGACTATTAGAAGAGACAAAGAAGGACACTACATAATGATCAAGGGATCGATCCAAGAGGAAGACATAACAATTGTAAATATTTATGCACCCAACATAGGTGCACCTCAATACATAAGGCAAATACTGACAACCATAAAAGGGGAAATCGACAGTAACACATTCATAGTAGGGGACTTTAACACCCCACTTTCACCAATGGACAGATCATCCAAAATGAAAATAAATAAGGAAACACAAGCTTTAAATGATACATTAAACGAGATGGAGTTAATTGATATTTATAGGACATTCCATCCAAAAACAACAGAATACACATTTTTCTCAAGTGCTCATGGAACATTCTCCAGGATAGATCATATCTTGGGTCACAAATCAAGCCTTGGTAAATTTAAGAAAATTGAAATTGTATCAAGTATCTTTTCTGACCACAACGCCATGAGACTAGATATCAATTACAGGAAAAGATCTGTAAAAAATACAAACACATGGAGGCTAAACAATACACTACTTAATAATGAAGTGATCACTGAAGAAATCAAAGAGGAAATCAAAAAAATACCTAGAAACAAATGTCAATGGAGACACAACGACCCAAAACCTGTGGGATGCAGCAAAAGCAGTTCTAAGGGGGAAGTTTATAGCAATACAAGCCCACCTTAAGAAGCAGGAAACATCTCGAATAAACAACCTAACCTTGCACCTCAAGCAATTAGAGAAAGAAGAACAAAAAAACCCTAAAGCTAGCAGAAGGAAAGAAATCATAAAAATCAGATCAGAAATAAATGAAAAAGAAATGAAGGAAACAATAGCAAAGATCAAGAAAACTAAAAGCTGGTTCTTTGAGAAGATAAACAAAATAGATAAACCACTAGCCAGACTCATCAAGAAAAAAAGGGAGAAGACTCAAATCAATAGAATTAGAAATGAAAAAGGAGAGGTAACAACTGACACTGCAGAAATAAAAGAGATCATGAGAGATTACTACAAGCAACTCTATGCCAATAAAATGGACAATCTGGAAGAAATGGACAAATTCTTAGAAATGCACAATCTGCCAAGACTGAATCAGGAAGAAATAGAAAATATGAACAGACCAATCACAAGCACTGAAATTGAAACTGTGATTAAAAATCTTCCAACAAAGAAAAGCCCAGGACCAGATGGCTTCACAGGCGAATTCTATCAAACATTTAGAGAAGAGCTAACACCTATCCTTCTCAAACTCTTCCAAAATATAGCAGAGGGAGGAACACTCCCAAACTCCTTCTACGAGGCCACCATCACCTTGATACCAAAACCAGACAAGGATGTCACAAAGAAAGAAAACTACAGGCCAATATCACTGATGAACATAGATGCAAAAATCCTCAACAAAATACTAGCAAATAGAATCCAACAGCACATTAAAAGGATCATACACCATGATCAAGTGGGGTTTATTCCAGGAATGCAAGGATTCTTCAATATACGCAAATCTATCAATGTGATAAACCATATTAACAAACTGAAGGAGAAAAACCATATGATCATCTCAATAGATGCAGAGAAAGCTTTTGACAAAATTCAACACCCATTTATGATAAAAACCCTGCAGAAAGTAGGCATAGAAGGAACTTTCCTCAACATAATAAAGGCCATATATGACAAGCCCACAGCAAACATCATCCTCAATGGCGAAAAACTGAAAGCATTTCCACTAAGATCAGGAACAAGACAAGGTTGCCCACTCTCACCACTCTTATTCAACATAGTTTTGGAAGTTTTAGCCACAGCAATCAGAGAAGAAAAGGAAATAAAAGGAATCCAAATCGGAAAAGAAGAAGTAAAGCTGTCACTGTTTGCAGATGACATGATCCTATACATAGAGAACCCTAAAGATGCTACCAGAAAACTACTAGAGCTAATCAATGAATTTGGTAAAGTGGCAGGATACAAAATTAATGCACAGAAATCTCTGGCATTCCTATATACTAATGAAGAAAAATCTGAAAGTGAAATCAAGAAAACACTCCCATTTACCATTGCAACAAAAAGAATAAAATATCTAGGAATAAACCTACCTAAGGAGACAAAAGATCTGTATGCAGAAAATTATAAGACACTGATGAAAGAAATTAAAGATGATACAAATAGATGGAGAGATATACCATGTTCTTGGATTGGAAGAATCAACATTGTGAAAATGACTCTACTACCGAAAGCAATCTATAGATTCAATGCAATCCCTATCAAACTACCACTGGCATTTTTCACAGAACTAGAACAAAAAATTTTGCAATTTGTATGGAAACACAAAAGACCCCGAATAGCCAAAGCAATCTTGAGAACGAAAGAAGGAACTGGAGGAATCAGGCTCCCAGACTTCAGACTATACTACAAAGCTACAGTTATCAAAACGGTATGGTACTGGCACAAAAACAGAAAGATAGATCAATGGAACAGGATAGAAAGCCCAGAGATAAACCCATGCACATATGGTCACCTTATCTTTGACAAAGGAGGCAGAAATGTACCGTGGAGAAAGGACAGCCTATTCAATAAGTGGTGCTGGGAAAACTGGACAGCTACATGTAAAAGTATGAAGTTAGATCACTCCCTAACACCATACACAAAAATAAGCTCAAAATGGATTAAAGACCTAAATTTAAGGCCAGAAACTATCAAACTCTTAGAGGAAAACATAGGCAGAACACTCTACGACATAAATCACAGCAAGATTCTTTCTGACCCACCTCCTAGAGTAATGGAAATAAAAACAAGAGTAAACAAATGGGACCTAATGAAACTTAAAAGCTTTTGCGCAGCAAAGGAAACCATAAAGAAGACCAAAAGACAACCCTCAGAATGGGAGAAAATATTTGCAAATGAAGCAACTGACAAAGGATTGATCTCCAAAATTTATAAGCAGCTCATGCAGCTTAATAACAAAAAAACAAACAACCCAATCCAAAAATGGGCAGAAGACCTAAATAGACATTTCTCCAAAGAAGATATACAGAGTGCCAACAAATACATGAGAGAATGCTCAACATCACTAATCATGAGAGAAATGCAAATCAAAACTACAATGAGATATCGTCTCACACCAGTCAGAATGGCTATCATCAAAAAATCTAGAAACAATAAATGCTGGAGAGGGTGTGAAGAAAAGGGAACCCTCTTACACTGTTGGTGGGAATGTAAATTGATACAGCCACTGTGGAAAACAGTATGGAGGTTCCTTAAAAAGCTACAAATAGAACTACCATATGACCCAGCAATCCCACTACTGGGCATATACCCTGAGAAAACCATAATTCAAAAAGAGTCATGTACCAAAATGTTCATTGCAGCTCTATTTACAATAGCCCAGAGATGGAAACAACCTAAGTGTCCATCATCGGATGAATGGATAAAGAAGATGTGGCACATATATACAATGGAATATTACTCAGCCATAAAAAGAGATGAAATTGAGCTATTTGTAATGAGGTGGATAGACCTAGAGTCTGTCATACAGAGTGAAGTAAGTCAGAAAGAGAGAGACAAATACCGTATGCTAACACATATATATGGAATTTTAAAAAAAAAAGTCATGAAAAACCTAGGGGTGAAACAGGAATAAAGACACAGACTTACTAGAGAATGGACTTGAGGCTATGGGGAGGGGGAAGTGTAAACGGTGACAAAGCGATAAAGAGGCATGGACATATATACACTACCAAACGTAAGGTAGATAGCTAGTGGGAAGCAGCCGCATAGCACAGGGAGATCAGCTCGGTGCTTTGTGACCGCCTGGAGGGGTGGGATAGGGAGGGTGGGAGGGAGGGAGACGCAAGCGGGAAGAGATATGGGAATATATGTATATATATAACTGATTCATTTTGTTGTGAAGCTGAAACTAACATACCATTGTAAAGCAATTATACTCCAATAAAAAAAAAATTGAAAAAAAAAAGTTATAAATACATATATTTATACACATATATATTGTTATAATATATATAAATGTACACACACTATTCAATTCTAAAAAAGTTCATACACACTTTTTTTTTTTTTTTTCTGCGATATGCGGGGCTCTCACTGTGTGGCCTCTCCCGTTGCGGGCCCAGCCGCTCTGCGGCATGTGGGATCTTCCCAGACCGGGGCACGAACCCGTGTCCCCTGCATCGGCAGGCGGACTCTCAACCACTGCGCCACCTGGGAAGCCCATGACCTTCTGTTCTTAAGGCTAGCATTTTAGATTGTATTATTTCTGAAATTTACACTGAAAAATAATGAGACACAATATATGGTTATAAATTGAGGAATTATTGCCTTATCATCTTGTCTTACGTGGTTCCCTGATATTTTAATTATAAGGTCCCTAAAAGGGAAAGTCAACATTCAACAAATATTTATTGAGTGTTTACTCTGTGTTAGGAATTGTATTAAACATTGGTGATACAGTGTAAGAAAAATGATTACATTCTCTTTATTTGTGGAGCTTATATTCTGGCAAAGTAACACGTACAATAAACCATAGAGAATTAGCATACACATGAAATACACTAAATAGTATTTAATTTTTGAGACATGCTATGGAAAATGTAATTAGAGCACAATAATGATAGATCAGAAATGCCTGAAGATTTCAAACTTAACTACGGTGATTAGGGTAAGCCTTATTAATTGGAAAGGTGGCAGTTGAGAAAAGACTTGAAGAAGGTGAGAGAGATAGGAATACAGATATCTGGAAACTGAAGATGGACAGTAGGAGAATTTTAGACAGAGTGAATAGACGTGAAGATTAATCATTCCTGGTGTATTCTAGGAATAGCTAGGAGGCCAGTGTGACTGGAACAGAGTGAGGAAGAGAAGAGTAGCAAAGAATTAGGTTAGAGAAGTAATAAGGGGTGTATGATGGGGAGACGGGGGTGTTGACTCATGTAGGGGCTCTCGGGCCATTACAAGAATCGTTTTTACTCTGAATGAAATAGAGAGACATTGAAGGATGTGTTATACAGTCTGATTTATAATTCGAGAGGATCTCTCTGGCTCCTGAGTAGAGTGGTCTTTCTGAAAGGGAGGTCAATTAAGTGTTATTGTAATAAACCATAAGGAGAATTGATGATGGCTTACATCAGGGTGGGAGCAATGGAGGGTGAAGGAAGTGAGTGGAATCTGGATGAATTTTGAACATAAGACCAATAGGACAGCATGATGGATTGGACGAAGAGTATGAAAGAAAAAAGGAAATCAAGGACAACTCCAGGTTCTTTGTCCTAAGCAACTTGAATAAAGGAGTTATCTTGAACTTAGATGGGAAAAACAATATGTGAAATAGGTTTTGGAAAGAAGAATAATAGTTCACTTTTGGACATGTGTAATTCGAGATGTCTGTAAGACTTCTAAGAGAGGTTGTCAGATGGGTTTAGGAGAGAGGTCTAGACTGTAGATTTCAAGATGTAGGATTCATTATCATTTAGATCAGGGATCCCCAATCCCTGGGCCATAGACCAGTATCGGTCTGTGGCCTGTTAGGAACCGGGTCGCACAGCAGGAGGTGAGCAGCGGGCAAGCGAGCGAAGCTTCATCTGTATTTACAGCCGCTCCCCATCGCTGGCATTACCACCCGAGCTCCACCTCCTGTCAGATCAGCCATGGCATTAGATTCTCATAGGAACGCAAACCCTACTGTGAACTGCGCATGCAAGGGATCTAGGTTGTACGTTCCTTATGAGAATCTAATGCCTGATGATCTGAGGTGGAGCTGAGGCAGTGATGCTAGCGCTGGGGAGTGGCTGCAAATACAGATCATCATTAGCAGAGAGGTTTGACTGCACAGAGACCATAATAAATCAATTGCTTGGAGACATATCAAAACCCTATCAGTGAGTGGCAAGTGACAAGCTGCATCTGATGGCAGGCTTTATAGTGGCAAGTGAGTTGATGTACCTCAATTGTACAGCTGCATCTGGTGACAGGCTTTAAGTCAGAATCCGACACTTATTTTTGTCCGTGTGTGGCTCGTCCATTATTTTATTTACCACTTACATCCACGCCTCTCCGCACTGCACACTTGTCTCAGTCACAGTTTTGGTAAGCCCACAAGCTAACCCTAGCCAAAATGAGTAAAAATCAAACATCGCTGGAGAGCTTCTTTGAAAAGGGGGAAAGACCAAATGATGAGATAGCAGAAGACTCTACGACTGCCAACAAAAAGAAAGCTGCATTTAAAAGAAAATACCAAGAGTTCTACTTATTTTACGGGTTCATTGCAACAGCTGATTCACATTCTCCAAGCCCGTGTTGTATAGTATGTGGCGACTGGCTATCCAACGAAGCCATGAAACCTTCAAAATTGCTTTGTCACATGGAGACCAAGCGTTCTGCATTAAAAGACAAACTTTTGGAGTTTTTCAAAAGAAGAAAAACATGAACGTGAAGAATGGAAGCAATTATTGAAGACCACTACTTCATCAAATGTGTCTGCACTGAGAGCATCATCCTTGGTGGCTAACCACATTGCTAAAGCTAAGAAGCCCTTTACTATTGGTGAAGAGTTGATCCTGCCTGCTGTTAAGGACATCTGTCGTGAACTTTTAGGAGAGGCTGCAGTTCAAAAGATGGCACGTGTTTCACTATCGTCTAGCACCATAACTAGACAAATTGATGAAATAGAGGATATTGAGGCACAATTGTTAGAGAGGATTAATGAGTCACCGTGGTACGCAATCCAGGTTGACAACTCTACCGATGTTGATGACAAGGCAACAATGCATGTTTTTGTGCCATATATTTTTCAGGAGGATGCACATGAGGATACGTTATGTACACTTTTGTTGCCAACCAACGCCACAGCTGCAAAACTATTCAAGTCTTTGAATGATTACATGTCAGGAAAACTGAATTGGTCATTCTGTGTTGGTATATGCACGGACAGAGAGGCTGCCATGACTGGACAGCTTTCTGGTTTCACTACTCGGGTCGAAGAGGTCGCTTCTGAATGTGAGTCTACACACTGTGTCATCCATAGAGAAATGCTGGCTATCTGAAAAATGTCACCTGAACTTAAAGACGTTTTGCAGGATGTGATTAAAATTATCAACCACATTAAAGTACATGCCCTTAACTCACGTCTGTTCATGCAGCTCTGTGAGGAGATGGACGCAGAGCACACGTCTTCTCTTATACACAGAAGTGAGATGGCTTTCTAAAGGCAGATCACTGGTCAGAGTTTTTGAGTTATGAGAGCCGCTCCAGAGATTCCTTTTAGAAAAACAGTCACCACTGGCAGCACATTTCAGTGACACAGAATGGGTCGCAAATCTTGCTTACTTGTGTGACATATTCAACCTGCTCAACGAGCTCAATCTGTCATTTCAGGGGAGAACGACAAGTGTGTTCAAGTCGGCAGATAATGTGGCTGCATTCAAAGCCAAACTGGAATTATGGGGGCGACGATTGAACATTGGGATTTTTGACAAGTTTCAAACATTAGCAGAGATTTTGAAAGAGACAGAGCCAGGGCCTTCTTTCTCCCAGCTGGCGTATGATCACTTATCTCAGCTTTCAAAAGAATTTGAGCATTACTTCCCAACCACAAAAGACCTCCGAACTGGGAAGGAATGGATCCATGACCCATTTGTGCATAAGCCAGGTGAATTGACTTTCTCTGTGCTATAGAAGAGGATCAACTCCTTGATATCGTAAATGATGGTGGCCTTAAAAGTATGTTTGAGACAACTTCAAATCTCCATACGTTCTGGATTAAAGTCAAGGCGGAATAAATTGAGATTGCCATAAAAGCACTGAAAAGCCTGCTTCCATTTCCAACATCCTATCTTTGTGAAGCAGTGTTTTCTGCAGTGACAGCAACCAAAATGAGATTACTGAGTAGACTGGACATAGCAACACACTTCGGGTATCACTGTCTCCCATCACCCCCAGATGGGACCATCTAGTTGCAGGAAAACAAGCTCAGGGCTCCCACTGATTCTGCATTCTGGTGAGTTGTATAATTATTTCATTATATATTACAATGTAATAATAATAGGAATAAAGTGCACAGTAAATGTAATGTGCTTGAATCATCCTGAAACCATCCCCCCCCACCCCGGTTTGTGGAAAAATTGTCTTCCATGAAACCGGTCCCTGGTACCAAAAAGGTTGGGAACCGCTGATTTAGACAGTATTTAAACCATGAGACAAAATGTGAGCACCAGTGATGTAAATGTAGATAATGAAGAAACAAGGACAAGGGGCTGAACCATGAAATACTCCAAAATGAGGTTGGAGAGAAGAGGAAGAATCAACATAGGAGCCTGAACAAGATCAATCAGTGAGATAGGGGGAAAAATAAGAGTATTGAATCCTAGAAATCAAATAAAGAAAATGTGCAAAGTAGGAAGAAGCATTCAACTGTTTCAAATGATGTTGCTAGGTCAAGTAACATGATGACCAAATATTGCCTTTGGATTTAGTAATGAGGAGATCTGTATGACCTCATTTGGAATTGTTTTGGAGTGGAGGGCTTAAAGACTGGGGTGGGTTTAAGAGAGGATGAGAGGAAAGAATTGTAGATAAAGGATATAGACAACTCCATCTAGAGCTTTTGCTGCAAGGGGCTGAGGGATATTAAGGGAAGAAAATCCAAGAAATTTTCTTTAGAACAGAAGAAATAATAGCAAGTGGGTATACTGATTAGAATAAACAAGTAGAGAGGAAAATCTTGATGATGTGGTAGAGACTGAGGAGAATTTCTACAGTGATATCCATGGGTCGGCAAGAGGGGATGGTTAACCAGTGGAGAGACTGGTTTTAGAGAGAAACAGGAGTAGTTTACCTGTACTAATTTGGCAGAAATGAGAGAATATGGGTGCAGATGCTGGTAGGTGAATTGATAGGATGGTGACAGTCTGGAAATCATCCTTCGAGAGTTTTGATTTTCTCAGTGGAGTAGGATAAATAACCATGAACATGGGACAGGAGATGTGGGAGTTTGAAGACAGAAGAGAACATGTGAAATAGTCACCAGAAGAGAATGAGAGTCAATAGAGGAAGGAAGTACAACATGATTGTTGGGAAGCATTAAGGCTCCACTTCAGAACTGCAATCATAAACTTAAAGTCATATCAATCAGTGTGATTGTTTTCTTCCGGATCTTTTCAGCCATAGGTAGAGAGCTGGATTCAGTCAGGGTTGTAATTTTACTGAACATACGTAGATATATAAAAGAGAAGCAAAGGTATCAAGGGGGTCATTTGATGACTGACCATAAAATTCAAACCATGCAAAAAGGGCAGAGCAAACCTTGAGAGAGGTTGAGAGAATTCATGAAAAGGTGGTGGTACTAATAGATTGGTGGTTCTGATGGGGTCAAAGGAGGGTTGGAGTGGTATAAGAGGGAGTGTTCTGGAAAGATAGGAGGATGGAGTCAGTTGACATTCAATTTCTTGATATTCCTGACAGTACCTAGATCAGACCTAGGAAAACAACAGAAACTGAGCAAGTGTCTATTAAATTGGATTTAATTATATTTTTGCATCAATATCCTGAAGCAATGAACTAAAACAGTACAAACATGGAAAGAAACACATGATCTTAAGCACAGACGCTTTAGATTGAAATTACCTTTTCTAAGATGAAACAGGTAACTCTCTTTTCATACAAAAATAATATAAAGGACTTCCTACAAATACCAAATTTTAAATGATTTAGAGTTCTCTCAAATGCATTAAAGTTTATGTTTATTACTTTAAAAATTTTTATTTAAACCTGTATATATGATAATAGTTATAGATAGTGCATTTTGAAATGCTTCTCTGAATTCTCTGAAATTCAGAGGTATCATCAGCCTAAATGGTCTACCCCATGATGTAAGTGCCATAGGCTGAAAAAGGATTAAAACCTTAATTTTAACAAAGGAGGGATATATATTGATAACACTTTAATATTTTCATCTGATATTTTAAACGTGATACCAATTTTTATATTTTTTTTTTTCAATTTTGAGAAAGCAGGCAGGTTTTTGGATATCTAGTAAATTGGATTAGATTTAGGAGCAGAAAGAATGGAATTTATTGAGGAAACATAAGCACTTTGCTTTAGTTCATCTTCACAACAATTTTATAAAATGATTTATTATTGCTATTTAAACTAATGAAGAAACTGAGGCTCGGAGGTTTTGAAACCAGGCCAAGCTTATTCCAAACACACATTATATGTTTATTAAGCTGCCTCCATCAAATCCAGGATTTAAACTATTTGGGGGTATACATTTTAGCTACTCAAAATTGACAACGCAACATTCATAATAGAGCACAATATATTGGATGTGCTCCATATATACTCTCCAGGTCAAATACAAACAGCCCCAACTTTCTAGAACTCTGAGTTTAATGCATACTCAAGATTGACCATGTGGCATTCTTATAGGGGCACTGTAAACTGTATTTGTTCTATAATTACCTTTGGTCAAATTTCAGATAGTACTATTAACTTTCTGGAACATTGAGATTGAGTGCATTGCTCAGGTCATAATGTTCTTTTTTTTTTTTTTTTTTTTTTTTTTCGGTACGCAGGCCTCTCACTGTTGTGGCCTCTCCCGTTGCGGAGCACAGGCTCCGGACGCGCAGGCTCAGCGGCCATGGCTCACGGGCCCAGCCGCTCCGCGGCATGTGGGATCTTCCCGGACTGGGGCACGAACCTGTGTCCCCTGCATCAGCAGGTGGACTCTCAACCACTGCACCACCAGGGAAGCCCATGTTCTTTATTTCTTAATTTAATATACTGACAAGTACTATAAGCTTAGTTCCAAATCTATGTCCTCTTTATATATAGTTCAACCAATAGCTATTAGAAGGAACAAATAAGAAGAGAGGGCTACTCAAAATAGGCAGAATGTCAATATGAAGACTTGATAACTCATGGTCTGATAATAAAGGAGGTGATGGGAAAAACTACAAAGTTAACACCAGAACTCTTAAAGCCTACCATTCTTATTTTGTGTAGAGGCAAGCATCTACACATACTAAAATAATTTAATAACACAAACCATAATGAACTCAAGTCAACCTGGAAAGGTTCAATTGCATTCATTATACTCATTGAAAGAAAATAATGTGATATGAAACATTTTTGGAATAATTGCCATTCAGAATGATTCAAATAAAATTTTAAAATTAGGTGTAAAAGGATAAACTGTAATTTTTTTGGAAAATTATTTTGTGTATAAACCCACATTCCCTAAGGATATTTGGTAAATGAGGCAATACTCTATTAAGTAGGAAGTACTGATTAGAGTTAGATTTCAGAGACACAATCTATTATATGGGAGAAAGCAAAAGCATCCAGCAGTTAGGTTAGTAAATTTGGGAGACAATGTACAGGCCAGTCATATATTAAAGACGGAGAGAGAGAGCGAGAG